>NC_090383.1:57484982-57832482 GCF_036365525.1 Heterodontus francisci | reverse complement strand
CGAGGTAAAGGTGCTGGACTAGAAAAATACAAAGCTTAGTGAGATAAGAAAGCATCTGGCGCAAAGTAAATGGGCAGAAAATTGACCAAACAATATGACTCATCAGTGTGGGGAATCTTCAGATATGACATGAAGTGTTCACTTCCTGTGTGCAATACCATGGGAGATTGATCAGTTTTTGCAAACAATGCTGTACTAGAGGAAGATAGGGAACAACTGTTGGTGATAATTTGGCTACCTTGGAGATTGAGAGAAATAAAAACTCATTCACTTATCCAGTTCTGAGGTTGAGCACAATGCAAATCTGTGGGCAATGTAGGTAGAGAGAAGTTTACCATACCTCTGACTTTATGTTACTTGACCTGGGATTGCTTGATGCTTACGTTGATGACTCAATGCAAAAAATATTACATTCCCCAGCACTCGTATCTCGATCTGCACAAAAATCTCAAAATTACAATGATTTTTTAAATTATATCAAGGATAAGTCAAGAGAAACTAATAATACTCTCTATAAAATTGAATGTTATCGCTTAAATATTTGTAGTATGCTATTTAATAATCTTTGTGAAACAGTAAAATATTTTGCAAGAAGATTGAGAGGCTGTTTGATCCAGAGTACAAGGACCCAGACTCCCCAGCAAGTGCTGATACACTGTACAGGTATTCTATGAAAAATTTCACCTGATTTTTAAAAGTTGAATCTAACTATTAAGCTTTTCTGCTGAGAAATTCATACTGTTTCATGCTTTATTTCAGATGTAGCATGTGTAAGAAACTTCTTACCAAAGAAACTGAGAAAATAATTCCTTGTACTCCTATGAAAATAAATATCGATCTACGAGGAAATATAATATACTTGCATATTAGGTATCTTTTGAATTACTTTGTTTGAACCATATCAACAATTTCAATACAGTTTAGATGTAGAATTAAACTTTGAGATTTCTGGTCCCATTTCTAGAATCTCCAGTGCAAGAAATAGTATGGTATTTGGCCAGATCAGACTAAAAGAATGCAAGATTTGTTTGCAGTATATGTGTATAAATTCACAAAGCATGGTAAATAAGGTTGTTGAGCTGAAGTTGCAAATAACTATGGGAATATGATATGGCGATAATAGAGACCTTGCTCCAAAAAAGGGCAGGGCTGAGTACTAAATATTCCTGGGTTTTAAGTGCTCAAGAAAGATAGAGAAGGAAAGAAAGGGGAAGGGGTGTGCAGTGTGGCAATATTGATTAAGCATTATATTGCAGTGCTGGAGAGTCAAAAACAGTATTTAGTTAGAGTGAAAAACCACAGAGGTGCCATTACAGTAGTTGAGTACATTCTTCTAGAACATCAAATAGTGGGAAGGATATTTCCAGGGAAATTACAGAGAGGTGCAACAGCTGTAGAGTAGTGATAATGGGAGATTTTATCCTAATGTAAACTGGTATAAGAATAGTCTAAATGGCAAAAGGGGGAAGAAGTTCTGCTATGTTCAGGAGAGCTTTCTTGATTAGTGCGTTTCTGGCCCAACGAGGAAGGAGGCTTTGCTGGAAATGGTTCTGGGGAATGAGGTGGATCAAGTTGAGCAGGTGTTAGTAGAAAAGCATTTAGTGAACAGTGATCATAGTATCATAAGGTTTAGCTTTCCTGTGAAAAGGACAAGGAGCAATCTAGAGTAAAAATACTTAATTGGGGTAGGGTGTGCAATTGCAGTGGGTTGGAAATGCATCTGGCCCAGGTAAATTGTTATTAAAGATTGGCAGACAAAAATGTAATTGAAAAATGGGCAGACTTTAAAGAGGAGATGATTTGGGTACAGTCAAGGTACATTTGCATGAGGGGGTAAGGTAGGACAGCCAAAACTAGAGCTCCCTGGATGACAAAAGAGATAGAGAGTAAGATGAAGCAGAAAAAGGGAGATTTCACTTTGATAATATAAATGAGAACCAGGTTAAATACAGCAAGTTCAGATAGGAAGTTAGAAAGGAAATAAGAGGGGCAAAGAGAGAGAGAGAGTGAGAATAGATTAGCAGCTAATATAAAAGGAATCCGGAAGCCTTCTATAGGCATGTACATAGTTGGGGGTTATGAAGAGGAGGGGTGGACCAATTAGGAACCAAAAAGGAGCCCATGGAGGTAGAGGGCATGGACGAGGTATGAAATGAGTAATTTGCATCTGTCTTTACCAAGGAAGAAGATGCTGTCAAAGTCATAACAAAGAAGGAGGTGATTGAGATACTGGATGGGCTGAAAATTGATGGAGGTACTGGAAAGTTGATAAGTCAGCAGGTCTATATGGGATGCATCCTAGGTTGCTGAGGAATACAAGGGTGGAAATTGCAGAGGTACTGGTCATAATCTTCCTTAGATATGGGAGTGGTGCCAAGGGACAGAAGAATTGCAAATATTACACCCTTGATCAAAAGAGTGCAAGGATAAACTTAGGAACTACAGGCTGGTCAGTTTAACCTCGGTCGTGGGGAAGCTTTTAGAAACAATAATCCGGGACAATGTTGATAGTGACTTGGACAAGTGTGGACTAATTAAGGAAAGGCAGCATGTATTTGTTAAAGGCAGATTGTATTTAACTAAACTTGATTGAGTTTTTTGATGAGTTAATAGAGGTTGATATGGTGCACATGGACTTCTAAAAGGCATTTAATAAAGTACCGCATTATAGGCTTGTCAGCAAAGTTGAAGCCCGTGGAATAAAAGGGGCAGTGGTAGCATGGATAGGAATTGGCTAAAGGACAGGAAACCAAGGACTGGAGGAAGGTACACAGATTGGATTCCCAGGGATTGGTTCTCTGACCAGGACTTTTCGTGATATATATTAATGACTTGGACTTGGGTCTATAGGGCACAATTTCAAAATTTGCAGATTATACAAATGTGGCAGTGAATTGAACAATGAGGAGGATGGTGTTAGATTTAAGAGGACATAGACAGGCTGGTGGAATGGGTGGGCACATGACAGCTGAAATTTAACACATGTGCAAAGTGCAAAGAAAGGAGGCAGTATAAACTGAGGGATACAGTTCTAAAGTGAGTGCAGGAACAGAGAGACCTGGGGGGTATTTGTGCACAAATTGTTGAAGGTGACAGGGCAGGGTGAGAAAGCAGTTACAAAAGCATAGTGAATCCTGGGCTTTATAAATAGGCATAAGTACAAAAGCAAGGAAGTTGGGGTGAATCTTTATAGAACATTGGTTCAACCTCAACTGGAGCATTGTGTACAATTCTGTACACAGCTCTTCAGGAAGACTGTGAAAGCTTTAGAGTGGGTGCAGAAAAGATTTACTAGTATCGTTCCAAGGATGAGGGACCTCAGTTATGAGGATAGATTGGAGAAGCTGGGGTTGCTCTCCTTGGCGAAGAGAAGGTTGAGAGCAGATTTGATGGAGCTGTTCAAAATCATGAAGGGTCTAGACAGAGTGAATAGGGAAACTGTTTAAATTGGCAGAAAGGTCTAGAAACCAGAGGTCAAAGATTCAAGGTGATTGGCTAAAGAACCAAAGGCAGCATGAGGAAAAAACTTCTATACGCATTGAGTGGTTATGATCAGGAATGCACTGTCTGAGAGTGTGGTGGAGGCAGATTCAATCATGGTTTTCAAAAGGGAATTAGATAAATACATGAAAATAAAAAAATTGCACGGCTATGGGGAATAGACATGGGAGTGGGACTAGCTGAATTGCTCTTGCAGGGAGCTGGCATGGACTTGAAGAGCCAATTGGCCTCCTTCTGGGCTGTAACCATTCTGATTCAATGATTCTGTTCCCTGGTCATTGGTTCTTTCTGGTGCTTTCACAATGCATTTGTTACCTGTGTTCATCTTTGTGATTTGCACCATTTAAAAGCATAATTTTTGTTAAACCATACATTTATCACAATATACTTGGTTTTACAGTTTTGTGCAGGGCACAGCATTCATTCCTATGGCTCTCTGTAACACCTTCAAAAAAGCCTCCATGAGGCATAAAGTCATAACTGACACCCAAAGTTCTCCCTGGTCTTGAAAACTCCTATTTTCTCCTTGGTCAGTTATTCTTACTGCTGAATTTTCCTACTGAGATTGATAAATTTAATGGAATTTTGGTCTGACCTCATGGAAACTTCAAGAGTTGTGTAAACTTGACTATTGATACCTCTAGGTCCTGTGTTCACAAGGAGGATCTGCATAATAACACTAGTGAAAGCAGCTGGAGGGTTGCTACCACTCTGAGCTGTACCATGAAGATTGGTTACCACAGGGTTGTCCAACATAGGGCCTGCGGGCCAGGATCCGGCCTGCGTTTGTCAACGGTTCCCGGGGCCGTTCAGCATCCTGACCATTACTGGAGATGAGAAATTTCCCAATTGTCAGTCCGGCTTTTAAACTATTACGCTGTCAGTTTCACAGGTGACAGCTGCTTACTCTCTCACAGTTGCAGGGAGTGGAACGCTCTTTTAAAGTTCTTTTAAAAGTCAGTTCTTTTGAAAAAGAGCATTGTCAGTTTCACAGGTGACAGCAGCTAATATGGGGAATAGCCGTTCCCCAACAGACTTGGGGTTTTCCGGTGGGTTCTGACTTTTTTTTTAAATATATGTATCCACTTCTCCACAACCCCTTTAACAGTAGTTTCAATTTTTCTGCCTCAGAATACAGTTGTGTACTGGCATAGCAAAGTGTATTTTTGAAGCAGCTGTTGAATAGGTTGATCCTGTGTCTTATTCCACAAACTTCTCTCTGACCAGAGAGAAGGACATGGGTTTTCACTAATTATCGTTGCTATTTCATGGAGGTGATAAGCCAAGACAAAGCACTTCAAAAAGAAAAAAAGAGGAGGAAATGTTAGTTTGCGCACCTCCCAATCAGGTCAGTTTACACATGGTGCAAATAGAAATTTGTCTCTGCTCATCATCACAGTTGGTGAAGAGAGAAAGGCTTCGCTGACAACTTTAGTCTGTTCACATTGTAACAAATAAAGCAATGCAACTGAAAATATTTATAGTTTCAATTACACAGAATACCTAACTTGGTGCCTCAATGTGTAGAATGCAGCTCACCTCATGATGTGAACATATAACAAAGAACAGCACTCTTTTTACTAATGGGTCTGAAAGAGCATTGACAGTGCCTTAGGTGGACAAAGTAGGATCCAACAGAATACCCACTTCTGTGCTTCATAAATTAGCATTTCCCCAAGGTGGCCAATAACAGCTGAGGAGCATCCATGTCCTTCCTCTCAGGACACAATACGTTCGTGGAACAATGCACATGAATTCTAAAGATGCTTTAAAATTTTGCCTGCTTTGTCAGCACAGTAACTTATTTGCTTTTTACAGTAATTAACGAGCACAAGCATTGCATATGATTAATGAATCTGATTAGTGATGTCTCATTAAAGTTTACTCTGGTATTAACTGTTATACCTGATGTAAGCTTGCTGAAGTTTTTTTATTGTTGGCAATATCATGATCCCTGTTTACAGGAAGTCATTGCAACTAGCTTTTAATTGGTGTCATCCATTATTACTGAATAAGCCGCCTTCACCAGATAATTTTGGTACAAGGTGTCCAAATATGTGAAATGGTCATAGATATGATTGAGGTTTATTGCACTATGGGTGTTAACTTAAATCAATGTATTTCTCTAATTTTGAAATCTACATTAATTTCTAGAGTAACCCTTTTTGCAAAACCGTGCAAATTACAATAGTAGTACAATCTATTCTGGTAAAATCTTCACATTTATTGCAATTAATTTCTAAATTCCATGTCTTTCCTAGCGTACATCATAACTGCAACACAAGTTTTGAACCAACTTGCTTAATATAAAATAATTGTTATAGTTAATTATGCCCCATCGCCTTACTCAATGTCAAGAACAGTTATTCAAAATGCTATCACCTGCACTCAGATCATCACATTCACAATTGTTTCAGCCACCTTGATGCAATACTTTGGAAATCCTTCCCTCAGCCTCTCCACCTGTTTGACCAAGCATTTAGTCATCTCTTCTAATATCTCCCCCGGCTCGAAATCTTTTTTCCCTTCCCCCTATTTGTGAAGCATCCAACAGCAGTTTTAATTAAGATAGTATATAAATGCAAGTTATTGTTGAAAAAGCACTTTGGCTGAGTCCTGAACAGTAAGCTGTTTTTTTTTAACTCCTTTAGAGATAAAAGCTGGGATGTGCACGAGTATCTTAGTAGTCTTTATGAAGACTTGAAGTCTTGGCAAGATGTGTACTGGCGTTTATGGGGAACTGTTAATTGGTTGCCCTGCACAAGATGTAAAAAAGTAAGTTTTCACTTTTACTTGGATGTTGATGAATGTGGATTTTAAAAAGTAGTTGAGAAAACTGATTTTTATAAATAACTTGTCAGATATGATTTATTTTGAACTTCATCGTACAAGTGGTATTTTAACCAAGTTACGTTATGGACTGACATCCCTCCCCTTGGATCTATCCTTGGCCCCCTTCCTATTTCTCAGCTACATGCTGCCCCTCAACGACATCATCCAAAAACACATCAGTTTCCACTTGTACACTGATGGTGCCCAGCTTTCCCTCACCACCACCTCTCTTAACCCCTCTAATGTCTCTAAATTGTTAGACTGCTTGTCTGACATCCGGTACTGGATGAGCAGACATTTCCTCCGATTAAATATTAGAAAGACTGAATCCATTGGCCGGAATTTTATCCTAGGCGGATGGGAGCCAGCCACCGACTGAAAAGTGAGGCAAGGGTGGTCGATTGGGGGGGAAAGGGGGTGTGTTGGGGGTGATTGGGGTAGTATGGATGGCCCTCCATCGGGCACAAGGTGCCCGATCATGATGGCCCCTCCTAGGCCAGTCGAGAGCCGCCTGGTTTTGTTAGGTGGCTTTTCTCGGTCCTCGGCTGCCTGACCAGCCACAGGAGGCGGGCAAGGGCCCTTAAGTGGCCACTTAAGGGCCTTGATTGGTCTGGGGCAGGCGGGCCATTTTTCGCCACCGCCGCCCTGTGTAAAGTGGCGGCGGAGGCGGGAGCCTCCCACTCCATTTTACGTCATCCCCCTCGACACCAACCCGATCTTTGGGGTGGCGTAAAATTCAACTTATTGTCTTCGGTCCCCCTACTAACTCCACTCCCTTGCCATAGGCTTCATTCCTGGACCCCGGCAACTTTGAGGCTGAACCAGACTGTTCACAACTTCGGTGGCATATTTGACCCCAAGCTGCTTTCAACCTTGGCGCCATCACGATGACCTCCTGTTGCCGCTCCTCTAACATCATCCAACTCTACTCCTGCCTTAGCTCTTCTGCTGCTGAAATCCTCACCCATGCCTGTGCTACCTTCAGGCTTGACAGTTCTCACGGACTTCTGGCCAGCTTCCCACATTCTACTCTCTCTAAACCTAAGATCATCCAAAACTCTGCTGCATGTGTCCTAACTCGCACCAAATCCTGTTCACCCATCACCCCTGTGCTACGCTGGCCCCTGATTAAGCAACACCTCGATTTTGAAATGCTCATCCTTGTATATGAATCCCTCTATGGCCTCGCCCTGCTCTGTAATCTCCTCCAGCCCTACATCCCTCAGATATCTACACTCTTCTAATTCCAGCCTCTTGAGCATTTCCACTTTTAATCAGTCCACCATTGGCGGCTGTGTCTTCAGCTGCCTAGGCCCTAAGCTCTGGAATTTCCTCCCTAAACCCCTCTCTGTACCTCTCTTTTCTCCTTTAAGACACTCCTTAACACCTATCTCTTTGACCAAGCTTTTGGTCATCTGCCCTGATATCTCCTTATGTGGCTTGGTGTTATATTTTATTTTATAAGGCCTCTGTGAAGCGTTTTGGGTGTTTATTACATCAAAGGCGCTATGTAAATACAAGCTTTTTTGTTGTTGGATAAAGAAACACCTTTGTTATTTGATAACCGATTTATCTTACAGAAAAGAACTGCCTGTAATTAGCATTATTAAAAGTGTAATAAATGTACTGTGCATTGTTGGTTGTGTCCTATGTAAATAATAGGGTTTCTTTTGAATCTGAGTGAGGAAGCCATAACCCCTTTAGAATTGTAGATTATAGTAAAAGGGGAGGTCTTTGGAGAAAAGGCAGGTGAATGGTGCTGGAGGTATAAATCACTCGTGATCTACTGGAATAGCAGAACCGGCCTGCTCCTCTTCCTATACATGTAATATGTAAGATTCAAGTCATTTTCGCCAGTTAAGTATATCGGTCTTTTTGGAGGGAAAAAATCCAGTTTTGCAGAGTTGGGGCTGTGCTAGATTTTCAAGTTAGCTTGTAAAATATCAATCTTTGTCAATTAAAATGTGAACCTAAAGCACTAAAACTTCAATGTCATTAAGAAATCTGTAATGATTAGGTACTGTAATAGATAATCAGAATACTTAATATGTTGGACACTTGGGCTGAATAGTAACAATATTTTTGAAATAATTTGTTCAGATTAACTGAAGGAATATGCTGACTTTACAATCTCTTGTAGATGGGTGCCTGTTAATTCATTCACTAAAAATGACCACTTCAAATCATAGCCACATTGCTGTACATTTGCTGACTTTTTAAAATGCTTGTATTTTTACTGGGACGTTTATTTTATGTATGGATGAATTTAATGCAGTATTCCAGTTGAAGTAAATTGAAAATACAAGTTGCTATGTTGAAAAGCTAAAATAATTTAATCACCAATTTTTTTTTCAAAATCTATATAACAAAAAGTGTTTAATATTGTTACTGCTGCTATTTCAATTTTTCAGGTTTTCCAATGCACCGAACTCTCCCACTGCCAGTACCACCCAGAACAAGTGATGTATCCTCCAATCAGCAACCAGTTGTGCACTCCTGGCATTGGGTTCTACCCTTGCTGTAAGCAGAAAGTCCTACGATTTGATCCTCTTCAAATAATTACAGTAAGTATTAAAGCTAGACAAAAAAAGTGTATAAGTAATGCAACACTGTAGAAATATATTAAGCCAAATAAGTTTACAGCACAGAAAGAGGCCAGTTGGCCCATCATGGCTATGCTGGCTCTATTCTCCTCATATCAACTCTGCTTTCAATATGTATCCTGTTTTTCCATAAAGATGCAGGACTGGAAATTGGTCAATGGCATTTTTCGAGGGTGTGGGTCACTATTCACGACCTGCCCAGGCCCATTGCCGTAAGTTTGGTGCTGCCTCCTCATTTTCTTGATTGTAATGTTGGTCCATATGGGGCCTTCGCTGCTGGCTGGCTGAGTGCTCAGCAGCATGTGCTGATAGCACATGGTGCAGCTAGTCTACTACTTTTGAAGACAGTCTGTCTCTTTTAACTGGGAACTGCACTGAATCACAAGGGGTCTGTTGCTGCAATTCTGAAGAAGAAAGATGGAACACCAGGGTAGAGAGAGGGCTCCAAGTTTCATGGATGCAGCACTTAGAGGCCTTTGACATTAAAATGGACAGGAGGAGAGGTGCCATGGTTCCTTGTGGAGGACCGGAGGCCCTCAAGGACCATCTTCAAGGGATTGGAACAGGTGGCCAGGGAGGTCAATTCCTGGAGTTTGGCCACGAGGACTGAGGCAGCAGTGCCACCAGAAGTCTAATGACCTCGTAGGTGGCCGAGGTCAGTGAATATAACTTCACATGACAACTCATACCCACCACACCAATCTCTCTCACTGCTCAATTCCCACACCCCGCGTCACACTCCCAGGCACTCAAGATGCAAGCCTAACATCCAGATACTCCAGCTCACCCTCTCTCACATTCCAATAATGCTAGCCTCATACCCAGCTCCCACTGCTTCCACATAGCTCCAGCTAGTTAGCTGCAATAGCCACATCACCTAAATACAGCACTGCACAATCATGGACATTCTGTCCTCTTTTGAAAGACAACGTAGCATACGATAGAAAGGAGCATAGCAGAACTGGTGGGAGCCAAGGATGTCTGCATCTCCTAAGACCTAAGGAAGAGATAGTTCTCTGCATCATGGGTCTGGCTGTGACAGAGCCCATGGCATGCAGCATTGCTGAGAACATTGAGGATGTTGGTATGTTCGTGCCTTATGCCTCTTATGAGCTTGCACTCACCCTCTCCCTCATCCTGCTATCTGGCATAATGAGCAAGCTGCAGATGGTGTGACCATGGACCTCTTGCTTCTCTTCTTTCCCCAGTCCCACTTCCCCCACCCCAACCTTCCTGTTTCTCATTTCCTGTTTTCAGACATCCCAAGTACTGCCACCTCCCAGCCACAGCACACCCAGGAGGAGAAGAGAAAACAACAGCACAGCACTCATGAAGAGGCTCCATCACTTGATCTGATGCTGGAGGCCGCCAGCACAGATGTTGGCACTGCATGTACCTTGGAGGCAATTATAGAGGTGGGATCAGCACGTATGAGTCAGTAAGCATGAGTCGGCTGCATCCAGGTCAGGCGGAAAGCATAGTTTGTGTGCCAGCTCACCAGAGGGCGAGATCGTAGACAGGTTCTGCTGAGGGGACTCTGATGAGGATCTTAATCGGGCAGGGTTCAGGAGAACGCTGATGAGCATGCACGCTAAGGTGGTGGGTGCATTGGCTGGCCTGGCAGAAAGCCTCCTGCCACTGTCAATGAGCATGGAGGAGTCTATCTCCGAGTTAGTAGAAGGCATCGGGCAGAGCTTGCCCTATCTGCAGCCTCTGTTCCATCTCCTTGGTGTGCTGCTGACCCAGATGCGCTGCAGCCTTCGTGTGGACAGATCGCCAAATCCTCTGCCCTACCTGTGAGGATGCAGCAACATCAGTTTGGGCTGATGAGGCAAGCAATATTTTTTCTGCATGAGTGGCAGGCAATGGCTATCTCCAACAAGAGAGAATCTATCCATCTCCTGTGGTCACTCAACAGCATTACCATCGCTGAATCCCCAAACATCAACATCCTGGGAGTGACCATGGCCCAGAAACCTAACTGGATCAGCCATATAAATACTGTGGCTACAAGATCAAGTCAGAGGCTGGGAATTCTGCAGCAAGTAATTCACCTCCTGACTTCCCAAAGCCTATCCACCATCTGCAAGGCACAAATCAGGAATGTGATGGAATACTCCCCACTTTCCTGGATGAGTACAGCTCCAACACCATCCAAGACAAAGCAGCCAGCTTGATTGGCACCCCATCCATCACTTTAAACATTCATTCCCTCCACCGACAGTGGCAGCTGTGTGTACCATCTACAAGATGCACTACAGCAACTCGTCGAGGCTCCTTCAACACCTTCCAAACCCGCGTCCTCTACCACCTTGAAGGACAAGGGCAGCAGATGCATGGGAACACCACTATCTGCAAGTTCCACTCTGAGTCATACACCATCCTGACTTGGAATTATGTCGCCATTCCTTCACTGTCACTGGTACATCTGAACCTCCCTCCCTAACAGCACTGTGGGTGGTTCTGTACCACATGGACTGCAGTGGTTCAGGAATGTGGCTCACCACCACCTTCTGAAGGGCAATAAATGTTGGCCTTGCCGGTGATGCTGTTAGCCTAAGAACGAATAAAACAAAAACACTCCACAGTACTTACAGGGACTTTGGAATAGCAGAGGTTATTCTAAATTATCTTACCTGCATGTTGGGTGCTGGCCCTTTAAATAAGGCTAGTTCTGGGCCTCTCTTGCAGCTCCACGCATGTTCTTTGGTGAGCGACAAGTGAATACGTTGAACGGATTCGCGTGATCCAAGTTCACAAATAGAGCTGCAAATCAGCCAGTAGGGCTGAAGGATGTCATGACAGCACCAATTCAGATTTTTCCAGTGCATGTAGGGAATGTCTGCACAATCGCCCTTCCCAGCATGGTGCACTGTCCTGGAAGCGGATGGAGGTGCACCGAGCCCGACTTGGAAGACCTCCAGCTTCTGCTGGAGATGGTGCTACAGACTGGAATTTTGCACTGCGCTGTTCTCTGCTTCATCTACTTCCTATAGCAAAGGGTTCTATTCTCCGACAAGTTGTGTAAAGACATTTCTCCTAACCTGCCTCCTCATACACTGGTAATTTAAAGTTGCTGACCCTTCATGAGTGACTTCCAACAAGTGAAAATTGTCTATCAGAACACTTCATAATTTTAGTGTCTGAAGGCATCTGCCATTAGTTAGACTACCCCCCCCCCCTCCCCCCATACCCTTCAGCTCAAAACACTTTTGCCCACTAAGTTGCTGTAGGTGCGAGCTGATAATGGCACAGCAAGAGAAACAGGGCATCTTGGACCTGAGTGAGCAAGACAACAAATTGTGCATCTCCTTAGACAAACAGATTGAAGGATTAAGAAATAAACAGTGGACTGAGAAGAAAGTGTAAATTCAAGTGGGTGAATTGATATGATTGCAATAAGAGAAAAAAAAGACAAAGGAATAGTAAAATACATTTTTAAAAATTTACATTTTTTAATCTCCTGAAGAAATGAGACTCTACACTTGTAACAGTTTTCAGTGCCAGAGTTGATTGGCAGTAATTAACAATTATTACATTGTTAAAAGGGTATTTGTGCTTCAAATGACAAGACTTAACTTCAGTGGTGAACTTAGTTCATATCTACCATGGAAATGCAGCAACTTTTGCAATGCTAATGGCAGAGCAGCGAAACTTGACAGCAATTTTTGGATATTAGCTTTTAATGATGCATCTGTTCCTCACTTGAAATTTTACACCATTTACATATAAATAACAGTGAGCGCCATTAGCCTCTCAATTATTTTAACAGCAAAATGTGGCCCAATGTTTCTTAATGGGATACCCTAAACTGCACACAGCACTAACTTTGGCATGACCAGTGTTTTGTATAATTTTTTTTATTGCATTTTTGCTCTTGACTCTTAATTCTTGTTTCTTGTTGAACTAATTCCTTTGCTACTGTTGTCTCCAACAACTGCTCTATATACTCCTGTGGTACACTTAAATTCTCAGTTTCACTATTTGTTAAAAACCACAGCAAAAAGAATAATATCTTTTCCATAAAAGCAAAATACTACAGATGCTGGAAATCTGAAATACAAATGTGAAATGCTGGAAATACTCTGCAGGTCTGGCAGCATCTGTGGAAAGAAGAGCAGAGTTAAAGTTTACCAGTTCTGATGAAGAGTCACTGACCTGAAACTTTAACTCTGCTTCTCATAGAGTCGTAGAGAGATACAGCACCGAAACAGGCCCTTTGGCCCACTAAGTCCGCGCTGACCATCAACCACCCATTTATACTAATCCTACATTAATCCCATTTTCCCTCTCACATCCCCACCTTCCCTCAATTCTCCTACCACCTCCCTACACTAGGGACAATTTTTACAATGGCTAATTTACCTATCAACCCGCAAGTCTTTGGCATGAGGGAGGAAACCGGAGCACCTGGAGGAAACCCACGCGGTCACAGGGAGAACTTGCAAACTCCACAAAGGCAGTACCCAGAACCGAACCCGGGTTGCTGGAGCTGTGAGGTTCGGTGCTAACCACTTTTTTTTTTATTTCCAAAATATACTTTATTCATAAAAATCTGCAAAAATTACATTGCCAAACAGTTTCAAACAGCACCAAAAAATACAAACATTGCAGGGGAGATCAGTTTCCTTCTATACTATCATGAGTTTCTTCACAACCCTTCCATTTCACTATTGTCATGCCAATTACAGTTTTACATTTACAGCAAATGAAAATATTAATGATACAGTTCGAGGGGTTTCCCATGGATCCAGCCCCTCAGTTCAGCTTGGTGGGGGGACCTTACACTGTGGTCTTTCCCCATTGAGCCTTTGCTGCGGCTGCCCCAAGCTTTAGTGCGTCCCTCAGCACGTAGTCCTGGACCTTGGAATGTGCCAGTCTGCAACATTCGGTGGTGGACAACTCTTTGCGCTGGAAGACTAGCAAGTTTCGGGCAGACCAAAGGGCGTCTTTCACCGAATTGATAGTCCTCCAGCAGCAGTTGATGTTTGTCTCGGTGTGCGTCCCTGGGAACAGCCCGTAGAGCACAGACTCCTGTGTTACAGAGCTGCTTGGGATGAACCTCGACAAAAACCACTGCATCTCTTTCCACACCTGCTTTGCAAAGACACATTCCAGGAGGAGGTGGGCGACCGTCTCTTCCCCACCACAGCCAACGCGGGTGTGCGGAGGGGGCGAGACTTCGGGTGTGCATGAAGGATCTGACGGGAAGGGCCCTTCTCACCACCAGCCAAGCTACGTCTTGGTGCTTGTTTGAAAGTTCTGGTGATGAGGCATTCCGCCAAATGACTTTGACGGTCTGCTCGGGGAACCATCCGACAGCATCCACCGTCTCCTTTTCCCGTAGGGCCTTGAGGACATTCCGTGCAGACCACTGCCTGATGGACCGGTGGTCAAAGGTGTTTTCCCGCAGAAACTGCTCCACGAAGGATAGGTGGTACGGCACAGTCCAACTGGATGGAGCGTTCCGCGGCAATGTGGCCAAGCCCATCTTTCGCAACACCGGGGACAGATAGAACCTCAGCACGTAGTGACACTTGGAGTTTGCGTACTGGAGGTCTACACACAGCTTGATGCAGCCACACACGAAGGTGGTCATCAGGATGAGGGCCACGTTGGGTACATTTTTCCCGCCCTTATCCAGAGATTTGAACATCGTGTCCCTCCGGACCCGGTCCATTTTAGATCCCCAGATGAAGCGGAAAATGGCTCGTGTGACTGCCACAGCGCAGGAGTGGGGTATGGGCCAGACCTGCGACACGTAGAGCAACAACGTGAGCACCTCGCACCTGATGACCAGGTTCTTGCCCACAATGGAGAGAGATCGCTGCCCCCACATACCCAACTTTTGTCGTACCTTGGCTACTCGCTCCTCCCAGGTTTTGGTGCACGCCCCGGCCCTTCCAAACCATATCCCTAGCACCTTCAGGTAATCTGACCTGACGGTGAAGGGGACAAAGGATCGGTCAGCCCAGTTGCCAAAGAACATGGCCTCACTCTTGCCGTGGTTAACTTTGGCTCCCGAGGCCAGTTCGAACTGGTCGCAGATGCTCATCAGTCTGCGCACGGACAGCGGATCTGAGCAGAAGACGGCGACGTCATCCATGTACAGGGAGGTTTTAACTTGAGTGCCTCCGCTGCCTGGGATTGTCACCCCTCTTATGCTTGCATCCTTCCTAATAGACTCAGCAAAGGGTTCAATACAGCAAACAAACAAGACTGGGGAGAGAGGACAGCCCTGTCTGACTCCAGATTTGATCGGGAAACCTTCCGATTCCCACCCGTTGATTGAGACTGCGCTACTGATGTTTGTGTAGAGCAGTTGGATCCAATTGCAGATTCCCTCCCCAAACCCCATTTTGGAAAGCACGTCCATCATGTAGGTGTGCGATATCCTGTCAAAAGCCTTCTCCTGGTCCAGGCTGATGAGGCAGGTGTCCACCCTCCTGTCCCGTACGTAGGCGATCGTATCCCTGAGTAGCGCGAGACTATCAGAGATCTTCCTGCCGGGTACAGTGCAGGTCTGATCGGGGTGAATCACCAACTCCAGAGCAGATTTGACTCGACTGGCTATGACTTTGGACAGAATCTTGTAGTCAACATTAAGCAGTGAGATGGGTCGCCAATTTCTGATTTCTGCCCTCTCCCCCTTCTGCTTGTAAATGAGGGTGATGATGCCTTTCCTCATGGATTCTGCCATGCTGCCGGCCAGGAGCATACTCTCGTATACTTCCAGCAGGTCCGGGCCGACCCAGTCCCACAGGGCCGAGTACGACCCGACCGGTAAGCCGTCGCTCCCGGGAGTTTTACTCGTCTCGAAGGACTCGACGGCCTTTGTCAGCTCGTCCAGAGTTAGCGGCTTGTCCAATCTCTCCCTCCTGCTGTCATCTAAGACCTCTGTGATAGATGGTAGGAAGTACTGGGAGGCTCTGCTGTCTGTGGGCTTCTTCGCGTCATACAGCCCAGCATAAAAGGATTTGCTGATCCTTAGTATGTCGGACTGCGAAGACGTTACCGAGCCATCTTCTTCCTTCAGGCTGCTGATAACAGAGCTCTCTCTGTGAATTAGAATTAGAACATTACAGCGCAGTACAGGCCCTTCGGCCCTCGATGTTGCGCCGACCTGTGAAACCATCTGACCTACACTATTCCATTTTCATCCATATATCTATCCAATGACCACTTAAATGCCCTTAAAGTTGGCGAATCTACTACTGCTGCAGGCAGGGCGTTCCACGCCCTTACTACTCTCTGAGTAAAGAAACTACCTCTCACATCTGTCCTATATCTATCACCCCTCAACTTGAAGCTATGTCCCCTCGTGTTTGCCATCACCTTCCGAGGAAAAAGAGTCTCACTATCCACCCTATCTAACCCTCTGATTATCTTATATGTCTCATTTAAGTCACCTCTCCTCCTCCTTCTCTCCAACGAAAACAACCTCAAGTCCCTCAGCCTTTCCTCGTAAGACCTTCCCTCCATACCAGGCAACATCCTAGTAAATCTCCTCTGCACCCTTTCCATAGCTTCCACATCCTTCCTATAATGCGGTGACCAGAACTGCACGCAATACTCCAGGTGCGGTCTCACCAGAGTTTTGTACAGCTGCAGCATGACCTCGTGGCTCCGAAACCCGATCCCCCTACTAATAAAAGCTAACACACCATATGCCTTCTTAACAGCCCTATTAACCTGGTCAGCAACCTTCAGGGATTTATGCACCTGGACACCAAGATCTCTCTGTTCATCTACACTACCAAGAATCTTCCCATTAGTCCAGTAATCTGCATTCCTGTTACTCCTTCCAAAGTGAATCACCTCGCACTTTTCCGCATTAAACTCCATTTGCCATCTCTCAGCCCAGCTCTGCAGCCTATCTATGTCTCTCTGTACCCTGCAACATCCTTCGGCACTATCCACAACTCCACCGACCTTAGTGTCATCTGCAAATTTACTAACCCACCCTTCTACACCCTCTTCCAGGTCATTTATAAAAATGACAAACAGCAGTGGCCCCAAAACAGATCCTTGCGGTACACCACTAGTAACTAAACTCCAGGATGAACATTTGCCATCAACCACCACCCTCTGTCTTCTTTCAGCTAGCCAATTTCTGATCCAAAGCTCTAAATCACCTTCAACCCCATACTTCCGTATTTTCTGCAATAGCCTACCGTGGGGAACCTTATCAAACGCCTTACTGAAATCCATATACACCACATCCACTGCTTTACCCTCATCCACCTGTTTGGTCACCTTCTCGAAAAACTCAATAAGGTTTGTGAGGCACGACCTACCCTTCACAAAACCGTGCTGACTATCTCTAATGAACTTATTCTTTTCAAGATGATTATAAATCCTGTCTCTTATAACCTTTTCCAACATTTTACCCACAACCGAAGTAAGGCTCACAGGTCTATAATTACCAGGGCTGTCTCTACTCCCCTTCTTGAACAAAGGGACAACATTTGCTATCCTCCAGTCTTCCGGCACTATACCTGTCGACAATGACCAATCAAGGACAAAGGCTCTGCAATCTCCTTCCCAGCTTCCCAGAGAATCCTAGGATAAATCCCATCTGGCCCAGGGGACTTATCTATTTTCACACTTTCCAAAATTGCTAACACCTCCTCCTTGTGAACCTCAATCCCATCTAGCCTAGTAGCCTGAATCTCAGTATTCTCAACAACATTTTCTTTCTCTACTGTAAATACTGACGCAAAATATTCATTTAACACTTCCCCTATCTCCTCTGATTCCACACACAACTTCCCACTACTATCCTTGATTGGCCCTAATCTAACTCTAGTCATTCTTTTATTCCTGATATACCTATAGAAAGCCTTAGGGTTTTCCCTGATCCTATCCACCAATGACTTCTCGTGTCCTCTCCTTGCTCTTCTTAGCTCTCCCTTTAGATCCTTCCTGGCTAGCTTGTAGCTCTCAAGCGCCCTAACTGAGCCTTCACGTCTCATCCTGTGTACCTTTTGGAAGAAGTAACGCGAGCACGTCTCATCCTGCTCGATGGAGCGGACTCTGGACCGGAAGATGATCTTGGAGGCCTCCTTGGCAAAGAGCGAGGCCTGCTGGCTCTTCACCTCTTGGAGGTCCTCTTTGACCTCGACCCCCATTGACTGCAACCGGAGTAGATTTTGCATAATTTTCTGGAGTCGGGACATTTCCCTCTCTCTCGCGCCCTCTGAACACCTTTGTGGATGAAGAACCTCTTGATGTTCTCCTTGATCGCTTCCCACCAGTGAACTGGAGACTCAAAGAGGGGTTTCACGGTCCTCCAACCTTTGTAATCCCTTTTGAGTTCCTCAACGTTCTCTGGGGTCAGCAGTGTAGCATTGAGCTTCCACGTCCCTCTGCCAACCCGCTGGTCGTCCTATATAAGGCTAAAAAGGAGATGCACTGATGTATAAAGTACCATGGATAAATAGAAATTAAAACTAAAGTGAATCTTAAAAGGCAGCCATAAAGTTTGGACTAATAATATTAGAGATATTCATGAGGAATACTGAAAGTTAATTGGGAGGTAAAACGGGAGAGTAGAAGGGAAGGAAGGAAAGTTTTTTTTAAAACTGTCTGATAATATAAAAGGAAATAGTATGAACTTGTACAAGCATCTAAAAAGTAAAAGATTACTTAGAGGCTGGAAGCATTTCAAGGTGAAGGAAAAAGACTAAGTGCAGAAGATCAAGGCATGGAAAAGATATTCAGCAGGTCTGGCAGCATTTGTGGGGTGGCACAGTGGTTAGCACATGAGGGTGGTGATGACAACTACTCTCCATACTTGAATTTTGGTAGAGATGCGTAGTGAATGGTTCCACCAGACACACTTTGAGAGGTGACCGAAAGAGCTGTTGGCCTTGGGCAGTCGATTGTCAATGTCCTTGTTGACAGCGGCATCATTTGAGATAATGCTACCTAGATAGGTAAACTGTTCTACTGCATTGAGGTTACTACTATCAATGCTGATATGTGGTAGTTGTAATTTCCTCAAGGCCATGTTTGGTTCAGCACTTCTGTTTTCTTTTGGCTAATGGTAAGGCCAAAGGCATTTGCTGCCTCAGAAATAGTTTACAGTGAGCTGCATTGCCTCCTCTGTGAGTGCCAGAAGGGCAAACAGAAGCTCCACGATGAGTTCTTCTGTGGTTTTGGTACACGCCACAGGTTGAAGAAACTGCCGTCTGTTCGGAAACAGATATATGTGCCCTCTGTTAAGTCTGCCTTTGCCTCTTGAAGCATCATACTGAAGAAAATAAAAAGGGTCAAAGCCAGAACATACGCTTGCTTAACACCATTGGAAGTAAGGAAGCTGTCTGAGAGCTCCATTCTGCTTGATCTGACCTTTCTGGCCTTCGTGCAGTTGACGGAGAATGATGAGAAACCTTGGAGGGTACCCTAATCTAAATAGCATCTTCCAAAGGCCATCCCAGCTGACTGTATTGAATGCCTTGGTGAGATCTGCAGAAGCAGCGTACTGGCCCATGTTTTGTACTCTACACTTTTCCTGGATCTGTTTCAGCACAAAAATGATGTCAGTATTTCCCCTATTGAGTCTGAATCTGCTCTGACTTTCAGGGAGGCTTTCTTAAGCTATTGTTTGAACAAGTCTATTTAGAAACACTCTGGCCAAGACTTTGACTGAAATAGAGAGTAAGGTGATGCCTCTGTATTTTGAACAGTCAGACTTCTCTACCTTGTTTTTGTAGAAGGAGCTAATCACTGCTTCTCGAAGGTCCTGAGGCACTGTCCCTTTCTCCCAGCATGCTGTAAACAGACCTGTAAGCTTATCAAAGGTCACATCCTCTCCCTGTTTCTAGACCTCGGCTGGAATCCCATCTATTCCCGGAGCTTTGTGTGACCTTTAATTGTGCTATAGCAGTCTTGGTGTCTTCACAGTTTGGTGGTTCATCCAACTCGGATTTCACTTCCCTCTGAAAGATCGTTGCATTGGACGTCTCTGGCTCAAAATGCCGTGTGTTTAAAAATTAAACCATGTTACAATAAGACCAGGTGAAGACAACAAAAGACCCCAAGACACTTTTCTCACCTAGTCGTAACAGCAGAAACTTGGGCAATGATCTGCAGCAGTTTGCATGCTTTCAACAAACGTTGTCGATCATCTGAACAAAATGATAGTGCACTGGGACAAATAAATTGAATAATGTCCCCTTGGGTTTTTTCTCATCACTCGGCATATAGTAGTAAATCTTAGTTATAAATGGAGGTTGAGCTTCCTAAAACTGAGAAAGGTGATGGCAACTGTGGTCGTTAATTGAACAAATTGTGTTTTCTGTGACTTTTTTTCCCCCAGGGTTGTAAAGTGCGGGATCATGTTGTCAAATTAGCCAGTCAGCTTCAAAATGATAAACTTACTTCGGTACCAGTCAATCAAGTGTACTGTGATGTCCTGCAACACAAGGATATTGTCTGTGTGCCATTCTGTAAAACAGAGGAAAGGTAATTTTTTAAAGAAAGCTAATTCCCAGCTTGAACATATAAACTTGTTGCAAAGTTATATTGAACTTATTTATTTTTAAGTTATTCTTGCATATTTTTGGCACATACTGAATTTTTGAATACTGGTTACTCTGCTCTCATACGTACAACTTAAAAAAAAAAAAAATTGTTTGGGGGTGGGAAAAACATGGGAGGTTCAGAAGATCCTGACCAAGAAGTCATTGGTGCATTTTGCTCATATGTTAACGTAATGTTTTAAATTTATGCTTATTGTACTTAATAGTGCTCCTGCAGGACCTGTATTTACTATTCAAATATGTGTTCATATTTTATATTTATAAATACATAATGTGTGTATTTATGAAGTTTATATATCTTCCTAAATGTCAAAACTGTTAATAAACTTGACATATCTGGACATGAATTCGCTACCATTTGAATGGAAATTAAGATGTCCACAGATTTCAAATTGTCTGAAAGCCAGTATAAAGCAGCATAAAATCCATGCTAACTTCCAGATACTTAATTTTTAATAACTTACCGACACGCTCCTTAGTTTTCCCAATGTTTTCACATGGTAAATAGAATTCTTGCTGGTTTTGTTTTCATTCGCTTAATCATACTGGCAGTCAGACACATGGGTATAGAATTAGTAAAACTTTAACCTCGCCAAAAGCTTAACTATAAAACAGTAAGTTAGTTTAACGAGTACTGTGATTTTGGAAAGAGCAGAGAGCATTGCCAGTGTTTCACTTTTACTGGTGACCAGTATGCAAAATCAGAGTTGAAGTTTAATCAAGCAGGCAAATGTTAACTGTAGCTGAGAGATTGGGTGATGCAAAAGTAAAGAAAGACTTGCGTTTATATAACGTCTTTCACAACCTCAGTGTCCCAAAGCACTTTCCAGCCAATGAAGTACTTTTGAAGTGTCATCACTGTTGTCATGTATATAACGCAGCAGCCAATTTGCACATAGCTCCCACAAATAACAATGTGATAATGGCCCAATAAACTGTTTTTAGAGATGTTGATTGAGCGATAAATATTGGCCAGGACACCAGGTATAAGTCCCCTACTGTTGTTCAAAATAACAACATGTAATCATTTGCATCCACCTGAGACAGCAAACGGGAGCCTGGTTTAACATCTCATCTGAAAGACGGCACCTTGGACAGTGCTGCACTCCCTTCGTACTGTCCTGATGTATCAGCGTGGAATTTAGTGTTGTGGGACTTGAAGGCACAAGTTTCTGACTCGGGGGAGAGTGCCATCAGCTGTGCTGTGGCTGAGGCAATGTGGTGCCACTGGTGCCAGGAGGGTCTAATTACAATACAAGTTTATGTAGGCTGCTTTCATGAGAAAGGTGGACATTGGAATTTGTAATGGAACAGAATGTGCAGATGTAAGATTTTTAATATACTGGTCAATCTTCGTGCTGTGGCACTCTGGTGTCGAGACCAAGTACAATTTTCAGGTCAAACAAGGTGTGGCTGGGTGATAATTGGGCCAAGGTTGGGAGGAGAGAAAAGTGAAGTCAATTAAGCAGATGTTGGGGTGGTGGTGGGGCGGGGGAGAGAAAGAGTAACAAGAGTAAGAGGGAAATTAGGGTATGGAAAAGAAGGAGGAGAATGAGAACGTTGGGAAATGGAAATGCTTCGACGAACATCTTCTTTGGCCTCCTTATCTCGAGAGACAGTGGGTAAGCACCTGGAGGTGGTCAGTGGAGCAGCGCCTGGAGTGGCTATAAAGGCCAATTCTAGAGTGACAGTATGTTCGACGAACATACATTATTCCATTGAGGGTGTTGGAAAATACAGTTCATCGTAATGCTGCTCAGTAGGGAGATTCCACTCTCAAAATTCAACTAAAGTAGAGTGAGCACATCCATACAATGCAGTACTAGTGGCTGTCTGAGATGGAGCACACCTCAACCATCTACAAAGTATATTCTCCAATGTGGGGTAGGAGAGCCAGTCAGCCAAAGTGCAGCAGGGCTGTTATTCAGCTGCAGCAAACCGAAATACGAAGTAAGGTAATGGTTGATAAACTTATTTTGTAGAGTGGTTGATCAACAATATTGAATGCAGGTATGTGAAGAGAAAAGGATTGGTGAAGACAAATGTAGGTCCCTTACAGTCAGAAACAGGGGAATTTATTTTGGGGAATAAAGAAATGGCTGACCAACTAAATGCATACTTTGGTTCTGTCTTCACAAAGGAGGACACAAATATCATACCAGAAATGTTGGGGAACACAGAGCTTAGTGAGAGAGAGGAACTGAAAGAAATCAGTATGAATAGAGAAATGGTGTTGGGGAAATTGATGGGACCGAAGGCCGATAAATCCCCAGGGCCGAATGGTATGCATCCCAGAGTACTTAAGGAAGTGGCCCTAGAAATAGTGGATGCATTGGTGGTCATCTTAGAAGATTCTATAGACTCTGGAACAGTTCCTACAGATTGGAAGGTAGCTAATGTAACCCCACTATTTAAAAAGGGAGGTTGACAGAAAGCAGGGAATTATAGACTAATCAGCCTGACGTCGGTAGTGGGGGAAATAAAAGATTTTATAGCAGAGCACTTGGAGAACAGTGGTAGAATCGGGCAGATTCAGCATGGATTTACGAAAGGGAAATCATGCTTGACAAATCTACTAGAATTCTTCGAGGATGTAACTAGTAGAGTTGATGTGAGGGAGCCAGCGGATGTGGTTTATTTGGACTTCCAGAAGGCTGTCCACAAAGTCGCATATAAGAGATTCACATGTAAAATTAAAGCGCATGGGATTGGGGGTAGTGTATTGCGATGGATAGAAAATTGGTTGGCGGACAGGAAGCAAAGAGTAGGGATAAATGGGTCTTTTTCCGAATGGCAGGCAGTGACTAGTGGGGTACCGCAGGGATTGGTGCTAGGACCCCAGTTATTCACAATATACATTAATGATTTAGATGAAGGAACTAAATGTAATATCTCCAAATTTGCAGATGACACAAAACTGGGTGGGAGGGTGAGTTGTGAGGAGGATGCAGAGAGGCTTCAGGGTGATTTGGACCAGTTGAGAGAGTGGGCTAATGCATGGCAGATGCAGTATAATGTGGATAAATGTGAGGTTATCCACTTTGGTAGCAAAAACAGGAAGGCAGATTATTATCTGAACAGCTATAAACTGAGAGAGGGGAATATGCAGCGAGACCTGGGTGTTCTCATACACCAGTCGCTGAAGGTTAGCATGCAGTTGCAACAGGCAGTAAAAAAGGCAAATGGTATTTTGGCCTTCATAGCGAGAGGATTCGAGTACAGGAGCAGGGATGTCTTGCTGCAATTATACAGGGCCATGGTGAGGCCACACCTGGAATATTGTGTGCAGTTTTGGTCTCTTTATCTGAGGAAGGATGTTCTTGCTATAGAGGGAGTGCAGAGAAGGTTTACCAGACTGATTCCTGGGATGGTGGGACTGACATATGAGGAGAGATTGAGTCGGTTAGGATTATATTCGCTGGAGTTCAGAAGAGTGAGGTGGGATCTCATAGAAACTAATGAAATTCTAACAGGACTTGACAGGGTAGATGCGGGAAGGATGTTCCCGATGGTGAGGGAGTAGTCATAGTCTAAGGATATGGGGTAAATCTTTTGGGACTGAGATCAGGAGAAATTTCTTCCAGAGAGTGGTGAACCAGTGGAATTCGCTACCACAGAAAGCAATTGAGGCCAAAACATTGTATGTTTTCAAAAAGGAGTTAGATATAGCGCTCGGGTCTAAAGGGATCAAAGGGTATGGGTCGAAAGTGGGAACAGGCTACTGAGTTAGATGATCAGCCATGATCATCATGAATGGCGGAGCAGTCTCGAAGGGCCGAATGGCCTACTCCTATTTTCTATGAAGCAAAAGTAAAATTATCTTTCTTTAACTACATAGGCAATAAGAGTTGGAGTAGGCCATTGGGCCCCTTGCATCTGCTCCACTATTCGACTAGATCATGGCTGATCTGCCTCAATACCATTTTCCCACACTATCCATATTTCCCTTGATATCTTTAATATCTAGAACTCTATCGATTTCTGTCTTGAACATACTCAATGACTGAGCCTCCACAGCCCTTTGGGGTAGAGAATTCCAAAGATTCACACCTTCTAAGTGAAGACATTCCTCCTCATCTCAGTCCTAAATGACCTACCTCTTCTTTTGAGACACTGTTGCCTGGTTCTAGACCCCCTCAGCCAGGGGAAACATCCGTCCTGCATCTACCTTGTCGAGCCCTGTAAGAATTTTGTATGCTTCAGTGAGATCATCTCTCATTCTTCTAAACTCTAGAGAATACAAGCTCAGTCTCTTCAGTCTCTCCTCATAGAAAATCCTGCCATCCCAGGGATTAGTCTGGTGAGCCTTCATTGCACTCCCTCTATGGCAAGTATATCCTTCCTTAGGTAAGGAGACCAAAACTGCACACAATACTCCAAGTGCGGTCTCACCAAGGCTCTATACAATTGCAGCAAAACTCCTTTACTCCTGTACTCAAATCCTCTTGCAATAAAGGCCAACATATTATTTGCCTTCGTAATTGCTTGCTGTACCTGAATGTTGGCTTTCAGTGACTTATGAACTAGGACACCCAGGTCCCTTTGGACTCAAGCACTTCTCACCATTTAAGAAATACTCTGCATTTCTGTTTTTCCTACCGAAGTGGATAACTTCACATTTTTCCACATTATATTCCATCTGCCATGTTCTTGCCCACTCGCTTAGCCTGTCTAAATCCCCTTGAAGCCTCTTTGCATCCTCCTCACAACTCGCATTCCCATCTCATTTTGTGTCATCAGTAAACTTGGAAATATTACATTTGGCCCCCATCCAAATCATTCATATAGATTGTGAAAAGCTGGGGCCCAAGTATTGATCCTTGCGGTATCCCACTAATCACAGCCTGCAACCTGAAAATGACCCATTTATTCCTGCTCTGTTTTTTGTCCATTAACTAATTCTCAATCTATGCCAGTATATTCTAACCTCTTATGTGGACCTTATTGAAAGTCTTCTGAAAATCTATATACACCACATCCACTGTTCCCCTTATCTATTCTGCTAGTTAAATCCTCAAAACACTCCTACAGGTTTTCAAACATGATTTCCCTTTCATAAATCCATGTTGACTCTGCCCAATCCTATCATTATTTTCTAAGTCTCCAGTTATCAATCCTTTATAATAGATTCTAACATTTTCCCTACTACCAATAAGAGGTCTGTAGTTCCCTGTTTACACTCTCCCTCCTTTCTTAAATAGTGGGGTTACATTTGCTATCTCCCAATTTCAGGAACTGCTCCAGAATCTATAGAATTTTGGAATATGACCACCAATGCATCCATTATCTGTACAGCCACCTCTTTCAACACTGGGATGTAGATCATCAGGTCCAGGGGATTTATCAACTTTTAGTTCCATTAATTTCTCCAATGATACCTTTATTACTAATAGTAATTTCTTGTAATTCCTCATTATCGCTAGTCTCTTGGGTCTCTAGTATTTCTGGGAGGTTTTTTGTATCTTCCTCTGTGAAGGCAGACACAAAGTATTTGTTTATTTGTTCTGCCATTTCCTTATTCCCCACTATAAGTTCCTCTATCTGCCTGTAATGGGCCCACATTTGTCTTTGCTAGTCTTTTCCTTTTTACATGCCCATAGAAGCTTTTACAGTCCGTTTTGATGTTTCTTGATAGAGAGAAAATAGATGAAAGTAAACTATCAGTTTCTTGGTCCTCCTTTGCTGAATTGTAAAATACTTCCAGACCTCACGCCTACTACTTTATTTGGCAACTTTATAAACCTCTTCCTTTTGTCTAATATGATCTTTAACTTCCCTTAGCCATGGTTGGATCATTTTTCCTGCTGGGCTTTCGTGCCTCAAAGGAATGTAAATTTGTTGTAAACCATGCATTAATTATTTAAATGATAGCCATTGCCTGTCTACCATCATACCTTCTAATGTAGTTTCCCAATCTACCACAGCCAGCTTGCCCCTCATACCTTTGGAGTTTCCTTTGTCTAGATAGAAGACCCGAGTTTCGGATTGAACTACATCACTTACAAACTTAAAGTAAAATTCTAGCATATTATGGTCACTTTTCCCAAAAGACTCCTTTACAATGAGATTATTAATTAGCCCTTTCTCATTGCACAATACCAGATCTAAAATAGCCTGTTCTCTAGTTGGTTTCTTGACATATTTTTCAAGAAAACCATTTCATATACATTCCAGGAATTCGTCCCGCACAGCATTAGTTCTATTTATGTTTACCCAGCCTATATGTAGATTGAAATTCCCATGATTACTGTATTACTCTTGTTACATGCACCTCTAATTTCCTGATTTATACCATGCCCTATATTACCATGACTGTTTGATGGCCTATAAACAACTCCTACCAATGTTTGCTGCCCCTTGCTATTTCTTAGCTCTACCCTAACATTCTTTCGATCTCTCCCACTAATGTACTGATCTCATCCTTTATTGACAGCGCTACGCCAGCTCCTTTTCCGTTCTGCCTATCCTTCCTACATGTCGAATACCCTTGAACATTCAGTTCCTAACCTTGGTCACCTTGCAGCCACGTCTGCATAATGACAATTAGATCATACCTGTTTACTTCTAATGATGCTGTCAATTCATCTACCTTGTTGCAAATGCTGTGTGCATTCAGATAGAGTGCCTTTAATTCTGTCTTTTTATTTTCACAACCTCTAGCCTTATTTGCTGGTGTACTCTTAAGTTTGTATGCTCTGTCCGTTCCTCCCATGCTCTGCTTATCATTACCCTTATCGCTACCTTGCTCTATTGCCTTTTCCTCTCCCTTTAAATTATCACATCTTCCGCTCACTTGATCCCTCACCCCCACTATTTAGTTTATTGCCCTTTATACTGCTCTAGTTCTACGACTCGCCAGAACACTGGTCCCAGCGCGGTTCAGGTGAAGACCATCCCAAAGGAACAGCTCCCGCTTTCACCAGTACTGCTGCCTGAGTCCCATGAATCGCAACCCATTTCTCCCACACGAAACTTTGAACCACGCATTTAACTCTCTAATCTTATTTACCCTGCACCAATTTGCTCGTGGCTCAAACAATAATCCAGAAATTACCTTTGAGGTTCTGCTTTTTAATTTAGTTCCTAGCTGCTCATACTCCCTACGCAGAGCCTCTTTCCTAGTCCTATCTATGTCATTGGTAACCACGTGGACCAGGACAACTGGATCTTCCCCCTCCTGCTGCACGTTCCTCTCCAGCCAAATTGTCCTAAGCAAATGTCCTGAAGCCTGGAACCGGGCAGGCAACACAGCCTTCTGGACTCACTCTTGACCAAAGAGAACTGTGTCTAACCCCTGACTATACTGTCTACTACTACCACTACAGTCCGACTTACTGCCCCCACTTGAACGGTTTCCTGTACTACGGTATCATGGTCAGTTTGCTCGTCCACCGTGCAGCCCTCACTCTGATCCATACAAGCTGAAAGACCCTCAAACCTGTTGGGCAATTGCAAGGGTTGAGGCTCCTCCACTTCTGCCTTCTTGATCCCCTTCCCTGCCTCACTCGCAGTCACACCCTCCTCTCCCTGACCATTGACCAAATCAGAAGACTAAGGGGTGTAACTGCTTTCTGGAACAAAGTGTCCAGGTAACTTTCCCCTTCCCTGATGCATCGCAGTGTTTGTAGCTCGGCGTCTAACTCATTGACTCTGAGTCGAAGCTCCTCGAGCCGTGGGTACTTACTGCCGATGTTTTTGCTGTGGATCACAATGGTGTCCACCAGCTCCCACAAACTGTAGCCACAACACATCACCTGTCCTGCCATTTTTATTGTGTTAATTAATTTATTTTCCTTAATTTGCAATTAATAAACCCCATTACTACTAAGCCTCAATACTAATAAGCTATAATATTGCTGGTAAACCTTAAGACTACTAAAACCTTATTAATAAATTACCTGAAACTCAGAAGGTTCTTATTAATTGGAATAATAAAAGTACTAACCCCAATTAAAATTTCTTAGTATAGATACGGAAAAAAGGTTCAACTAATCACTTACTTTCTTTGCTGTAACCTCACAAGTCAGTTTTCTTTGGGATGCTCTGAACCCACCACCTCACCATCCTAGCTGTTCAAACTTTCGCTGCTGTCTCTAGGTTACTCTCTATTTCTGTGAAGCAACTAGCATCTTCTACAGCTACTGGAAGTTAAAAAAGGAACACCTCTTTGTCCTCTGCACCGAATTACCATGTGAACCAAATTCCCACCTTACACTCTGACTATGTTTCACTCAGGTGAAGTCTCCTCTCTCTGCGCCCCTTACGCCATACCTATATTAAGATCTCTGTACTATCTGATGGTAATGGCTGGGAATGACAATCACAGTTCAAATAGAGATGAAAGAAAACAAAGAACTTGCACCGTTCACAACCTCAGGATATCCCAAAGCACTTTACAGACCATGAAGTGTGGTCACTGTTATACTGTAGGAAATGCAGCATCCAGTTTGTGCACAGCAGAGTCCCACAAACAGCAATGAGATGATTTAGATAATCCATGTTTAGTTGATGGTTGAGGAGCAAATGTTGGCCTGGACACAGGGCAAATGCCCATGCTAGTCTTCAGTTAGTACTGTGGGATCTTTTACATCAATCTCAGAGGGTAGATGGGATCTTAGTTTAATGACTCATCTGACAGTACTGCAATGAAGTGCCAGCCTATGTTCACTTGAACTCACAAGCTTCTGACTAAGACAAGAGTGCTACCACTGAGTCAAGATTGTACCATGGGTTGATTGGTAGTCATGGTAAATTGTTCTCCACTTTACTTCGTGAGTGATATAACAAGACTGTCCCAGTGTCACCTACAGGTGCAATAATAATGAAATATTTCCTTTTTCTTCACATAAGGGGATGGTAGTATAGTGATAATGTTACTGGACTAGTAATCCAGAGGTCCAGGCTACTGTTGTAGAGATGAGTTCAAATCCCACTATAGCAACTGGAAGAAGTTAAATTCATACGAACATACAAATTAGGAGCAGGAGTTGGCCACTCGGCCCTTCGAGCCTGCTCCGCCATTCAATAAGTTCATGGCTGAACTGATTACTCCACATTTCCACCTACTCCTTTGCTTATCAAGAATCTATCTACCTCTGCCTTAAAAATATTCAAAGACTCTGTTTCCACTGTCTTTTGAGGAAAAGAATTCCAAAAACCCACGACCCTCTGAGAGAAAAAATTTCTCCTCATCTCTGTCTTAAATGGGCAACCCCTTATTTGTAAACAGTGACCCTAAGTTCTAGATTCTCCCACAAGGGGAAACATCCTTTCCACATCCACCCTGTCAAGACCCCTCAGGAACTTATGTTTCAATCAAACTGAATCAGTTAATTAATCTGGAATAAAATACTAGTCTCATTAATAATTGTGAAACGATTGGATTGTCGTAAAAACCCATCTGGTTCACTGATTTCCTTCAGTAGAGGAAATCTGCCATCCTTTTACCTGATCTGCCCTACATGTGACTCTAGACCCCACAGTAATGTGGATGACTTAACTGCCATCTGAAATGGCCGAGCAAGACACTCGGTTGTATCAAAAGACTACAACAAGTTGAATAATAAAAAAAAAAAGACCACCCGGCATCGACCTAAACACTGGAAAACTCCCTCCCTAATGGCACTGTGGGTGTACCTACACCCCACAGAATGTAATGGTTCAAGAAGGCATCTCACCAACACCTGCACGCGGGCAATTAGGGATGGGCAATAAATGCTGGCCTTGCCAGTGACACCCATATCCCAAGAATGAATAAAAAAGCATAAATGGTGGGAGAAATTAGGTAGTTAAATCAGGGGAATGTCAGTTGAATGGGGACAGGCAGGGGTTCACAGGGAGAGATGGAGGTGGGGGTAAGAGAAAGAAGAGGAGGCAGGGTTGGGTGGCACTGGGCTGGGGAAGTGTGCCTCAATGCAATGGAGTAGGTCAGGGCTCATCTCTAGTTTGGGCGGGAAAGTCTACAAAAGAAAAATTGTCAACTGAGGATGGTGGGGGGTGGGAGTAATGGGGAGGGAATAATGATATTCTAATGGTGAGAAGATAGAAACAACACAAGTTGCTTCTCAGCAGGTGGGAAATCGTTTGCTTTTCCTTGGTTGGGGAGTGAGCTGTCCCTGATGAGGCAGGAATCAACCAAAATTTGAGGGCAAATTTCAGATCATCTTAGATGGGGAAAAGAGAATGCCATCTTTTTGCTCAGTGGTTGTGTCCCAGATCAATGTGGGTGGGAAGTCAAATTTAACTTCTTGGGGGTGGGGGTAAGAATAATATATTTTCTTCAGTGTTAGGAGGAAAGGAACAAGAGCAGCTTCGTCCTCAATGTAGGGTGGGTGAAATGTCAGGTTTATTCTTGGTTGGGTGTTAAATAGCCAGATTTATGTTTACAATGGTGGCAGCTTTTCAGTTTAGTCGGGGCATAGTTTGTGTGCTGATTTCTGCTCAGTAGTGGGCAAGGAGGTTTGGTACCAAAATTTGCTATGGTGGGTGGTGGGGAGGGTCTAATATGCGGATTGGACCGTGTTTTCCAATCCATGCAGTGGGGGGAGGTATTTTACTCTGTTTCTGTCACCTTGGCCTTTTGGGTTTTTTAAAACCTTGATTTAGGTAAATAGTCCTTGAATGGCTAATCTGTTTTGCATTGGTATATTTTCTTGTTTCAAATACTGCTCGATGGGTGCAGAGGAGCAGAGACATTTGAAATCTGTGGGCGTTGTTGCAGTCTATACCCGCTGGAGTGGGGATCGGTTGCCGTGATCTCTCCAATTATGGGTGCTCTGCTATTGCTGCTCCATCTAGGTGTCAGGATTTATGCGATCAGAGGGGAGGGGGCTGTATGTCAACTTGGAGCATGTTATATGCTCCCCTTTACGCTCCTCTATGCTCCTCTGGAATGTTCCTTTTCAGCAGATTTATCAGCTTCTTAGTCTTGTGTTGTATGGTTATTTGAGTTCTGCTCCACTGTTTACATCTGCTCTCTTACACGATTCCACGAGAGCTGATGGCTAAAACAACTGGGTGTGTGGAATTAAGAATCTTTGTTGAGATTACTGACCAGGAGATAGCTGAGGATATGATTTGGGATGGTTACACAACAGGTGTTTGCTAATGTAATCATCTAATCTTATATTGACAATGCTACCTCCAGGTGCAGTATCTGTGGAATCCTGAGACCACTCCTTGTTTTAAATATATAACAAGTCAATCTCTCATGGTGTTGCATTTGGATAGTCAAGACCAAGGGCATGCTTCAGGACAAGCGGAGTTAGAAGATGGGTGTGTTGTTGAACCGAGGAGGAGGGACAGAGTTGAGGAGGATGATGGGAGTAGAAAATTAAGGAAGGGAAAGAGGTGACGGGAGGAAGGGGACAAAGTATGGGGTGGGAGGAAAAGTTCACTGTGGGCTGTCGTGTTTTTCCTTACTTGGTGGTGGTAAACTTTGAAGGTTCTGCTGGATGATTTTGCATCAGCTGTTGGAGGGTGGTTTTTGGTTTGGAATACCGTTTCAGCATCTAGGCTGGTGAGCAATGTTCCCTCTATGCTGCGCAGGCATGTGTGGAGCGGATGGGAGCGGAGCAGTTTGAAGCAAACTGGGAGCAGATGGGGCTGTGATGCGAGAGTCTGAACCAAACAGGAGAGGAGAAAAAAGAAAAATAATCTTAAAGTGACATCACAGGACAAGGAGTCACTTGGGGTGAGTATACTGGTAAGATCTTAATTTAATCTAAATTAATCAACTATAAAGTCAGACTTAATTTGATTAAAAACTAAAGCCAATTTGGTAATTTATCAGAATTACAATCAGTTAAATTTAAAATTAAGTAATAGGGAATAGTAAAACTGAAGAAGTCTGAATTTTTCTGTAAATAAAAATCTAAGATTTTTAGAATTTTTAAAATATATTCTTTCATGGGATGTGGGCATCGGTGGCAAGGCCAGCATTTGTTACCCATCCATAATTTCCCTTGACATCTGAGTGGGTTGGCCATTTCCGAGTCAACCACATTGCTCTGGGTCTGGAGTCACATGTAGGTCAAACCAGGGAAGGACAGCAGATTTCCTTCCCTAAAGGATATTAGTGAACCAGGAGGCTAGCTTTCAATTTCAGATTTTTATTAATTAATTGAATTTAAATTCCACAGCTGGCATGATGGGATTTGAACCTGTGGCCCCAGGACATTAGCTTGGGCATCTGGATTAGCAGTTTAGTGACATTACCATAATAGAATTACAGAATTGTTGCAGCGTAAATGGAGGTCATTCGGCCCATCTTGTCTGCACTGACTCTCCGAAAGAGCAATTCACTTAGTGCCATTCCCCCACCTTCTCCCCGTAACCCTGCACATTCTTCCTTTTCATATAGCAGTCTAATTCCCTTTTGAATGCTTCAATTAAACCTGCCTCCACTACACTCGCAGGCAGCACTTTCCATTACTTTAAATCTGTGCCCTGTTGTTCTTGATCCTTTCGCAAGTGGCCGCAGTTTCTCTCTATCTACTCTTGTCTAGACCTTTCATGATTTTGAATACCTCTATCAAATCACCTCCTCAGCCTTCTCTTCTCCAAGGAAAACAATCCCAACTTCTCCAATCTATCTTCATAAACTAAGTTCCTCATCCCTGGAACCATTCTCGTGAATCTTTTCTGCACTCTCTCGAATGCCCTCATGTCCAGAACTGGACGCAATACTACAGCTGAGGCCGAACTAGTGTCTTTTATATAAGCTCAACATAAAGTCCCTGCTCCTGTACTCTATGCCCCTATTAATAAAGCCCATGATATTGTATGCTTTATTAATCACTCTCTCAACCTGTCCTGCCATCTTAAATGACTTATGCACATATACACCCAGGTCCCAGTGCTCCTGCATCCTCTTTAAAATTGTACCCTTCATTTTATATTGTCTCTGCTTGTTCTTCCTACCAAAATGAACCACTTCACATTTCTCTGCATTGAATTTCATCTGCCACCTATCCACCCATTCCACCAAATTGTCAACATCCTTTTGCAGTTCTACACCATCCTTCTCATTGTTCACAATGCTTCCAAGTTTCGTATCATCCGCGAACTTTGAAATTGTACTCTGTTCACCAGCGTCTAGGTCATTAATATATATCAGGAAAAAACAAGGGTCCCAACACTGACCGCCAGGGAATTCCACTACAAACATTCCTCCAGCCCGAAGAACATCCATTAACCACTACTCTTTGTTTCCTGTCACTCAGCCAATTCCATATCCATGTTGTTACCGTCCCTTTTATTCAATGAGCTATAACTTTGCTCACAAGTCTTTTGTGTGGCACTGTATCAAATGCCTTTTGAAAGTCCATGTACACCACATCAACTGTATTGCCTTCATTAACCCTCTTTGTTACCTCCCCAAAAAACTCCAAGTGAGTCAAACATGATTTTCCCTGAAGAAATCCATGCTGGGTTTCTTTAATTAACCCACATTTGTCCACATGACTATTAATTTTGTCCCGAATTATTCTTTCCAGAAGTTTTCCCACCACTGAAGTTAAACTGACTGGCCTGTAGTTGCTGGGCTTATCTTTACACCCTTTTTTGAACAAGGATGTAATGTTTCCAATTCTCCAATCCTCTTGCACCACCCCCGAGTCCAAGGAAGACTGAAAAATTATGGACAGTGCCTCTGCGATTTCCACCCTCACTACCCTCAGTATCCTTGGATGCATCTCATCTGGTCCTGGTGTTTTATCCACTTTAAGTACTGACAGGCTATCTAATAGGCCCTCCTTATCAATTTTAAACCCTTCTAGTGTCTGAATTCCCTCCTCTTTCACCATTGGCTGGATTGCATCATCTTCCTTGGTAAAGACAGATGCCAAGTATTAATTTAATACCTCAGCTATGCCCTCTGTCTCCATGCATAAATCCCGTTCATGGTCTCTAATCAGTCCAACTCCTTTTACCACACTTTTACTATTTATATATCCATAGAAAACTTTGGGATTCCATTTAATGTTAGCTGCCAGTCTCTCTTCATGCTCTCTCTCAGCTTCTCTTATTTACTTTTTCACTTCCCCTCTGGACCTTCTATATTCAATCGGGTTCTCAGTAGTATTTTCTGCCTGGCGTCGGTCATAAGCACACTTTTTCTTCTTTATGTTAATCTCTAACTTTCGTTTGCCATCCAGAGAGCTCTAGATTTGTTTACCCTACCTTTCCCCTTCGAGGGAACATACCTTGACTGTACCCGAACTATCTCCTCTTTGAAGGTAGCCCATTATTCAGCTACCGTTTTTCCTGCCAACCTTTGACTCCAATTTATTCGCCCCAGCTCCGTTCTTAACCCATTAAAGCTGGCTTTCCCCCAGTTAATTATTCTTAATCTGGATTGTCCTTTGTCCTTTTCCATAGTTTGCCTAAACCTTATGATAAAATGATCACTGTCCCCTAAATGCTCACCTACTGTTACTTTATCCACTTGGCCCACCTCATTCCCAAAAACCAGATGTAACAGTGCCTCCTTTCTCGTTGGACTAGGAACATACTGCTGTAGAAAATTTTCCTGAACACGCGTTAGGAACTCTTGCACTTCATCTGCCCTTTACTGCTATCCCAGTCTATGTTTGGATAATTAAAGTCCCCCATTATAACTACCCTATAATTTTTGTGCCTTTCTGTAATTTCCTTGTAGATTTGTTCCTCCATGTCCTTCCCACTAGTTGCTGGCCTATGAACAACACCAATGTAACTGCGCATTTTTTTGTTCCTTAGCTCTAGCCAAATTGATTCTGTCCTTGACTCCTCTGGGGCATCCTTTTTCTCCAGCACTGCAATGCTCTTCTTAATCAATACTACCACCCCTCCCCCTTTTTCCCCTTTCCTATCTTTCCTGAACACCTTGTTTCCAGGAATATTCAATACCCAGTCTTGCCCTTCTTTGACCCAGGTCTCCGTTATAGCCACAAAATCATATTTTCAATGGTTAATAGATAATAGTTAAGTTTTGCTGAAAATAGAGACATGTTGTCGAAGCTTTTTGTCTTGCACTCATCTGACCAATCCGCAAGAATAACCAATGTAAGGGAAAACAACTTACTGCATGAGAGTGCTGATTGGTTGGCGAGTGAACTCTGATTGATATAAGTGTTGCCATGGAGAATGCCTCATGTATTAATATATGTAGCTTCCAGTACGTGCAAATGCGCCACACTGTGAGCCCTACTGACAATCTTAAATTGTTTGTCAGCGTAATTCTTAACACACTGTGGATTATTTAGCAGATGTTTTCCAATCGTGGAATCACATCTAATGTTGGACACTGTGCTTTGAGTTTTGCAAGCACAGGCTGGTTGGGTGCGGCCGTACCTTGCCCGTTGTGAATAGCAGATGGACATGTTGTTTGATATCGCACAAACTTAGGCCTAAGGCCATCTTTTTCAGCCCTGAAAGGTGCCCAGTCTACCTCAAATTTCCCAAAAATTTGAACAACAGGTAAAGCTAGCTGTTTCACGCTGCTACTATGCAGTAGCAGCACATGTGGTGTTCACCACCAATAGGATGCTACTGTCAAGCCGAAAAGACGTCCTACCTATCACACAAATGAGTAATGTGATATATGAATTTCAATGCCAGTGTGATGCTAGGTATATAGGACGTATGTCCCACAGACTGGCAGATCGTATCAACTAGGAGGAAGATTGGAAAAGAAATAGTGAATGGGGATTTGATAGTTAGGAGAACACACAGGCATTTCTGTGGCCGCAGTTGTGAATTCAGGATGGTATGTTGCCTGCCTGGTGCCAGAGTCAAGGATGTCAGTGAGTGGCTGTAGCCTATTCAGCGGGAACAGTGAACAGTCAGCAATTGTGCACCATATCAGTACCAATGGCATGGGTAGAAAGAGCGATGAGGTCCTGCAGGGAGCTAGGGTAGAAACTAGCAAGCAGGACCTTTAAAGCTGTAAATCTCCAGATTACTCCCAGTGCCATGCCCTAGCGAGCATAGAAATAGGCGGTTAGAGCAGATGAATACGTGGCTGATGAAATGGTGCAAGAGGGAGGGCTTTAGATTCCTGGGGGAGATGGGACCTGTACAGGCCGAACGGGTTGCACCTGAACAGAGCCAGGATCAATGTCTTTGCAGGGCGATTTGCGAGTGCTATTAGGGAGTGTTTAAACTAACTTGGCAGGGGTGTGGGAACCAGGAGATGATATTAGCGAGGAAAAGCAAGGTGCACAGAAAATTGGGAAAGATAGATGGTGCTAGAGTTGGAAATAGTAAGGTATTAGGTGGGGTCAGAGTAAGAAGGAATGTAATAAGGTCTAAATTCGATTTACTGCGCAAGTATGTGAGTATGCAGAATGTGAGCTGCAGGTGCAGATAGCGATGTGGCAATAGTGGAGACCTGGCTCAAAAAAGGGCAGGACTGGGTACTAAATATTCCTGGATACAAGGTATTCAGGAAAGATAGGGAAGGAAAGAAAAGAGGATGGATAGCAGTTTTGATGAAGGAAAATTTTACAATGCTGGAGAGAGAGGACGGTCCTACAGGAGTCAAGAACAGAGTCTATTCGGTTAGAGCTAAGAAACAATAGAGGTACCGTTACATTGCTGAATGTATTCTATAGGCTACCAACTAGTGGGAAGGATATAGAGGAACAAATTTGCAAGGAAATTATAAGTGCAAGAATTATAGACTAGTTATAATGGGGGACTTTACTTATCCTATTGTAGTAGTAATGAAAAGTAGGGATAATAATGTAAAGTAAAGCACAGAGAGGGGCAAGAATTTCTAGTCTGTGTTCAGGAGAATTTTCTAAACTGGTATGTTTCCAATCCAACAAGAAATAAGGCATTACTGGATCTGGTTCTGGGGAATGAGATGGGTCAAGTGAATCAAGTGTCAATAGGGGAACATATAGCAGACAGGGATCATTGCCAGCCTAAACCTGATTATACTATGGAAAAGGACAAGGAGCAATCTAGGGTAAAAATAATTAATTGGGGAGGGCCTACTTCAATGGGAGTGAGAATGGATCTGGCTCAGATAAATTGGAATCAAAGATTGGCAAGCAAAACTGTAACAGAACAATGGGCTGTCTTTAAAGAGGAGGTCGTTTGGGTACAGTCAAGATACATTTCCATGAGAGGGAAAGGTAGGGCAGACAAATCCAGAGCTCCCTGGATGATGAAAGAGAGAGTAAGAAGTAGAAAAAGGGTGCATTTGACAGATGTCAGTTTGATAATACAATTGAGAACCAGGCTAAATGTAGAAGGTTCAGACAGAAAATAAATAATAAAACAAGTAAGAGAAGCAATTAACAAAATTGAGGGTCATCGAATAGGAGGGTCACTGTCCAATTGGTTTAAACATTGACTTAAGGACAGAAAACAGAGTTGTAGTGAATGGTTGTTTTTCAGACTGGAGAATGGTCAATGATGATGTTTCCCAAGGGTCAGTGCTGGGACCACTGCTTTTATTGCTATATATAAATGACTTGTATCTGGGAATGCAGAGTAGAATCTGAAAATTTGCCAATGACACCAAACTGGAGGTGTGGCAAACAGTGAGGATGATGTGAACTGCCTGCAATAGGACATGGGCTTGCAGAATAGGCACAAAGCTGGCAGATGGAATTTAATTGACAAGTGGGAGGTGATGTATTTTGGCAGAAGGAATAGGGAGAGGTAATATATACTTATTGGCACCGTTCTAAAGAGTGTGCAGGAACAGAGGGACCTGGGGGTGCATGTGCATCGATCTTTGAAGGTGGAAGGGAATATTGAGAAAGTAGATAGCAAAGCATATGGGATCTTGGGCTCCATAAATAGAGGCATTGAGTACAAAAGCAGGGAAGTTATGCTGAACCTTTATAAAGCTCTGGTTAGGCCCCAACTGGAGTATTGCAACCAGTTCTGGTTGTAGTATATATAAATGATTTGGAGGAAAATGTAGCTGGTCTGATTAGTAAGTTTGCGGACAACACAAAGGTTGGTGGAGTTGCGGACAGTGATGAGGATTGTCAGAGGATACAGCAGGATATAGATCGGTTGGAGACTTGGGCGGAGAAATGGCAGATGGAGTTTAATCCGGACAAATGTGAGGTAATGCATTTTGGAAGGATATGAAGAAATTGGAGAGGGTGCAGAATGGTTCTGGGGTTGAGAGACTTCGGTTAAGTGGATAGATTGGCGAAGCTGAGGCTATTCTCTTTAGAGAAGAGAAGGTTGATAGGAGTCAAGCAAAACTGTTCCCATTGGTGGAAGGATCGAGAACCAGAGGACACCGATTTAAGGTGATTGGTAAAAAATTATAGGCCGGTGAGCCTTATGTCAGTGGTAGGAAAATTATTAGAGAGGATTCTTTGGGACAGGATTTACTCACATTTGGAAACAAATGGACTTAGTAACAAGAGGCAGCATGGTTTTGTGAAGGGGAAGTCGTGTCTCACTAATTTGATTGAGTTTTTTGAGGAAGTGACGAAGATGATTGATGAAGGAAGGGCAGTGGATGTTATCTATATGGACTTCAGTAAAGCCTTTGACAAGGTCCCTCATGGCAGACTCCTACAAAAGGTGAAGTCACACGGGATCAGAGGGGAGCTGGCAAGATGGATACAGAACTGGCTCGGTCATAGAAGACAGAGGGTAGCAGTGGAAGGGTGCTTTTCTGAATGGAGGGATGTGACTAGTGGTGTTCCGCAGGGATCAGTGCTGGGACCTTTGCTGTTTGTAGTATATATAAATGATTTGGAGGAAAATGTAGCTGGTCTGATTAGTAAGTTTGCGGACAACACAAAGGTTGGTGGAGTTGCGGACAGTGATGAGGATTGTCAGAGGATACAGCAGGATATAGATCGGTTGGAGACTTGGGCGGAGAAACGGCAGATGGAGTTTAATCCGGACAAATGTGAGGTAATGCATTTTGGAAGGTCTAATGCAGGTGGGAAGTATACAGTAAATGGCAGAACCCTTAGGAGTATTGACAGGCAGAGAGATCTGGGTGTACAGGTCCACAGGTTACTGAAAGTGGCAACACAGGTGGATAAGGTAGTCAAGAAGGCATACAGCATGCTTGCCTTCATCGGTCGGGGCATAGAGTATAAAAATTGGCAAGTCATGCTGCCGCTGTACAGAACTTTAGTTAGGCCACACTTAGAATATTGTGTGCAATTCTGGTCGCCACACTACCAGAAGGACGTGGAGGCTTTGGAGAGGGTACAGAAGAGGTTTACCAGGATGTTGCCTGGTCTGGAGGGCATTAGCTATGAGGAGAGGTTGGATAAACTCGGATTGTTTTCACTGGAACGACGGAGGTGGAGGGGCGACATGATAGAGGTTTACAAAGTTATAAGCGGCATGGACAGAGTGGATAGTCAGAAGCTTTTTCCCAGGGTGGAAGAGTCAGTTACTAGGGGACATAGGTTTAAGGTGAGAGGGGCAAAGTTTAGAGGGGATGTGCGAGGCAAGTTCTTTACACAGAGAGTGGTGAGTGCCTGGAACTTGTTGCCGGGGGAGGTGGTGGAATCAGGTACCATAGAGACGTTTAAGAGGCATCTTGACAAATACATAAATAGGATGGGAATGGAGGGATACGGACCCTGGAAGTGCAGAAGGTTTTAGTTTAGGCAGGCATCAAGATCGGCGCAGGCTTGGAGGGCCGAATGACCTGTTCCTGTGCTGTACTGTTCTTTGTTCTTTGTCAACATGAGGAAAAGAGTTTTATGCAGTGAGTGGTTAGGATCTGGGTTGCGCTGCCTGAGTGTGATGGAGGCAGATTCAATGGTGGCTTTCAAAAGACAATTGGACAGTTATCTGAAGAGAGAAAAATTGCAGGGCTGCAGGAAAAAGGCAGGCAAGTTGGGACTGGATGAGTTCTTGCAGAGAGCCAGCATGGACACATTGGGCCGAATGGTCTCCTGTGCTGTAGCCATTCTATGATTCACTGATTGCTGGTGAGCTTTTCTGCATTTAAGTGGGAAGGCCAGTATGCAGTTTTTGTTCCAGTATGGGGCCAGGAGAAATGCTTTTTCCTCCGCAGGGTTAGGTGCATCATGAGTTTCATTATGGTTGTTTAGAAGGGGGGGCAAGGTGGGGGTAGTGATGTTGGGGAGGGGTGTGTTGCTGAATCATGGGTTTGATATTAAGAATCAGCTATTTTTTATTTTCTTTACATGGGAGTAATTTTTTTGTGTCAGTCTGGTGCGATGATCATGTTTGGGAGAGAGGTCTTGCTTGCCATGAATTCTTTACTGCAAGTCCAATTGCCAGTTCTGTTGCTATATGAGATCATAGTACCATTTTTTGCAGGCCATGTGGGTACTTAAATTAACTTTTTCCAAGTCCTCAATTTCACATTTTTAAAAGGACCTGTGTTCAAATTTTGCACCCCTACCCCCCCTTGGTGTGATTCCAAAGGTAGCTTACTTATTTTTTTTACGTTGCCTGGCTTGCGCGTTGCATTGTCATGTACCTTTATGCTCATAGTGCCACCTACAGGTGCAATACCATTGGGATATTCCAACTTGCACCATTCTTAGGAGATAATAAATAACTTGTTGATCTCCTGTAGCATTGCACAAAGGGGTATCAAAGCCAAGAATATCTTTCAGCTGAACCAAAGTTAGAAGTGGGATGTAATTGGGGGCTGAATTAAGTTTATGTGCCCTGGCCCAATTTCTTTGTCGACATTTATAATGGAAACTGCCTATGTAAACTTGTCATGTTTTATGTACACCTTGGTAGTGGATACAGGATGTAAGCCTGTCTTAGGCCCAACCATCTTCAGCTGCTTCATCAATGACCTTCCTTCAATCATAAGGTCAGAAGTGGGGATGTTCACTGATGATTGCACAATGTTCACCATTCGCAACCCCTCAGATACTGAAGCAGTCCGTGTAGAAATGCAGCAAGACTTGGACAATATCCAGGCTTGGGCTGATAAGTGGCAAGTAACATTCGTGCTACACAAGTGCCAGGCAATGACCATCTCCAACAAGAGAGAATCTAACCATCTCCCCTTGACATTCAATGGCATTACCATCGCTGAATCCCCCACTATCAACATCCTAGGGGCTACCATTGACCAGAAACTGAGCTGGAGTAGCCATATAAATACCATGGCTCCAAGAGCAGGTCAGAGGCTAGGAATCCTGCAGCGAGTAACTCACCTCCTGACTCCCCAAAGCCTGTCCACTATCTACAAGGCAGAAGTCAGGAGTGTGATGGAATACTCTCCACTTGCTTGGATGGGTGCAGCTCCAACAACACTTAAGAAGCTTGGCACCATCCAGGACAAAGCAGCTCGCTTGATTGGCAGCCCAGCCACAAACATTCACTCCCTCCACAGTGGCAGCAGTGTGTACCATCTACAAGATGCACTGCAGCAACACACCAAGGCTGCTTCGACAGCACCTTCGAAACCCGCAACCTCTACCAATTAGAAGGACAAGAGCAGCAAATGCATGGGAACACCACCACCTGCAAGTTCCCCTCCAAGTCACAAACCATCTTGACTTGGCACTATATCGCTGTTCCTTCACTGTCGCTGGGTCAAAATCCTGGAACTCGCTTCCTAACAGCACTGTGGGTGTACCTACCCCACATGGATGCAGCAGTTCAAGAAGGCAGCTCACCACCACCTTCTCGAGGGCAATTAGGGATGGGCAATAAATGCTGGCCTGGCCAGCGACGCCCACTTCCCATGAATGAATTTTTAAAAATGCAATTAATGCAGAGAAGTATCAAGAGCTACACTTTGCTAGTAAGAATGAATAGAGGTAATATCAACTAAATGGTACAGCTTTAAACGGGATGCAGGAACAGAGATGTGCACAAATCTTCAAAGCTGGCAGGGCAACTTTAGAAAGCTATTGTTTTAAAAAATGGGATCCATGGCTTAATAGTACAGGAATAGAGTACAAAAGCAAGGGAGTTACGCTAAACTTTTATAAATCACTGGTTAGGCCTCAACTGTGTCCAATGCCGGGTACCACATTTTAGGAACACTGTCGAGGAAATTTTAATAACGACACAAACTTGCTGTAGTATAATGCCTTTCATAATTTCAGGATGTCCCAAAGCACTTCACAACCAATAAAGTACTTTTTGAAGTGTGGTCACTGTTGTAATGTAGGAAAAGCAGCAGCCAATTTGCACACAGCAAGCTTCCACAAACAGTGTGATAATGGCCAGATGATCTGTTTCAGCGATGTTGATTGAAGGATTAATATTGGCCAGGACACCAGTTATCCTCCCCCACCCCTGCTGTTCTCCAAAGAATATTGCCATGTGATCTTTTGCATCCACCGAAGAGAACAGATGGGACCTCAGTTTAACATCTCATCTGGAAGACAGCATCTCCAACAGCGCAGCACTCTTTCAGTACTGCACAGTAACGTCAGCGTGGTTATTTGTGCTTATGACTCTGGAGTGTGGCTTGAACCCATGACCTTCTAGCTCAGGTGGGGAGTGTTACTCACTGAGGCAAGGATGGCATTTATTAGCATGGTACCAAGGTTGCAGACTTCAGTCATGTGTAGAAACTAGAGAAACTGTGACTGTTCTCGGAGTAAATAAGGTTAAGGGGAAATTTGATAGAGGTGCTCAAAATCATGCTCTGAGGATCACCTTCAAATCCTCACTAGATACAGGCAAGGTGCCAGAGGATTGGAGGTCTGCGAATGTTATCCCATTGTTTAAAAAAGGTGCGAGGGATAGTTCAAATAATTATAGGCCAGTCAGTCTGGCCTCGGTGGTGTGTAAATTATTAGAATCAATTTTGAGAGACAGGTTAAACTGCAACTGAGAAAGGCACGGATTAATCAGGGAAATTCAGCATGGATTTGTTAAGGGAAGGTCATGTCTTACTAACTTGATTGAAGTTTTTGAAGTAACAAGGAGGATTGATAAGGGTAGTGCAGTGCATGTTGTCTACGTGGATTTTAGTAAGGCATTTGACAAAGTCCCACATGGCAGACTGGTCAGAAAAGTAAAAGCCAGGGAAATGTGGCAGGTTGGATCCAAAATTGGCTCAGTGATAGGAAACAGAGGGTAGTGCTCGATGGATGTTTTTGCAACTGGAAAACAGTTTCCAGTGACGTTCCACAGGGCTCAGTGTTGGGTCCTTTGCTGTTTGTGGTATATATTAATGATTTGTATTTAAATGTGTGAGGCATGATTGGGAAATTTGCAGATGACACAAAAATTGGCCGTGTGGTTGATAGTGAAGAGGATAGCCGTGGACTCCAGAATGATATCAATGTTTTGGTATTTGGGCGGAAAAGTGGCAAATGGAATTCAATCCGGAGAAATGTGAGGTAATGCATTTGGGGAGGGCAAACAAAGCAAGGGAATAGGCACATGGAATGTTTTCCTTTATTGGCTGAGGTATAGAATACAAAAGCAAGGATGTAATGCTGGAACAAAAACAAGAAATGCTGGATTCACTCAGCAGGTCTGGCAGCATCTGTGGAAAGAGAAGCAGAGTTAACGTTTCGGGTCAGTGACCCTTCTTCGGAACTGACAAATATTAGAAAAGTCACAGATTATAAACAAGTGAGGTGGGGGTTGGGCAGGAGATAACAAAGGAGAAGGTGCAGATTGGACCAGGCCACATAGCTGACCAAAAGGTCACGGAGCAAAGGCAAACAATATGTTAATGGTGTGTTGAAAGACAAAGCATTAGTACAGATTAGGTGTGAATATACTGAATATTGAACATCAGCAAGTGCAAACCTGAAGAAAAACAACCTGAAAAAAACAGTGGGTAAGCAAACTGAACAAACTAAGATGAAATGAAATAAATGCAAAAAAAGATTGTAAAAAATGTAAAAAGGAATGCAAAAAAAAACAAAAAAAAGGAAGAAAAAATAACTAAAAATGACTAAAAATGAAAGTAAAGTGGGGGGCTGTCATGCTCTGAAATTATTGAACTCAATGTTCAGTCCGGCAGGCTGTAGTGTGCCTAATCGGTAGATGAGATGCTGTTCCTCGAGCTTGCGTTGATGTTCACTGGAACACTGCAGCAATCCCAGGACAGAGATGTGAGCATGAGAGCAGGGGGGAGTGTTGAAATGGGAAGCAACCGGAAGCTCAGGGTCCTGCTTGCGGACTGAGCGGAGATGTTCCGCAAAGCGGTCACCCAGTCTGCACTTGGTCTCCCCAATGTAGAGGAGACCACACTGTGAGCAGCGAATACAGTATACTACATTGAAAGAAGTACAAGTAAATCGCTGCTTCACCTGAAAGGAGTGTTTGGGGCCTGGGATAGTGAGGAGAGAGGAGGTAAATGGGCAGGTATTACACCTCCTGCGATTGCAAGGGAAGGTGCCCTGGGACGGGGACGAGGTGGTGGGGGTAATGGAGGAGTGGACCAGGGTGTCGCGGAGGGAACGATCCCTTCGGAATGCTGACAGGGGAAGGGAGGGGAAGATGCGACTGGTAGTGGCATCACGCTGGAGGTGGCGAAAATGGCGGAGGATGATCCTTTGGATATGGAGGCTGGTGGGATGAAAAGTGAGGACAAGGGGAACCCTGTCACGGTTCTGGGAGGGAGGGGAAGGGGTGAGGGTAGAGGTGCGGGGAATGGGTCGGACACGGTTGAGGGCCCTGTCAACCACAGTGGGGGGAAATCCTCGGTTGAGGAAAAAGGAGGTCATATCAGAAGCACCGTCATGGAAGGTAGCATCATCAGAGCAGATGCGTCGGAGACGGAGAAACTGGGAGAATGGAATGGAGTCCTTACAGGAGGTAGGGTGTGAAGAAGTGTAGTCGAGGTAGCTGTGGGAGTCAGTGGGCTTATAATGGATATTGGTAGACAACCTATCCCCAGAGATGGAGACAGAGAAGTCGAGGAAGGGAAGGGAAGTGTCAGAGATGGACCATGTAAAGGTGAGAGAAGGGTGGAAATTGGAAGCAAAGTTGATAAAGTTTTCTAGTTCGGGGCGGGAGCAGGAAACGGCACCGATACAGTCATCAATGTACCGGAAAAAGAGTTGGGGGAGGGGGCCTGAGTAGGACTGGAACAAAGAATGCTCGACATATCCCACAAAAAGACAGGCATAACTAGGACCCATGCGGGTACCCATAGCGACACCTTTTACTTGAAGGAAGTTAGTGGAGTTGAAGGAGAAGTTGTTCAATGTGAGAACAAGTTCAGCCAGGCGGAGGAGGGTGTTGGTGGATGGGGACTGGTTGGGCCTCTGTTCCAGGAAGAAGCGGAGTGCCCTCAAACCATCCTGGTGGGGGATGGAGGTGTAGAGCGATTGGACGTCCATAGTGAAGAGGAGGCGGTTGGGACCAGGAAACTGGAAATTGTCAAAATGACGTAGGGCGTCAAAAGAGTCACCGATGTAGGTGGGAAGAGACTGGACCAGCGGAGAAAAGATAGAGTCTAGATAGGAAGAAATAAGTTCAGTTGGGCAGGAGCAGGCTGACACAATGGGTCTGCCGGGACAGTCCCGTTTGTGGATTTTGGGAAGGAGGTAGAAGCGGGCTGTCCGGGGTTGCGGGACTATGAGGTTGGAAGCTGTAGAGGGAAGATCTGCAGAGGAGATGAGGTCAGTGACAGTCCTTTGGACGGTGTCTTGATGTTCGGTGGTGGGGTCATGGTCCAGAGGGAGGTAGGAAGAAGTGTCTGTGAGTTGGCGTTGAGCTTCTGCAAGGTAGAGGTCGGTACGCCATACAACAACAGCACCACCCTTGTCTGCAGGTTTGATGACCATGTCGGGGTTAGACCTGAGAGAACGGAGTGCCTCAAGTTCAGAGGGGGACAGGTTAGAGTGAGTGAGGGGGGCAGAGAAATTGAGACGACCAATGTCTCGCCGACAGTTTTCAATGAAGAGATCAAGAGCGGGTAAGAGGCCAGGGTGAGGGGTCCAGGTAGAGGGAGAATGCTGGAGGCGGGTGAATGGGTCTGCTGGTCGGGGGGAGGACACCTGGTCGAAGAAGTGAGCCCGGAGGCGGAGGCGACGGAAGAAGAGCTCAACGTCATGCCGAGCGCGAAATTCATTGAGGTGGGGGCGTAAGGGGATAAAACTGAGACCTTTGCTGAGTACAGAACGCTCAGCATCAGAGAGGGGGAGGTCAGAGGGTATAGTGAATACACGGCAAGGGGTCAGATCAGAAGGGGTGGGGTCAGAGGGAAGTGAAGCGGAAGGAGGATCTGGAGGGGCATTAGTCCCCATCAGCTGCTGGAGCTTGCGTTCCTTAACACCTGAAAGGAAGAAAAAAAGTTTTTTGTTAATGCGTCGGATGAGACGTAAGATGAGATGAAACTGCGGAGTAGAACAGATTTGAGATAAGGTGAGACGGTGCTGCTGGAGAGAGAGGTCCAGTGTGTGCATATGGCGGCGCATAGCACTGAGTGTAGATCTCAGGATGCGGCGAGAGTAGCAGTCCGAGGAACGTTGTATTTCTCAGAGATACCTGTGATCCTGGGCGGTTTCAAAGCATGATGGGTGAAACTGCAGTTGGAATCCACGTGGAATCAGTCGGAGCCGGAGACAGGCACTGAGGAAGGAGATGTGGCTGTGAAAACGAGTTTTGGTAGATACCTTATCAAACACCAGGAGGGAAATAGAAAGCAATGAAGGTGAACAAGGTAAAAGAGACAAACGAAAATCCCGTCGGAGAGAAGAGCAGAACTTCTTCAAGGTAGGCATTCCTGGAAGAGATGTAATGCTGGAACTGTATAAAGCGCTAGGTAGGCCACAGTTAGAGTATTGTGTACAGTTCTGGTCACCACATTACAGGAAGGACATAATTGCTCCGGAGAGAGTACAGAGGAGATTTACAAGAATGTTGCCAGAGCTTGAAAGTTGCAGCAATGAGGAAAAATTGGATAGACTTGGGGTTGTTTTCCCTGGAACTGAGGAGGTTGAGGGGTGACTTAATTGAGATGTACAAAATTATGAGGGGTCTAGATAGAGTGGACAGGTTTCCCCTGTTTCCCCTAGCGGAGAGGTCAATTACCAGGGGGCACAGATTTAAGATGATTGGTCGAAGGATTAGAGGGGACATGAGGAAAAACTTTTTCACCCAGAGGGTGGTGGGTGTCTGGAATTCACTGCCCGGATCAGTGGTGGAGGCAGAAACCCTCAACTCTTTTAAAAGGTACCTGCACACGCACCTGAAGTGCTGTTACCGGCAAAGCTACGGACCAGGTGCTGCAAGGTGGGATTAGATTGGGCGGCTAGTTTTTTCAGCCGGTGCAGACACGATGGGCTGAATGCCCTCCTTCTGTACCGCAGCTTTTTCTAAGATATATGGAACAGATAGGGAGAAACTGCTTCCAGTGGTAGAAGGGTCAGTAACCAGAGGACACAGATGTAAGGTGATCTCCAAAACAACCAGAAGCAAGGTAAGATTATTTTTTTTTACATAGCATGTTATGATCTGGAATGCATTGTCTGAAAGAGTAGAGAAAGCAGATTCAATAGTAACTTTCAAAAGAGAATTGCATAAATACCTGAAGGGGAAAATTTGCAGGGCTACCTAGAAAGGGCATTTGACTAACTGGAAAGCTCTTTCAAAGGGCTGGCACAGGCATGATGGGCCAAGTGATAGCCTTATGCTGTACGATACTGTGATAACAGTATGGCGTAGGAATTTATGATAATCATTGGGCTGGGGGAGTTGACAGGAAGTGCACACAGATGCTAGGTGTTTTAATATATTCAAAATGGATGTCACATTGAATTACTGGCAGGAAATCGGACAGAATAGTTTTCTATAAAGAAAGCACTGGAGCATGGTGTGTTTTAGTAACATTGCAACAGAAATGACGGCATTTCCGAAAGTACTTAATTGGCTGTGAAGTGCTTTGGAATGTCATAAGACAGTGTAAAGTGCTGTAAAAATACTTGTTTCTTTTTGTGTTAAGTATTGGCTGGTGAGTGGGGGTGATAGTGAGTGAACTGTTTATTTAAATTTTAATATTTGGAAATAATGCATTAGATATAGAGTGTAAGGAATTATGGAATAGATTAAATAAATGTGAAAGATTGTAAAAATTAACTTAAAGCAAAGGTAATTTTTTAAATAATAACTGGAAGAAAATAATTTAGAAAATAAGTTTTAGTATTTAACCGTATTATAGATGAAAATCATCCCTTAGAGCCAGATTGACTTGGTTAAAGTTAAAATTTCAAAAGAATAAACCTTTTTAGATAGAGGCCAGAGGGTCTAAAATTAAAATTTAGATGTAATACACAACAGCATGGAATATTAACCCCACCTGTTGGGCAGAATGGCCTGTTTCTGTGTTATAAATACAATGACCCAGATTTTGCAGTCAGCGGCAAAGTCATGGCACTCACTGCTGACCTCAAAGGAAGCAGCCCACAAAGATTTTGCAATCTCTCGTGTGGATTTCACCAGTCCCGATGTTAATTTGAATCTGCACCAGATCAACGGGATCTCCAAACATCCAGCGACAGTGATGTTATCAAACAGGGTAGGCTGCCAATCACATTGAAACATTCGCTCAAACAGCACACCAGAAAATTTAAAGCACCGATCCTTCACTTTTTATCATTTTACAGAGAGCAAAATAAAGATTGGGGCATGCACATGACATTAAGGTAGAAGCTGAAGTATCGTTAACTTAAAAAAAAATTATTGAAAGTATGTGACATTTTTATCATAATGGAGAAAATTGACATTCCACAAATTTAAAATTAGTTTTTCAGAGTGAGAGGTTGTTCAGTAGTTAGGACTGAGTATGTTGTTTTTAACCCAGTTGCACCTCATTCAACAAGGTTTAACTTTCTTGAGGGTTTTTAGAGTGAGGCTCCAAGTGTAAGATTGGAATTTCCCATTGATTGCAGTTGGTGTGTGCCTGAACAGCACACCCTCTGGAGAAACAAAGAATCACTGACAGCAACTTCTGGATTTCTACATTATTTTGCACATGTGCAGGCTCCAGAAGTTGCTGTCTGTTTGAGGAGTTAATGACAGCAAACGCTGGCAAATTTTTTGTCATTGCTACCTCAAAATCTAGGCTTGAATAATCATGAAATAAAAACAGCAAGTGCTGGAAATATTCAGATCTGCCAGCATCTTTGGAGAGCGAAGCAGAGTTAATGTTTCAGGTCTGTGACCTTTCATCAAACCTGAAACATTAACTTTGCTTCTCTCTCCACATATGCTGCCAGACCTGCTGAGTATTTTCAGCACTTTTTTTATTTCAGATTTCCAGCATCCGCAGTATTTTGCTTTTATTTTACTGTGTTTACTAAATCGTGATCCTGATGGAATGTCTGGAATGGCGGTGGACCTGAAAGAATTTTTCTTTTTTAAAATGTCAAATACAAACCTAAAGAGGCGGTCGTGGGAAATGGAGTTGGGCAATCAGACAGCTCAAAAAGTTAAAAGTGCAGAGAAATATTTTCCCTTTAGACACTTCATTTAAAAAGAGGCCTTGGGGGAAAGGGAGCAGAACAACCCAAAGACAGCTTAATAAAATTAAGAGAATACTCCTTTTTAAAGAGTTATTAATGTGTTTTTTTATTTGTTTCATGGGATGTGGGCTTCGCTGGCCAGACCGCATTTGTTGCCCATACCTGATTTTCTTGAGAAGGTGGTGGTGAACCACTGCAGTTCATATATATATGCGCTTGACTTAACTGCAAACAGTAAATCAAGTTGACAACATAACTAGCACAGCCAGCTTGGAAATTTCCTCTAGGTAAATATTCATTATTTGTGACAAGTTTACATTGGTAAAACCCATTATAAATGTGGACTTAGGAATTTATAATAACATAATTGATGTAAAAGCATAACAGGAAGTCATGTACAGTCAGGAAGTGTGCTCAAGCATAGGATTTTCACGAAATAGAGACAAAATAAATTTAGATAAGTAAAGAGATGTTTACAAAATTAATAAATGTATGCTTTGAAAGCATTTTTCTATTTTCATTAGGAACATTTAAGTTTGGAGGTGTTGCTTGTATTTTGATTTTGAGTCAGATGTACTATCCCTGCTTTATCCTCCTCAGTAGTAGATCATGCAGTCCCCGTTGCCTCTGCTCTGTTGCTCATAGAATCAGAGAATTGTACAGCACCGAAGCAGGCTATTCGGCCCATCAACTCTGTACTGGCTCTTTCTTAGAGCAAGTCAGTTAGTCCCACTCCCACGCTCTTTCCCCATATTTCTCTCTCAGTTATTTATCCAATTCCCTTTTTGAAGACTACTACTGAATCTGTATCCACCACCTTGTCAGGCAGTACATTCTCAAAACTAAACAGTTATTCTGTAAAACAGTTTTTCCTCATGTTGCCTCCGGTTCCTTTGCCAGTCACCTTAAACCTGTGCCCTAAGGTTATCAACCCTTCTGCATAGAAATGGTTCATCTTTATTTACTCTATCTAAACCCTCTATGATGAAACAACCCCAGCTTCTCCAGTCTATCTACATATCTAACCCTCATTTCTGGAACCATTTTAGTAAATCTCTTCTGTACCCCCTCCAACACCTTTAGGTCCTTACTACAGTGTGATGCCCAGAATTGGACACAATCTTGGTGCATCTGCCCATGCATGGTTCCACTTTAACCTTTTCTGAAGGCAGCCAGTGTATCTGTAGCAATAGCTTCTCTTTCTTCCTCAGCATTGTATAAATTATTTGATTTCTCGCCACCCTCCCTGTGACCCTGGTAGTATTGTGTGAGCTAAACTTTCTGCACTTCGTTGAAACCATTTTCCCCAGTAAAAAGGTCAGATTAAAATAAAAAAATGTTTTGTAGTAAATTAGTTTCGTCGGATACATTTTCTTGGATAAAATATTTGGTTAGTAGTTAAAATAGTTTGTTTCTCATTATAAAAGTTCCACTTGGAATTTTGTTACAGTAATGCAAACACACATCTTTTTGGTGAGAAGGACCTTGATTTTGAAATCTTAGCTGAACCCAATTCATGGAAAGGACAGAAAGTCGGAGATGTCACAACTGTAAGTATTTGTACTTTTTAATAGTGGTTTAAAATGGTATTTTTAAAATAGTTATATTCTACCAAGAACATGGCAGATGGAAGATAATGTGAATACCTGTGACGTAATCCACTTTGGTAGAAAAACAGAAAGACAGAATATTTCTTAAATGATAGGTTGTGAAGTGTTGATGTCCAAAGGGACCTGGGTGTCCTTGTTCATGAGTCACTCAAACTAACATGCAGGTACAGCAAGCAGTTAGGAAGGCAAATGGCCTTCATCACAAGGGGTTCTGAGTACAGGAGTAAAGAAGTCTTTCTACAACTGTATAAAGCATTGGTGGGACTGCACCTGGGGGGAGTATTGTGTACAGTTTTGGTCTCCTCATCTAAGGAAGGATATAATTGCCATACAGGGAGTGCAACAGAGGTTCACCAGACTAATCCCTGGGATGGCAGGATTGTCTTATGAAGAGGGATTGAGGAAACTGGGCCTGTATTCTCTGGAGTTTTGAAAAATGAGAGGTGATCTCATTGAAATTTACAAAATTCTTACAGGGTGGATGTAGATAGGATGTTTCCCCTGGCTGGTGAGTCTAGAACCAGGGAACATAGTCTCAGAATAAGGAGTAGACCATTTAAGACTGAGATGAGGAGGAATTTCTTCACTCAGAGGGTGGTGAATCTTTGGAATTTTCTACCCCTGAGGGCTGTGGAAGCTCAATCATTGAGCATATTCAAGACAGACTTTGATGGATATCTGGTTACTAATGACATCAAGGGACATGGGGATAGCATGGGAAAGTGGCATTGAGGTAGATGATCAGCCATGAATTAATTGAATGGTGAGCAGGCTCGACAGACTGAATGGCCTACTCCTGCTCCTATGTACCTGCTGAATGTTTTATAATGGAAAATATCTGTACTCGTACTTGTGTGCTTCAGGCACCTTTTTTGTTAGTGTTTTCTGCTTCAAAATAAAACTTGTATTTGTAACGAATCTTATCATGTTCTCAGACTTTCCCAAAGCACTTTACAATTAATTGATTGCAGTTGCAACAAACAGCAAATTAATGACTACATAATATGTTTTAGTGATGTTGGTTGAGGACAGACTGTTGGCCAGGGTATTTGTACTAATTGGACTGTCTGGCCAACATTCCTCCAGAACTTGTTGGGATCACTAATGAGAGACATTCTCTCAAAGAAACATTTTGTATAGGAATTGTCTTTAATATGACAGCGTAAATGGGAGCAGTAGATTGTGATTTATAGGAAGTACTTTTTGGATATCTGTTAACAATGGATCAATAAAAAATGTTAATTGTTCATCTTTAGTGCTTTGTTGCTCCTGGCAATTCTTCCTTCTCCTAGATGGGAACTGTTCCCTACTTAATATCCCATTTAGTGACCAGCTGTGAATTAGTGAAGCTTTTTCAGTAAGAACCATTCAATTTTGTTGGGAGTGCACTTCAAACTCATGATCCCCTCGGTTGTGAATACGGCAGTCTGAATTATGGAACTACCAGGTTGCCTTGTTCTAGTATGTGAGTTACAATTTTAATTTAATAAAGTTCACCAAAGGAAAAATGAGTTTTATACTGTATAACTTATTTTTGATACTTTAGAATTAATTTTTTTCCTATTTCTGAAAAAGGCTTTGGACCTTAATTCATTCTTGGTTGTCTCAGCAATAAAACTTCTGTGATTTTAATTGTTTATATGTAAATCAGAAGGTAGTAATGGGCAGTGGCATAATTCATCACTTTGGAAACTTTTCAGGATATTAAATGTGAGTAGCACTCTATACAAAAGGCCTTAATTACAGCTGTTAATTTGTGTCAAAATGACTGTTCTGACTAACCTCTTTAAACATTCAGCAGCAAACGAAACTGGTTATCACTTTACTATATTGCATGCTTAAATGTTTTCATCCCTAATTTAATTTTTGTTGGGCGGCGCAGTGGTTAGCACCGCAGCCTCACAGCTCCAGCGACCCGGGTTCAGTTCTGGGTACTGCCTGTGTGGAGTTTGCAAGTTCTCCCTGTGTCTGCGTGGGTTTCCTCCGGGTGCTCCGGTTTCCTCCCACATGCCATAGACTTGCAGGTTGATCGGTAAATTGGCCATTATAAAATTGCCCCTAGTATAGGTAGGTGGTAGGGAAATATAGGGACAGGTGGGGATGTGGTAGGAATATTGAATTAGTGTAGGATTAGTATAAATGGGTGGTTGATGGTTGGCACAGACTCGGTGGGCCGAAGGGCCTGTTTCAGTGCTGTATCTCTAAAAAAAAAATAAACATTAAAGAGCATTTTTAACAAAGCTTTTGAATGAGTTGATTACAAAGCCAGTAAAATTAGCAATAATGCAGATAAATTCTTACTTGCTGATTGTATGCTTGTTTTGGGTGCCTTGCTGTACTATTTCCTTGTTTCACACTCTTTCTCTGACTACTTTTTACAGTTTTCACTTTTGAAAAACTGGAGTTTGCAACTGGTATGTTAAATAGTTAATATTTAGTATTGTAAAATTGTACTGTATGTTACGATTTAAATGCTGAAATAATATATGAATATCTGGTAAACGCAATATGTTGGGTTGTCTGCAAGAGTATATATTGTCATGAATTGTGAATTACTCAAAAGATTTGTGATTTAAATCCTGCTCCTTCATACAGGAAATTTAAACTCAAGGTTATGTTTAATTTCCTACATTAGATGTGAGCATTTTAAGTGAGGTAAATCAAAAAACTAACAACAACATGCAGTTATATAGCACCTCTAATGTAGTAAAAGGTCCCAAGGGGCTTCACAGAAGTGTAATCAGAGAAAAATTAATACTGAGCTGAAAAAGGAGCCTTTAGGATAATTGATGAAAAGTTTGGTCAAATAGGTAGCTTCTGAGGAATGTCTTAAAGGAATAAAGAGACTTAGCGAGGGAATTCATTAGGTTCGTGTCTATACAGCTGAAGAGCTACCAATGGAAGGATGAAGGAAATTGGGGCTGGCTAAGAGCCATGTGTTGGAGGAAGGCATGTTCTTGGAGGGTCTTGGGGCTTAAGGAGGTTACATAGCTAAGGAGGAGAGAGCTTGTGGAGAGATTTGAATGCAAATGAGAAGATGCAGATGTTAAAATCAAGGCGTTACTGGACTAGTTGCCATTGTAGGTCAGTGAGAACAGGAATGATTGTGAAAGGGGCTTGGTGCGAATTATGATATGGACAGCAGAGAATTTGGATAAACTTAAGCTTATGGTGGGTGCAATGGTTAATTGATTGTAGATGTCAGAAAATCTATAATAAATGACGCCATGAAGTTTATTCCATCAGGTTGTCAGTACATTTGATTTAAAAAATTAGCCTCATGAGAGCCATTTTCTATGTTGTTTTTCTCCGCTTTACGTCCAAGACCACCATCTCCACTACAATATGATGTGCTGTACACCGGGGTCCCAAACTTTACTTATTGCATATCCACTTCCAGATCTACCAGCTTCCCACTTACCCCTTCTAGCAAGCCAGTTTAATATTTTAAACCCTTCTAGCGTGCCAGTTGAATATTTTAAACCCTTTAATTCCCAAGCTTTGTACAAAATGTACAAATGATAATACACACATTCAACTTAAACAATGTGTTAATACTATTCGCCATTAATTTGATGGATGAGGCTACTTGTTCGAGCATAGGCATAGAATGTTTGGAGTGATAGGTGCTACTAATTGTAACTTGTTTTTTACACATTTGCTCCACACTTCCCCTAACCACCTCTGAATGTCCACCAGTGTCTGCTCCTTTAAAAGTCTCCTCAAAACCCATCTTTTTGGACAGGTTTTGGTCGTCCACTACTAATCTCTCCATCCATGACTTGCATTCCGTTCCCTGCCAACTTCCATATTGTAAGTCCCTTGGAACCTTTTTCTTTACGTTAAAGGCGTTATGTGAATGCAAGCTTTTGTTTGAATTTGCAATGCAGGTTGTTGTGTTGTATCTCCACCCACATCAATTAACTTTTTTCATCCAGACAATACCCCTTTAAATGTTGATACCATTTTGCATATTAATGTAAAATGTATATACCATATCATTTAGCACTCCATTAACAAATTTGTAGATTTTCTGGTTCTGGAATATTGAGAGTTAGATTTTTTAATAAAAATTCTGAAAACTGAATTTTTTGCCTAAATCAGTGATGTTTTCAGTAGCATCTCCCACTTTGCATCATATATTACTGGGAACGGTTCAGACTGTCTGAATCCTGGCTCCTTTGTGCCAATCAGTAGCGGGATAAAATCTGCTGTAGAGACCTCCAACCCGCTCAAAGAGCAGGCTGATGGATTGCTGATGACCAAAAGGCGCAGAGACCTATCCCTGTGGGCCATACATGCCAGCCCATCCCTGGGCCATGCTGCTTGCCCTTGCATTTTGGAAAAATCCAACGGGCAGAGCAAACCTCCACCAGGAATCATCCTAACTTTTTATTTCTTTACGCACACACGAACTCTCACTCACGGTCGCTGAAGAAATAATGAATGTTTTACAAATGAAAAAAAAAATTGGCTTGTTTGCTTTAGGTGTTAAATTTGCCATTAGACAAGTTCTCCCATGTACCCCCACAAGAGATGACTTGCGTACCACAGTTTGGGAAACCCTGCTATATACCATCTACCGTCTTTGCCAAGTCTGTCTAGTCAAGCTGCTGTCACTCATTGGTTTCTGCTTCAATTTTCTCACTGTTGGGAATATCTTATCACTGACTGCATTCCTTTATCCCACCAAGTTGAGATTGCAATCAAATGTGTGGTGAATGACCATCATTCCACATTGGAGGAAGAGAGATAGTGAAAATCACAGTCACCATGATCTAATAGTTTCTAACCCAACCTCACCGCATGTGAGGGCTTGTTCTGGGAGGAACCTTTAGTTGATTTGCAGGAATTTTTTTCCCAACTCCCAGCAGAAAACAATCTTTTGCCATAAATTGGAGGTTTGTGTCTGTATTATATTTTGTATTATATTTACATTATATTTTCTACAATCTGGATTTAGCTATGTAACAGTTTTTTCAAATTTGTTATATTTTTGTGAAATGTTGGTTGAAGTATTTGTCATCTGCACTGTTTTGGAACCTGGTGCTTGAAATCGCATCAGGGCCTGTTTTGGTTAGCCCAGCCCCAGTTGATTCCTCTTTCACTAGTGGCCAATCCCATATTCTAGCTTTAAAGTCTGCAAAATAATACATTCTACTGCTTGAAATTATATGTTTTATTTATAGAGACTGAGTCTCATTTAAAAGAATGAGGAAAGCCTTACTATCTATAACAAAAATACTCAGGTTTTGTCTGTCCAGACTATTGTAATTAGTCAGTTTAAGAAGCGTTTCTGTTGGTGCATTTATTTGGTGGGTGGTGTCTGGTGCACGTGGAGGGCAGGAGCACATGGCACATGTGAAGCTGCCAACGGTTGTTTGGGGTTGTGGGGGGAGGGGTTGGTGTAGAACAAAAACAGGGAAGGTAAAGGTAGTCCAGTTACCCTGGCTGGAGCAGTTGTTTCCATGAAGGATGGGCTGGCACTGATGGGAGGGATGTGATTGGCAAGAGCGGGAATGGGATGGCATGGGAGGGGTGGATGTGATGATGGAATTGATTGTGTGGCTAAATGGTAGGGACAATTATTTGCTATAGCTTATTATTTGAAAACTATTCTTTGTGCTGAAATGAACTTTCACTAGATTTGAATGAAAAGGTTTTACAAAAATTGTCAGGTGAATTAAAAGAATACATCAGCATTGATTCTGTAGACAGAAAAGATAACAGTCCGTACCCTCCTTGAATACTATTGAGCCCATCAGATTTAAACCTGCTTTTTCAACTCCAGAGGAAACAGTTCCCAATTAGTCTATGACCATAAACAAGCCACAAGGCCAGACTCTCAATAAAATTTGTATTTATATTCCAAGGCCTGTTTTTACATATGGCTTTTACCAGTTAGAAGTTTTGATTTTTTTAAAGTCTTTGGTGAAAGAATAACTAAAAATCCTGTATTTAAAGAAGTATGTTGTAATAAAGACACTAATTTGACTGCAAATGTTTTGTGGGTCTCTGCTAGTAATCCAGATTCCCATCTCCTAATTGACAACTTCCTTCCAATGATGGCTAGTTCTCATTAATTTCCCTCTTGCAGAAATAGTATTGAACTCCATTGACAGCTGTGGTTCTGTTCATAATATTTGCATTGTTCTCCACGCCCCCCCCAATTCAATTTGTATTTGGATTGCCTTTTTAAAATGACTAACCAAACCAGTTGTAAAATGATTGTTCATATTGATCATTTTTCCAGTCACCAGGTTGGAACAAGCAGTCCATGTTTCTTAAAATGTACAAAACTCTACTAGAAATTAAAATATTAATTATAGTGTTAAAACTATTAGGGATTCCACTTAGAAATAAAGTCATTGTTGCACAGCCAAAAAATGAAATAAAATATAATTTATTTTAGAAGCAGCAAATAATGTATTCTGAAGATGAAGAATATACCACAGGTTCAGAGGTAACTGAGGATGAAGTGGGAGATGAAGAAGAACTAACAAAGAAAAGAGGTAAAAATTCAGCATAAAGATTGCATTTAGCTGTGTTTTCATTGCATGTTTTGGATGTTTGTGCGCACTTAACTGCCCTAATGTATTTTGTATCATTTGTGAACTAATTAAACTGCCTTATGTATATGAGTATAAAACTTGTATATTCAGTAACATCCATGAAGAAATTCATATTTTTTAAAAAGTCACCTTATTAAGCTGAAGGATGTTGGTGTGGGGGAACAGAATTTTTCCCATTTCAGAAAAAATGATTACTGAAAAATAGATTATCTGGTCATTATCACCTTGCTGTTTGGAGGACCTTATCAGCAAATTGGCTGCCATGTTTCTTGCATTACTGCACATCAAAAGTAATTATTTGGCTGTAAAGTGCTTTAGAACATCCTGAGGCTGTGAAAAGTGCTAAACAAATGCAATGTAAAGTTCATTCTTTAGAGATGATTGGTAGGAGACTAATAACACAGCAACAGGCCAGGTTAGATTTGTCCTTTTTTTTTGTGGATAGGACATAACTGGACAATCTTCCACATTGTCGGATAGATGCTAGTGTCTTACCAGCAGTGAAACTGCTTGACTACCAGAGCAGCTAGATCGAGTGCAGAGATCTTCAGCGCTACCACCAGGATATTGTCAAGGCCTATAAACTTTACTGTATCCAGTGCATTCTGCCCAGCCTCTTCTTTAATGTTATAGAGTCATAGAGTTGTACAGCATAGAAATAGGTCCTTTGTCCCACCGCGTCCATGCCGACCATAATGCCTGTCTATACTAATCCCACCTGCCTGCATTAACTCCGTATCCCTATATGCTTTGCTCATTCAAGTACCTGTCCAGATGCCTCTTAAATGTTGCTACTGTTCCTGCCTCCACCACCACCTCAGGCAGCTCATTCCAGATACCCACTGTTCTTTGTGTGAAAAATTTACCCTTTTGATCTCCTCCCTTTCACCTTAAATCTATGCCCTCTAGTTTTAGTCACCCCTACCATGGGAAACAGACTCTGGCTATCTACCCTATCTATGCCTCTCATAATCGTATATACCTCTATCATGTCCCCTCTCAGCCTCCTTCGCTCCAGGGAAAACAGACCCAGCCTATCCAATCTCTCTTTATAACTCAAGCCCTCCAAACCTGGCAACATCCTTGTGAATCTTTTCTGCATCCTCTCTAGCTTATTCGCATCTTTCCTGTAGTGCGGCAACCAGAACTGCACACAGTACTCCAAATGCGGCCTAACCAACTTTATGTACAACTGTAACATGACGTCCCAACTCTTGTACTCAATGCCTCGGCCAATGAAGGCAAGCATGCCATACGCAGCCTTCACCACCCTGTCTACCTGAATTGCCACTTTCAGGGAACTGTGTACTTGCACCCCAAGGTGTCTCTGCTCAACAACACTCCCCAGGGCCCTGCCATTCACAGTATATGTCCTGCCCTGGTTTACCTTCCCAAAATGCATCACTTCACACTTGTCTGCGTTAAATTCCATTTGTCAATCCCTTGCCCACTTTCCCAGTTGATCTATACCCTGTTGTAACCTTAGACAACCTTCTTCACTGTCCACTATACCACCAATTTTGGTGTCATCTGCAAACTTACTAATCATGCCCCCTACATTCACATCCAAGTCATTAATATATATGCCAAACAACAGACGGCCCAGCACCGATCCCTGCGGCACACCACTGGTCACCGGCCTCCAATCGGAAAAACAACCCTCCACTACCACCCTCTACCTCCGATCACCAAGCCAATTTTGTATCCAATTTGCTAGCTCACCATGGATCCCATGTGTTCGAACCTTCCGGACCAGCCTACCATGCAGGACCTTGTCAAAGGCCTTGCTAAAGTCCATGTAGACAATGTCCATCACCCTGCCCTCGTCAATCCTCTTGGTCACCTCCTCAAAAAACTCAATCAAATTTGTGAGACATGATTTCCCACGCACAAAGCCATGCTGACTATCCCTAATCAGACCATGCCTTTCCAAATACATATAAATTCTGCCTCTCAGAGTCCCTTCCAATAACTTTCCCACCACTGATGTAAGGCTCACCGGCCTGTAGTTCCCTGGTTTATCCCTGCTGCCCTTCTTAAATAAAGGCACAACATTAGCTATCCTCCAGTCTTCTGGTACCTTGCCCGTGGCTAACGATGATACAAAAATCTCTGCCAGGACCCCAGCAATCTCCTCCCTTGCTTCCCATAGCATCCTAGGATACACCTGGTCAGGCCCTGGGGATTTATCCACCTTAATGTGCTTCAAAACCTCCAACACCTCCTCCTTTGTAATGTTGATATGCTTCAGGATATTGCTGTTCCCTCCCTTGAACTCGCTAGTTTCCATGACTTTTTCCACGGTAAATACAGATGAGAAGTATTCATTTAAGACCTCGCCCACTTCCCGTGACTCCACACATAGATTACCACACTGATCCTTAAGGGGACCTACTCTCTCCCTACCTACCCTTTTACTCTTAATATACTTACAGAATCTTTTAGAATTCACCTTTATCTTATCTGCCAGGGAAATCTCATGGCCCCTTTTTGCCCTCCTAGTTTCCTTCCTAAGTGTAGTCCTACGTCCCCTATACTCCGCGAGGGACTCGCTTGATCCCAGCTGCCTATACCTGACATATTCCTCCTTCTTTGTCCTGACCAGACCCTCAATATCCCTCGTCAACCAAGGTTGCCAGCCTTGCCCTTCCATCCAACAGGAACATGCCGGCCCTGAACTCTTCCTATCTCACTTTTAAACGTCCCCCACTTGCCAGACATCCCTTTACCTGTAAACAGCCTCTCCCATTCAACTTTTGAGAGTTCCTGTCTGATGCCATCGAAATTAGCCTTCCCCCAATTTAGGACTTCAACTTGAGGACCAGTCCTATCATTTTCCATAACTATCTTGAAGCTAATAGAGTTATGGTCACTGATCCCAAAGTGCTCCCCCACTGACACATCAACCACCTGCCCATCCTCATTTCTTAAGAGGAGGTCGAGTGTAGCCCCTTCTCTAGTAGGGCCATCCACATACTGCTTCAGAAAACTATCCTGGACACACTTAAATTCTTCCCCATCTGATCCCTTAGCACTAAGGCAGTCCCAGTCAATTGTAGGGAAGTTAAAATCACCTACTATTACAACCCTATAATTCCTGCACCTATCTGTGATTTCCCTACATATATGCTCCTCCAATTCCCTCTGACTATTGGGGGGCCTACAGTATAATCCCATCAAAGTGATCACCCCTTTCTTATTTCTAAGTTCTACCCATATGGCCTCGCTGGACATTCCCACAGGGATATCCTCTCTAAGTACTGCTGTGATGTCCTCCCTAATCAATAGTGCAACTCCCCCTCCTCACTTGCTTCCGGCGTGACAGAGGTGGAAGTATCGGTCACCCAGAACATTGAGCTGCCAGTCCTGCCCATCCCTCAACCACGTTTCCGTAATAGCTATAATATCACAATCCCATGTGCCGATCCACGCTCTGAATTCATGTGCCTTACCTTTAAGACTTCTTGCATTAAAGTAAATGCAGTTTAGCCTACCAGACCTTCCACACTCCCTGTCCTGCCCCTGCCCGGCCTGCCTACTGGACTTGCTTGCTTTAACCTCTACATTTGCCTCAACTATCTCATCGGAGAGACTACTACTTTGGGTCCCACCCCCCTGCAAGACTAGTTTAAACCCTCTCGAATAGTGCTAGCAAACCTCCCCGCAAGGATATTGGTCCCCTTCCAGTTTAGGTGCAACCCGTTGTTGACCAAGTGAGCTGGATTATCTGGAAACTGATGTGTATCATGGTGGAGATCGAGTGGTGGATGACTTGGAGGAAGGGACAGAATGTAGTGTAGCCAAATTTGTGGACAATACAAAAATAGGTGGGAAGGCATGTTGTGATGAGGACGCAAATAATCTGCAAAGGGATATACATAGGTTGAGTGAGTGGGCAAAAACTTGGCAGATGGAGTTCAATGTGGGAAAGTGTGAAGTCATCCACTTTGGTAGGAAGAATAAAAAGGCAATAAAAAGAAAGCTAAGCAAGGGCATGAAAGAATATTGGCAAGCAAAATCAAGATGAACCCAAAGATGTTGTATCAATACATTAAGAGTAAGAGGATAACTAAGAAAAGAGTAGGGCCCATAAAAGATCAAAAAGGTAACCTATGTGTAGGCTTGGAAGATGTTGGTATTGTTAATGAATACTTTGCATCTGTCTTCACAAAAGAGGGGGACGATGCAGATGTTGTAGTTAAGGAAGAGGGGTGTGAAGTATTAATTGGATTAGCATCCTTGAAAGTTGATAAATCACCAGGGCCGGATGAAATGCGTAAAAAAAAATCAGCGTGACATCACAGGAAACCAGATAAGTGAATGGCTGGTGAGTATTTCTCGTTCTCCAGGCTGTTAAAAGAAGCAAGAGAGGAAATAGCAGAAGGTCTGACCATCATTTTCCAGTCCTCACTGGATACAGGTGTGGTGCCGGAGGATCAGAGGACTGCTAACATTGTACCTTTGTTTAAAAAGGGAGCGAGAGATAGATTGAATAATTACAGGCCAGTCATTCTAACCTCAGTATTGGGCAAATTATTGGAATCAATTCTGAGAGACAGGATAAACTGTTACTTAAATAGGCACAGATTAATCAAGGATGGATTTGTTAAGGGAAGATCTTGTCTGACCAACATGATCGAATTTTTTGAAGAAGTAACAAGGAAGATAGATGAGGGTAGTGCAGTGATATGGTCTACAAGGATTTTAGCAAGGCTTTTGACAAGCTCCCACAGGGCAGACTGGTTAAAAAAAAAAAAAATTCCATGGGATCCAGGGAAATGTAGCAAGGTGGATACAAAATTGGCTCTGCCTGGCAACAAAGGGTATTGTTGACGGGTGTTTTTGCAACTGGAGAGCTGTTTCTAGTGACGTTCCACAGGGCTCAGTACTGGGTCCCCTGCTTTTTGTGGTATCTGTTAACGATTTGGACATTAACTTAGGGGGCATGATCAAGAAGTTTGCAGATGACACAAAGATTGGCCGTATGTTAGTTAGCGAGGAGGATAGCTCTAGGCTGCAGGAGGATATTGATGGTCTGGTCAGATGGGCAGAAAAGTGGCAAATGGAATTCAACCCAAGAGGTGATGCATTTGGGGAGATCAAACAAGGCAAAGGAATACACGATTAATGGGAAAGTACTGAGAACAAAGAACAAAGAAAATTACAGCACAGGAACAGGCCCTTCGGCCCTCCAAGCCTGCGCCGATCCAGATCCTCTATCTAAACATTTCGCCTATTTTCTAAGGGTCTGTATCTCTTTTCTTCCTGCCCATTCATGTATCTGTCTAGATACATCTTAAAAGGCGCCATCGTGCCCGCATCTACCACCTCCGCTGGCAACGCGTTCCAGGCACCCACCACCCTCTGCGTAAAGAACTTTCCACGCATATCCCCCCTAAACTTTTCCCCTTTCACTTTGAACTCGTGTCCTCTAGAAATTGAATCCCCCACTCTGGGGAAAAAGTGTAGAAGAAGTGAGGGACCTTGGACTGGATGTCCACAGATCCCTGAAGGTAGCAGGACAGGTCGATAAGGTGGTTAAGAAGGCATATGGAATGCTTTCCTTTATTAGCCAAGGTATAGAATGTAAGAGCAGGGAGGTTATGCTCGAACTGTATAAATCATTAGTTGGACCACAACTTGAGTACTGTGTGGGGTCTGGTCACCTCATTACAGAGGGGATGTAATTGCACTAGCGAGAGGGTACAGAGGAGATTTACGAGATGTTACTGGGACTGGAAAAATGCAGCTATGAGGAAAGATTGGATAGGCTGGGGTTGTTCTCCTTGGAACAGAGAAGGCTGAGGGGAGATCTAATTGAAATGTACAAACTTGTGAGGGGCCTGGATAGAGTGGTGGCGAAGGGCCTATTTAACTTATCAGAGAGGTCAGTGACGAGGGGACATAGAATTAAAGTGATTGGTAGAAAGATTAGAGGGGAGATGAGGAAAAAAATTTTCATCCAGAGGGTGGTGGGGGTCTGGAACTCGCTGACTGAAAGGGTAATAGAGGCAGAAACCCTCAACTCATTTAAAAGGAGTCTGGATATGCACCTCAAGTGCCGTAATCTGCAGGGCTATGGACCAAATGCTGGAAGGTGGGATTAGAATGAGTGGATCGATTTTTGGCCGGCACAGACACGTTGGGCCATGGCCTCTTTCTGTGCAGTAAACCACACATAGTGACATGTTTTCCCTTATTGAAGCCTCCCTGCCTGGCTATACTTTCAATCATCTGCCTCATCCACAGTGATAGTGGCCCATATCATCAAATATCATTTTGGGCTCTTCCACCTACTCATCAGGCACCATTTTCTCCTTTGAACAACTCTTGTTCCACCCTTCTCACCTATCCTTTAAAATCCTTGTTCTTTGCTGCCTCCCTAAGCCCCAACCAGAGTTCAAAATCAAGATCTCCTTGACTCCCATCAACCTCTGCATTAAGCACTTGCTCATTCTTGACAACTTCAACCCTTATCTCAATTCGCTTGGCCACTCTCCTCTGCATGCCTTTCGATCCCTCCTCCATGTAAGCTCTCCTACCCATATTCATGGCCACCCCCTCAATCTTGCTATCTCAAATGGCCTCTTTTCCTGTCCGCTTGATCACAGACAAGGCCATCTGTGATCTCTTCTTTGTATCCCTCAGCATACTCATCCCTTCCCCACTTCCTTCTGCAGAGAACAAAGCTGTGAGCAGAGTGGTCAGGAAGCAGGCATGTCTGTTTTGAATCAAGAGTTGGGCATTGGGTTAAGAGCCAGGAAATTAAAAATGTCAATCGGGGTACGTGAATTAATAATAGACGTATTAGCACAGACCGCATTTGGTGAGTGTGGGAGTTAACGGTGCTGCGTGTGTGCGTGCGCATGTGTGTGTGCGCGTGTGTAAAAAAAAAAATCTAAAACATAGATTTAATATATTTAAAATAGTTAAATTAGGACTGTGGGCGAAGTTACAGTGAAGACCTTAAGCAAATAACTACATTTCTTAAGCAAGGTTATTACCTAGATTAAAAACTATAAATAGACAATTGAGTGATATTTCAAAACCTGAAAACCTAATTAGTTTTTTAAAAAAACAACAGAGATGGCAGAGCAGGTGATGTGTTGCAGCTGTAGCTTGTGGGAGCTGTTGGACACCAGTGTGATTCACACCAACCACATCAGCAGTAAGTGGCTGCAGCTTGAGAAACTTCGGCTCAGAGTTGATGAGCTGAAGTCTGAGCTACGGATACTGCAATTCATCAGGGAGGGAGAAAGTTACCTGGACACTTTGTTCCAGGAGGCAGTCACACCCATTAGGTTAAGCACTTCAGATTTGGTCCATGGTCAGGGACAGGAGGATATGATTGAGTGTGGCAGGTATGGGGATCCAGAAGGTAGCATTGGAGGAGCCTCAACTCTTGCACTTGCTCAACAGGTACAAGGATTTTGCGGCCTGTGTGGGTGAGAGCAGAGACTTCAGGATGGATGAGCAAAATGACTACAGCACTGTTGTTCAGGGGCCATTCAAGTTAATGTATAGAGGACTGGCTAACTAACAGAAAACAGAGCTGGGATAAATGGATCATTTTCAGGTTGGCAAACCGTATCTTAGTGGGGTGCTACAGGGATCCGTGCTCGGGCCTCAACTGTTTACAATCTGTATTAATGACTTGGATGAAGCAACCGAGTGTATTGTTGCCAAATTTGCTGATGGTACAAAGTTCGGTAGGAAAACAAGTTGTGAGGAGGACACAAAATCTGCAAAGGGACATAGGTTAAGTGAGTGGGCAAAAATTTGACAGATGGAGTTTAATGTGATAAAATGTGAGGTTATCCACTTTGGTTCGAAGAATAGAAAAGCAAAATATTTAAACAGAGGGAGACTATAGAATGCTACAGTATAGAAGTATATGGGTGTCATCTTACATGAATCACAAAAACTTAGCATGCAGATATAGCAAGTAATTAGGAAAGCAAATGGAATGTTAGCCTTTACTGCAAGGGAGATGGACTAAAAAAAAAAGGGACATTTTGGTACAACTGTTAAGGCAATGGTGAGACCACACCTAGAATACTGCATACAGTTTGGTCTCCTTATTTAAGGAGGGATATAATTGCAATGGAGGCAGTTCAGGGAAGGTTTACTAGGTTGATTCCTGGGATGAGGTTGTCTTATTAGGAAAGGTTGAGCAGTTTGGGCCTATACTCATTGAAATTTAGAAGAACGAGAGGTGATCTTATTGAAACATATAAGATTCTGAGGGTGCTGGGAAGGGTAAACACTGAGAGGATGTTTCCCTCGTGAGGGGATCTAAAACTTGGGGCACAGTTTCCGAATAAGGTGGTCACTTATTTAAGACCGATGAGGAGGAATTTCTTCTCTAAGGGTTGTGACTCTTTGGAATTCGCTATCCCTGAGAACTGTGGAGCCTGAGTCATTGAATACATTCAAGGCTGAGATAGACAGATTTTGAATTGAAGGGTTATGGGGAACAGGCGAGAAAATGGAGTTGAGGCCAACATCAGATCAGCCATGATCTTATTGAATGGCACAGCAGATTCTGGGAGTGGAAGGTGTATGGCTTACTCTTGCTCCTAGCTAGTTCTTTTGCATCTGCCCGAGAGAGAATTCATCCCAGTTCACGTAAAGCTGCACTTTAAAGTTCACAACTGTCTAACTTTTGGTACTATGTCCACCACAATAATTTTGCAGCTTTGCTGCTCTTGTCCCCTGTCAAACTGTTGATTGCTCCCATCCTAGTTGTTCCCTCGGAACGACCCCCATCTTCACTGAAACCATGCTGTCAAACAGTCATCGACCTGAAACGTTAAATTTTTTCTCTTCACAGTTGCTCCCTGACATGGTAAGTTTTTCCAGCATTTTCTGTTTTTATCCCATCTTCAATCCCTTTTCAAGGAGCACAGATTTGAATGTATCAGACACGCAACTCTTTTGTCGTCTTCTGCCTTGAAATGCAAAGACTACCCCAGTTTACTTTCCCTACTCCCAACCATCTCCTTAAAATCCTCTCCCCTGTCCTCTTCACCTTCACCTCCAGCAAGTGTGAGGAGCTCCCATGAACTTCTTTATCACTAAGATTGAAACCATCTGTGCAGTTGTCTCTATCTCATCGCTCTCTCTCCTTGCCCACCAAGCTGAATTTTCCCAACTTTCCTCCCTGCCCAAGCCTTGAGCCTGTGTCTTTCTCTAATTTCTTATCTCCCCTTGCTGAACTCATTTTGTCCATAAGACGCACCTCCTGCTTTATCATCACATTCCCACTAAGTTGCTGACCATCTACCTTCTCTTTGTGGCCCCCATGCTAGTTAACATTGTAAATGGTTCGCGGTCCAAGTATTATCACCTTCCTTTCAAAAATACTGTCGTCCGCCACCCTTGGCCCTCTGTTGTTGCAAACTATTGCCCCAACTCCAACCTTTTCCTTCATCTCCAAAGTATTGGAATATTTTGTCACCTCCCAGATCTTTGCCTGCCTTTCCTGCAACTTCAATCAGTGCCAAAGCACTGGAACAGTGGGGATTGAAACTAATTGAATAACTCTTTCAAAGAGCAGGCAAAATGGCCTCCTCTGTGCTGTAAGGTTCTGTGGTTCTGCAATCCCAGATTTGTCACAAATTCTATTCACTGTGGAGGACAGTGACCATGGTGTACTATCCCTTCTTGCCATTCTCGACCTCTCTGATATGGCTGACCACACCATTTCCTCCACCTCCTCTCCTCTGTTTTCCAGCTGAGCAGGACTGCCATCACTTGATTCCAATTTTACCTAGCCAGTCGCAACCAGAGCATCACCAGCAGTGGCTTCTCTTCCTATCCCTGCACCTTTACCTCAAGTCCTCCAATGATCTTTCCTTGGTTTCTTCATTTTCCTTGTCTGCATACTATCTCTTGACATCATTATCCAAAGACATTGCCTCAGGTTCCATGTGTATGTTGATGACCCCTAACTCTACCACTCCACCACTGCCTCTGTCTTATTCGGCTACTTGTCCAACATCCATCTCTGAATGAACCACAATTTCATCCTGTTAAACAATGGGAAAACTGAAGCCACAAACTCTGTACCCTTGCCTCTGATTTCAACCTGCAACCTGGCAATTTTCTCAAATTAAGAAGAGCTTTTTGCAATCTTGGTCCACTGTTTGTCCCCAAGCTGAGCTTCTGACCCCATGGGCTGACAATTCAATTAAATCTGTTAATGGGTGGGGCGGGTGGGATGGAAATCGATATCTCCAATGTTAAAGGGGAGGTGCATTCAGGCTACGCAGCTAGTGAAACTGTGAAAGGCTTTAAGGAAAGGAAGAGGACTAGTAATGGACCAACAGGCCTGAGAGAGGGCTCCAAGGTTTTTTGATGAAACGCTGGCCACCTTAGTCCAGGCGGTCAAAAGGAAGAAAGTGGTCATGTTTTCGCAGGTGGCCAGGGAGTGAATTCCAGGAGTCTAGTCCTGAGGATTTGGCTGCAGTGCCACAAAAGGTTCAGGAATCTCATGAGTGGTGAAGGTCAGTGAAAGCAGCATCTAATGACTTCTCTTACCCACTGCACCAGAAACCTCTTGCGCTGCTCAATGCGCCATAGCCCATTGCTCAGCAATCTGGACTCCTGCCTAACATTCAGAAGCTCCACCTCATCCTCACACACTTACCAAGTCTCACACCCACATCATGCAGCTTCCAGCTATTCAGCTATGACAGGCACATCACCCAAACCAATTGCAACAGACTCACTGACACCCGTCCCTCTCTCTTGCAGGACGAGGTCGCACGTAACAGGAGGAAGCAGCAGACAACCACAGCGGGACAAGGACACCTCCATTCTTCTGAACCCTTTGGCTCTTCACTGTCGCTGGGTCAAAATCCTGGAACTCCCTTCCTAACAGCACTGTGGGTGTACCTACCTAACATAGACTGCAGCAGTTCAAGAAGGCAGCTCACCACCACCTTCTCGAGGACAATTAGGGATGGGCAATAAATGCTGGCCTAACCAACAATGCCCACATCGCACGGATGAATTTTAAAAAATGATGGCACTTGGCATTGTAAGGCCAGCAGTAACTGAGGCTGTTGTATCCAGTTTTGCTGAGAACCTTCAGGATGGTGGTATGTTGCTGCATTATGCACCCTCTCAAATCGCACTTCACTCCCTTCCTGTTATCTGGTCTGAAGTGCAAGCTGCAAATGGTGTGACCATGGACCTCTTGCTTTCCATCTCACCTCCCTTCTGTTTTGGACAGGTGGGAAATTGTGTGGCTGTTTTCCACTGGTCACCTGCCAGCTAACCACTGTTAGTATTTTTGTTTAAATTAGCGTTTCAGCCCCTGTGTTTTGTTGTCCAAATAACAGACAGTTGACAGGTTTTCTCATGAGTTTAAAACGGAAGTTTAAATGTTTATTAAACAGTAATCATCCAAAATGTTCACAATAACACCCACACACGCATTCACTCTCTCTCATGCACACTCAAGAAAAGATAGAAGGTAAAGGGTAAGCGGCGTTAAGAGTTCAAGGTGTAAAAGTTCATTGTTTTCAGGAAAAACCTGTGGGATCCTCTTAGAAGATAAGTTTTGAAGTTGCTGGCCTGTTTGCTGGTCATCTTGTCCTTGCTGCATTGCTGAAGTTTGAAGACGGTGCTGGTATCTCAGTTCAATTTTCAGAAGTGGAGGAGTTGTTCAAAAGGCATGTCTTCCTTCTCTGTTGCAGTTGGTTTCCAACTTGTCTCAGCATGGTTCAAATGTCTTAACTGGAATTGATCTCTCAGCCTTGTGCTGGAATTAAAGATGGCTTTTGATCTCTCTATGGCTGGAGATTCCAGTTTGATGATCTTGACCTGTCACTGTCTGTCCTTTGGACAACAAAACACAAGGGCTGAAACACTGATGATCTGAACTTGAGTGACTAATCACTTCCTTTGTTTTCCAAAAAGGTTACCTTTAAAGGTAAGTTCATGAAGTGTTTGTTTCACTCGTGTGACTTAAGGCTTTTTCGTTCCTGAGGGGCTATACAATAGCTTCTGATCTCAGCTCATTTTGATGAGGAATATTCTCACCTTTATTGTAAGTGTTGCTAGAGACGTAGAGTCTGTGTGTACCTTTGTTTCAACTCATTTTGTGGATAGCTCACATCCATGTGTGATGAGCTGTTTCATTTCGATGCAGATGGGGGGTTAATGAGTTTTAGTTCTTAGCATACATGGATGTGTATTTTAGTGCAGGAGATGGTATTTGTCATGGGACTGTCCTCCATCTTGTTGAAGGCAAAAAGGTACCAGTATTCCAGTATCTTAGTTTGTTCAGTTTGCTTACCCACTGTTTTTTTTTCAGGTTTGCACTTGCTGTTCAATATTCAGTGTATTAACACCTAATCTGTACTAATGCTTTGTCTTTCAACACGCCATTAACATATTGTTTGCCTTTGCTCCGTGACCTTTTGGTCAGCTATGTGGCCTTGTCCAATCTGGACCTCCTTTGTTATCTCTTGCCCCACCCCCACCTCACTTGCTTATAACCTGTGACTTTTCTAATATTTGTCAGTTCCGAAGAAGGGTCACTGACCCGAAATGTTAACTCTGCTTCTCTTTTCACAGATGCTGCCAGACCTGCTGAGTGGTTCCAGCATTTCTTGTTTTTATACCAGTATTCTTTAGATTGTTCTAATTTTTTTTTTATAACACTTCTGTTTATTTTTGTATTTTCTTCACTGCACTTCTCATAAGCATGACACTTCCCTCACCTCAACCCTCTCCTGCATTTTTGCTTCATATGCCCAAGACCTACTGCCTGTCCAGACAGTGCAACTTCACCATGAAAGACACGAGAAAGAACAGATGTCTGATGAAGAAGCACCATCACTTGATCTGACACTTAGAAACACCAGCTCGGATACTGGCACTGCGCGTACTTTAGAGGGTAGTATAGCACAGGATCAACACATAGTGAGTCACCAGGCACAAGTGGGCTGAAGCCAGGGTTGTAGGAAGGGATAGCATGTGTGCCAGCTCCCCGGAGAGAGAGGCCGCAGACAGGTTCTGCTACAGGGGATTCAGATGAGGACCTCAGTGGGGCGGTATACAGGAGAACACTGATGGGTATGCACACAGAGATGTTGGCTTTATTAGTTGGGTGCCACAGAGCCTGCCATCTCTGTTGAGGAGCATGGAGGAGTCTGGTTCCAATTTGGCACAGGGCTTTGTGCAGAGTTTGGAGCCAGTCCTTTCCAGTGTGTAAGTGGTGGTCAACTCCATAACAGCACTTGTCGACCCAGCTGTGGTGCAGTGTCTGGTGGCCAATATCACAGAAGCCACCTAGTGTCTAAACACTGCTGTGGAAGCGTAGATTGAGATCCAAGCTTGTTGCCATGCAAGTCCAGCTTGGTGCCACAGAGGCTCAGATTGCTGCTATTGTGTCTGTGGATACCAATGCTCAAAGGGGCAAGTTATCACAGCAGTCTGTGCTCCAGATTATTAGGATTGCTGAGGCTCGGCCCTGGGGGAGTGGCAGTGGCCACACTGTATACAAACCTGCCGTCCCCTCTCAAGATGACAGCATTCACACTCCCATCACTGCCACTTCAGTGCCCCTGCTGATGCCTGTCTTATAGACAACACTGATTGCGGCCGCCCATGCTAAGGTGGTGTAGTCCAAAGCCAGATCCCCACGTCCAAGAGCTGCTGGAGGTTATCCTCCAAGGCATCTGCAGTCTCTCGCACTGAAAGTCAGTGGCCTTCCGCCAGCCATGCGCTACCACTGGGGGAGCGCTGTGTGGGAGCACAAGGCCAGGCAAAGGCACCCACAAGACCGGCACTAAGTGAATGCACAAGGGTGACCAAATGAATTTTAGTATGTATTAGTGGAAGTGTTTGTGGATAAAGTTGTTATGGAAAGGATTTTTTGTGCTGCCTTGATTCAGGATTTTGCCCAGAGAACACTGATGGTGCGTAGCAAAGGGACGGAAAGGTGGGGAGTTCTGGAGCAGTGGCGATGTGACCATAAGGTTTTAGGGGAACTGGAGTCTGATTACCCTCTCACAGTTAGCCCTGCCCCTCCCCTCCCTGCTTCCTCCTCCTCCAAATTATCTCCAAAAGTGTGGTCGTCTGCTGTTTTCCAAAACCTTGTTGTCATGAGGGCCCTTGCTCCAACAAATATTGGAGGGCTCTCCCTTGGTCCAGGCAGTGGAACCATTGTTTTAGAACGCTGATGTTTTGCTCCATGACGTTCTTGGTGGCAGCATGGCTCTCGTGCATGTATTGTCCACTGTCCATGCATGGTGGCAGAGGGGAGTCCTGAGCCACGTGTAGAGTTGGTAGCCGTTGTCACCAAGCAGCCAGCCTCTGGTTCGTCATGGTGGCTGAACTATTGCAGGAACAGCTTGACTGGCACAGGATGAAAGCTTTGTGGCTGCTTCCAGGATAGCGGGCATTCACTGACATGATAGTATTTACACAGTTGCACACCAACTGCAGTTGAAGGGAGTGATAGCTCTTGCAGTATATCTCCCTGTTGAGATGTGGCACCCGCAGAGCCAAGTGCATGCAGTTGATGGCTCTCTGCACCATTGGGAATCCTGCTACCCTGGAAAAGCCACATGCCCACTCCTCCTGCTTCTCTGGTTAGAGAGATGATTATGAAGTCTCCTCTCCTGATGTACAGGGCCTCTGTTTGCTACCTGATGCAGCAATATGTGTCGAACTATGCTACATTGGCAATGTCACCGATTCCCTCCTGGAAGGATCTGCTTGCATAGAAATTGAAGGCCATAGTATTCTTCACAGCCACTGGTAGTGCCATCCTTATCCTACTCTGTGACTGCAGGTCCAGCTGGAGGAGGTGGCACAGTTCAGTGATCACCAGGTTGATGAATCACAGCTGCCATAGACGCTGCTCCTGGCTGAGATGGGGATAAGAGAAGTGCTACCTGAATATCCTAGGTGGGCATGGCTGCCACCTCATTCTGCATGTAGTTTCCCCTCTGCTGTCAGTGCTCCATCTCCCTGTCATGTTGCAGTCCAAAAGGGGTTGCAACTATAGACCTCATTCATGGATGGGCTTTCTGCTTATAGCCCTTCAAAGCTCTCTGAACTCCTTGGAAAAGTCCAGTACCACTCCCTTCCACTTACTCTGCAGCAAAAACAATCAAAGCACCTCACCTGAAAGTCCCATGCTAGTGGGCTTTCTCTTATGCACTTGAACACAGGTTCAGCTGGGATTGTTTTTTTTTAAAAAAGCGTTAACAGGACCTGCAAGGTCCAAAATGGCATGTTGGGTGCCATATCAGCATTTGACACTGTGTGATGTCACAATTTTCCCACTGCATGCTTCTGGCACACATGTTCGTGCCCTGATTTAAAAAAAATGACATGTCCTATGGGCTACACTGGAAGTGGTTTGGCCACCACTTTTGCTTCTGCAGGCTTCCGTAGCGCTGACATCAGTAGCTCAAAGGAGCTGAATTTTGCAGCCCATATGCTATCCATCACAATGATTGCCTACTTCCATTACATCATCCATCTCCTCCTCAACTTCATCCCATCTGCTGTTGAAGCCCTCATGCATGCTTTTGTTACCTCCAAGTGACTGCTCCAGTGTTCTCCTGACTGGCCTCCCATCTTCCTACAACCGACCCAGAAAGGCCAAGAGAAAAAACCCCACTGGTAGAGAGTTTTGGGAACCATTGGTCCAAAGTCACCTTTTTGCTCTCAAGCATTCTACATGTACCACTGGCCACGTCTCAAATGTATCCCAAAATGTTATTTTCCAAAAGAAATCCATCTACTTTGCACTTGAATGAATCAATACTATCTGCCACTATCTCTATAAAGTTAACCTCACCCAAAATTCTGCTTTAATCCTAACCTGCGCCCAGCATCCCTGTCTTTGCTGACCTACATTGACACCCGGTCCTTCAAAATCTTGAATTTAAAATTTTATCCGATGGAAACAAATAGTATTGATTCATTCAAGTGCAAAGTAGATGGATTTCTTTTGGAAAATAACATTTTGGGATACATTTGAGACGTGACCAATGGTATATGTAGAATGCTTGAGAGCAAAAAGGTGACTTTGGACCAATTGTTCCCAAAACTGTCCACCAATGGGTTTTTTTCTCTTGTCCTTTCTGGGTCTGTTGTAGACTAATTTTTTATAGATTGAGTGAAATGATAAGTTAACAACTCCATTATCATTGTATCATGCGACTGTCAGGATGGTAGAAGGCAAACTAGATAGACCTTTGTGTTGTGTTCATCTATCAGTTCTGATCTTGAGTTTGAGAAGCTTATAAGGCACGTTGTGCAAGTGAAAGACAGAGCGCAGTGTCCTCTTGTACTTGGTTGAAGACACCATTTCAGCCAGTACTCTGCCATAAGTTTCATATTCTTTGAAAGTGTGGTTTCTGGGGTGCAAAAGTCAGCTGTTTGAGTAGCAAAGGCATTGGTATCGGCATAGATGCATTTTTGTAACCTGTTTTTTTAAAATTAATTCCTTTGTGGGATGTGGTATCACTGGCAAGGCCAGCATTTATTGCCCATCCCTAATTGTTCTTGCAAAAGCAGTGGTGAGCTGCCTCCGTAAACCACTCCATCGGCTGTTGGTACATCCACAGTGTTGCTAGGGAGGGAGTTCCAGGATTTTGACTCAGTGGCAGTAAAGGAAGGGCAATATAGTTCCAAATCAAGATGGTGTGTAACTTGAAGAGGGACTTTTAGGTGGTGTTTCCATGCGCTTGCTGCCCTTGTCCTTCTAGGTGGTAGGGGTCGCAGGTTTGGAAGGTGCTGTTGAAGGAGCCTTGGTAAAGTGCAGTAGTGACCTTTTTAGGTGGTACTCACTGCAGCCACGGTACACCTGTGATGGAGGGACAGAATGTTTAAGGTGGTGGATGGGGTGCCAGTCAAGCGGGCTGCTTTGTATTGGATGGTGTCAAACTTCTTGAGCATTGTTGGAGATGGCAAGTGGAGAGTATTCCATCACACTTCTGACTTGTGCCTTGTTGCTGGTGGCAGGCACTTGCGTGATATAGATGTTACATGCCACTTATCAGCCTATGCCTGAATGTTGTCCGGGTCTGGATGCCTACGGGCATGGACTGCTTCATTATCTGAAGTTGTAAGTGGAACTCAACATCTGTGAACATCCCCACTTCTGACCTTACGAAGGAGGGATGATGATGAAGCAGCTTGAGTATGGCTGGGCCGAGGGCACTTCCCTGAGGAACTCTTGTAGCAATGTCCTGGGGCTGAGACGATTGGCCTGCAACAACCACGCCATTTTCTTTTGTACTATGTATGACGCCCGCCAGTGGAGAGTTCTCCCCCGATTTCCATTGACTTCAATTTTACTAAGGCACTTTAATGCTATACTTAGACAAATGCTCCCTTGATTTCGCTCTCATCTTACCTCTGGAATTCAGCTCTTTTGTCCATGTTTGGACCATGGCTGTAATGAGGTCTGAAGCCAAGTGGTCCTGGCAGAACTCAAACTGAGCATTGGTGAGTAGGTTGTTTTCTAAGAACTAGCAACTTCCATCACTTTGGTGATGATTGAGAGTAGACTGATTAGAGTGATAATTGGCTGGATCAGATTTGTCCCCCTTTTTGTGGACAGGACATACCTGGGCAATTTTTCCACATTGTCACGTGGATGCCAGTGTTGTAGCTGTACTGGAAATCTTAGCTAGGGGCACGGCTAGTTCTGGAGTACAAATGTTCCCCGCTACAGTTGGGTGTTATTGGGACCCATAGCCTTTGCTGTATTCAGTGCAGTCAGTTGTTACTTGCTGTCATGTTGTGTGGCACAAATTGGCTGAAGATTGGCATCTGTGATAGTGGGGACCTCAGGAGGAGGACAAGATGGATCATCCACTCAGCACTTCTGAATGAAGATGGTTGCATATGCTTCAGCCTTGTCTGTTGCATTGATGTGCTGGCTTCTGCCATCATTGATGTTGGGGATGTTCGTTGAGCTTCTTCCTCCAGTTAGTTGTTTAATTGTTCATCCATTCACTACTGGATGTGGCAGGACTGCAGAGCTTTGATCTAATCCATTGGTTGTTGGATTGCTTAACTCTGTTTATAGCATGCTGCTTCTGCTATTTAGCATGCATATAGCTGTGTTGTAGCTTGACCAGATTGGCACCTCATTTTTAGACATGCCTGGTGCACTGCTCCTGGAATGCTCTGCTGCACTCTTTGTTGAACCAGAGTTGGTCCCCTGGCTTGATGGTAATGGTAGAGTGAGGGATATGCTGAGCCATGAGCTTGCAGATTATGGTGGAATAAAATTTGGCTGTTGCTGATGGCCCACAGTTTTGAAGCTGCTAGATCTGTTCTGAAGCTATCCTATTTAGCACGGTGGTAGTGTCACACGACATGATGCAATGTGTCCTTGGTATGAAAAGAAAGAAAGACTTGCATTTATATAGCGCCTTTCACAGCCTCCAGTCATCTCAAAGCGCTTTACAACAAATGAAGTACTTTTTGAAATGTGAGTACTGTTGTAATGCAGGAAGGCGAGACTTTGTCTCGACAAGGACTGTGCGGTGGTCACACCTACCAATGCCGCCACGGATAGATGCATCTGCGACAGTTAGATTGGCGAGGACGAGGTCAAGTAGGTTTTTCCCTTTTGTTTGTTCCCTCACCCCCTGCTGCAGGCCTAGTAGGGAAGATTTGTCCTTAAACACTCAGACAATTTGGTCGGTAGTGGTGCTACCAAGCCACTCTTGGTGATGGACATTGAAGAATCTCAACCAAAGTACATTCTGAACCCTTGTTACCCTCATTACTTCTTCCAAGTGGTGTTTAACATGGAGGAGGCACTGATTCACCAGTTGAGGGAGGGCAGTAGGTGGTAATCAGCAGGATGTTTCCTTGCCCATGTATGACCTGATGCCATGAGACTTCATGGGTTACGGAGTCAATGTTGAGGACTCCCAGGGACACGTCATCTTGATTGTGTACCAATGTATTGCCACCTTTGGTGGGTCTGTCCTGCAAGTGGAACAGGACATACCTAGGGATGGTGATGGAAGAGTCTGGCACATTGGCTGTAATATTTGATTCTGTGAGTATAACTATGTCAGGCTGTTGCTTGACTAGTCTGTGGCACAGCTCTCCCAGTTCTGACAGGTCATAGAAGTTACAGAAATCATAGAAAATTTACAATGTAGAAGGAGAACTTTTGGCCCATTGTGTCCGAGCCAGCCGAATCCCACCTCCTTGTACTAGGTTCATTGCCCTGCAGGTCATGACTCTTCAAGTAGACCTCCAAGAACATTTTAAATGTGTTGAGAGTTTCTGTCCATACCACACTTTCAGGTATTGAGCTTACCTACCACCCTCTGGGTGAAAAAATGTTTCCTCATTCCCCCTCTAATCCTTCTACCAATTACTTTAAATCTATGACCCTGGTTTTTGATCCCTCTGCTAAGCTAACTAGGTCATCCCTATTTATTCTATCTCAGCCCCTCGTTATTTTATACACCTCAATTAAGTCATCTCAGCTGCCTCTGCCAAGGAAAACAACTGCGTCTATCCAATCTTTCCTTATAACTAAAATTCTTCAATCCTGGCGACATCCTCATAAATCTCCTCTGCACCCTCTCCAGTGCAATCATATCTTTCCTGTAATGTGACCAGAACTGTATGCAGTACTGAAGCTGTGCTTTAGCTCATGTTCTATACAGTTCCAGCATAACCTTGCTGCTGTTGGATTCTATGCCTCAACTAATAAAGGAAAGCATGCCATAAGCCTTCTTTAACCACCTTATCGACCTGTCCTGCTACCTTTAAGGATCTGTGGACATCGCTGCAAGGTCCCTCTCTTCCTCCGCAGTACGTGGAATCCTCCCATTTATTGTGTATTCCCTTGCCTTGTTGCAGCTCCCAAAATACTTTACCTCACACTTCTCTGGATTGAATTCAATTTTCCACTTTTCTGCAGCTGACCAAACCATCTATATCTTCCTGCAGTCTAAAGCTTTCTTCCTCACTGTCAACCACATGGCCAATTTTTGTATCATGCAAACTTCTTTGTCATGCCCCCTTCATTTGATTCTAGATTATTAATATAAATTACATAAAGCAAGAGACCAAGGTACTGAGCCCTGTGGAAACCCACTGGAAAAAGCCTCCCAGTTTCAAAAACACCCGTGAACCATTACCCTTGGCTTCCTGCCAGTTTTGGATCCAATTTGCCACTCTGCATTGGATTCCAAAGGCTTTTACTTTTTTGACCAGCCTGCCATGTGGGACCTGTCCAGAAGCCTTGCTAAGGTCCATGTAGGCCACATCCACCACGCTGCCTTCAACCATACTTGTCATCTCCTCAAAAAATTAAATCAGTCAGGCACGATCTTCCCTTAACAGATCCCTGAACAGATTAATCTATGCCGTCCTAAATACTGTTCCTCAGAATTGTTTGCCCAAAACTGAAGTTAAGCTAACTGGCCTATAATTACTCAGATTATCCCTTCCTCCCTTTTCAAACAACGGTACAACATTCGCAGTTCTCCAATCCTCTGGCACCACTCCTGTAGCCAGGGAGGATTGAAATATGATGGTCAAAGCCTCCACAATTTCCTCCCTTGCTTCTTTTAACAACCTGGGATATATTTCATCTGGGCCTGGCGACTTATCTACTTTCAAAGACGTCAAACCCTTTAATACTTCCTCTCTCATAATGTTTATCCGATCTAATATTTTGCAGTCTTTTTCCTTAACTACAGCGTTATCATCAGCCCCCTGATTTATGAAGACAGCCACCAAGTATTCCTTAAAAACCTTACCCACATCCTCTGTCTCCACACAGAGTACCTTTTTTGTCCCTAATAGGGTCTACTCTTTCCTTAGTTATCCTTTTGTATTTAATGTATTTATAAAACATCTTTGGATTTTACTTACCAGGATATTTTTCATTCCCACTCTTTGGTTTCCTAATTTACCTTTTAATTTCGCTCCTACAATTTCTGTACTCTTCTAGGCTTTTTGCAGGATTAAGCTGTCGGTGTCTGACATAAGCTTCCCCCCTTTGCCTTACCTAACCTTTACGCACCTTGTCATCCAGGGCATCTAGGTTTGGCTGTCTCTTTTTTTTTCTTTGTGGGAATATGTTTACCCTAAACCTCTTGACTCTCCTCCTTGAATGTCTCCCACTGATCTGGCACTGATTTACTTTCAAGTAGCTGTTTTCAGTCCACTTTTACTATATTGCTTCTCAGTCTAGTAAAATTAGCTTTTCCCCAATTTATAGCCTTTACCCCTATTTTATCTTTGTCCTTTTCCATAACTATGCTAAATCTAACTGAATTATGATCACTACCACAAAAGTGCTCTCCCACTGATACTCCCTCTACCTGCACAACTTCATCTCCTAAAACTAAATCCAGAATTGCCCCTCCCTTCCTTACCCCACCCGTTTATTAGACTTGCCACACACTGGCTAAAGGAAATGCCCTCCTGAATGTAATTTAGAAATTTTCTGCCCTCTGTAACTTTTACACTGACTGTATTCCAGTTAATAGGGTAGTTGGCAAGGGTAGCCTCGAGGGAGAGTTCATTGAATGTATTAAAGATTGTTTTTTGGAGCAATATGTTGTGGAACCAACCAGGGAGCAGGCTATTCTAGATTTGGTATTGTGTAATGAGGTGGGATTAATTAATGATCTCATAGTTAAGGATCCTCTAGGGAAGAGTGATTATAGCATGCTAGAATTTCAAATTCAGTTTGAGGGCGAGAAACTAGACTCCCACACTAGCATTTAGAGTTAAACAAAAGTAGTTACATATGCATGAGGACAGATTTGGCCCTAGTGGACTGGGCAGGAAGACTAAAAGGTAGGACAGTTGTTGAGCAGTAATGGATGTTTAAGGAGATATTCAATTCCTCCCAACTAAAATATATTCCAGAGAGGAAGAAAGATTGTAAGAGGGGGGGGGGGGGAAAAATCCATGGCTGAGCAAGGAAGTTAAGGATAACATAAAGACAAAAACTAAGGCATACCATATTGCAAAGGCCAGTGGCAGGCTGGAAGATTGGGAAACTTTGAAAGATCAACAAAGGGTTACTAAAAAAGTAATAAGAGCAAAGGTAAATTATGAAAGAAAACTAGCGCAAAATATAAAAACGGATAGCAAAAGCTTCTATAAGTATATAAAAGGGCAGAGAGTAGCAAAAGCGAATGTCGGTCCCTTGGAGGATGAGACTGGAGAGTTAATAGAGGGGAACACAGAAATGGCAGAGGCACTAAATCTGTATTTTTCCTCAGTTTTCACGGTGGAGGACACTAGTACCATCCCAAAAGTAGCAGGTAATGCAGAGGTTCTAGAAAGGAAGGAACTTAGAACAATCATCATCACTAAGGAAAAAGTACTGAGCAAACTATTGGGATTGAAGTCCCCAGGGCCTAATGGCCTACATCCTAGGGTCTTAAAGGAAGTGGCAGCGGAGATAGTGGATCCATTGGTTATAATATTCCAAAATTCCCTGGATGCGGGAAAGATTCCAGTGGATTGGAAAAATGCTAATATAACGCCCTTATTCAAAAAGGGAAAGAGGCAGAAAGTAGGAAACTATAGACCAGTTAGTTTAACATCTGTCGCTGGGAAATTGTCAGAATCCATTATTAAGGAAGTAATAACAGGATATTTAGAAAGTCAAAACGCAATCCATCAGAGTCAGCATGGTTTTATGAGGGGTAAATCATGTTTGACTAATTTGGTAGAGTTCTTCGAAGATGTAACAAGCAAAGTAGATAATGGGAATCCTGTAGATGTAGTATATCTGGCCTTCCAGAAAACATTTGATAAGGTGCCGCACAAAAGGTTAATACACAAGGTAAGAGCACATGAGGTTAGGGGCAATTTATTGGCTTGGATAGAGGATTGGCTAACCAACAGAAAACAGAGAGTTGGGATAAATGGGTCTTTTTCTGGTTGGCAAGATGTAACTAGTGGGGTGCCACAGGGTTTGATCCTCGGGGCCCCGACTATTTACAATCTATATTAATGACTTGGATGCAGGTATTGAAGGTACTATAGCCAAATTTGCAGATAACACTAAAATAGGTGGGATAGTAAGTTGCAATAAAGAAACAAGAAATTTACAAATGGATATGGATAGGTTAGGTGATTGGGCCAAAACTTGGCAGATGGAGTTTAACATGGATAAGTGTGAGGTTATCCATTTTGGTCAGAAGAATAGAAAGGCAAATTATTATCTAAAAGGAGAGAAACTTCAGAGTGCTTAGGTGCAGAGGGAACTGGGTGTCCTCGTGCATGAATCACAGAAAACTAGTATGTAGGTACAGCAGGTGATCAGGAAGGCAAATGGAATTTTGGCATTTATTGCTAAAGGAATAGAGTTTAAAGGTAGGGAAGTGTTCCTGCAACTGTACAAGGCATTAGTGAGACCGCACCTGGAGGATTGCATACAGTTTTGGTCCCCTTACTTGAGGAGGGATGTAGTTGCATTGGAGGTAGTTCAGAGGAGGTTCACTAGATTGATTCCAGAGATGAGGGGTTTGTCTTATGAAGAGAGATTGAGCAGTTTAGGCCTTTACACTCTGGAGTTTAGAAGAATGAGAGGAGATCTAATTGAGGTATATAAGATGATTAAGGGGATTGACAAAGTAGACATAGAGAGGATGTTTCCTCTTGTGGGGCAATCTGGAACGAGAAGTCATAGTTTTAGCATAAGGGGTAGCAGATTTAAAACCGAAATGAGGAGAAATTACTTCTCAAAGGGTCATGAGTCTGTGGAATTCACTACCCCAGAGTGCGGTGGATGCTGAGACATTGAGTAAATTTAAGGAGGAGATAGACAGATTTTTAATTAGTAATGGATTGAAGAGTTATGGAGAACGGGCAGGAAAGTGAAGTTGAGACCGAGATGAGATCAGCCATGATCGTATTGAATGGTGGGGTAGGCTCGAGGGGCTGAATTGTCTACTCCTGCTAATTCTTATGTTCTAATTGAAATCCCCACTATTGCTGCCTTATTGTTTTTGTACTTGTCAGAAATTTACCTACAGATTTGTTCTTCTATCTCCCTTGGACTGTTTAGAGGTCTATAGTACACTCCCAACAGTGTGATTGCCCCTCAGTTCAACCCATATAACCTCATTTGATGATCCTTCTAATGTATCGTCCCTTATCACAGGTGTAGTTGTTTCTTTAATCAATATTGCCACCCCACCTTTTTCTTTAACCCCCTCTCTCTATTGCATCTGAAATCTTTGTAACCAGGAACGTTAAGCTGCCCCTTTCTAAGCCATGTTTCAATAATAGCTAAACAAAAACATACTTCTATGTGTCAATCTGTGCCCTCAGTTCATCTTCCTTCTTCACTATACTCCTTGCATTTAGGTATATACTATTAAGTACCACTCAGCTCCTTTTTTTGTCTGTCATCTTTCTTTGTTCTGCCTTCTAAACTTTCTTGCTAACTTTTTGCCTTCCGTTTCCAGCTCTGCTTTCCTCCCTTAAGAATCTATGCTCAACTTCCCATCCCCTTGCCTAGCTAGTTTAAACCCTCCCCAATAGCAAAAGCAAACTTGCCCGGGAGAATAATTGTTGCGGCCCTGTTGAGCTACAACCCGTCTAGCCGATACAAGTCCCACCTTCCCCTGAACTGGTGCCAATGCCCAATCTAAAGCCTTCTCTCCCGCACCATCTCCCCAGCCATGTATTCATCTGCTGTACCCTGTTTCTGTACTCACTAGTGCGTGGCACTGAGAATAATCCTGAGATTACTACCTTTTGAGATCTTGCTTGTTAATCTCTTTTCTAACTCCTTAACCTGCAGGACCTCAACCTTTGTTTCTACCTATGTCATTGATACCGATATGGACCATGATCCTCTGTTCACTCTCCTCCAAAATGTTCTGCAGCCGCTTAGTGATATCTTTGATCCTGGCACCAGGGATGCAACATATCCTGGATGTATTTCAGAAAAAAACTCAAGTTTAGCGTGGGTTCTAGATTTATTTAATTAATTGAATTTAAATTCCTCCAGCTGCCATGGTGGGATTTGAACTCGAGTCTCTAGTTGCAGACAGGTTCTTTTTTTTTACAGAACAAAACAAGAATGGTGCTGGAACTAACCTGTGAGGGAGGCTATTGTTTTGGTATTTCCACAACCTTGTGCCCACTGCCATATATACTCTGAAACAGCGGCCCCATAGCAATAATTCAACTAAGTATATAGCAGGGCTTTTCCATTTTTGACAGAAGATCTATATGCCAGACTGTGTCCTACGCTGCTGTTTGAGGAACATGCTAGTCTTGAATTTTTTCTAAAATTGGTTCTGGTGAGCGCTTAGTCGTATACATTTTATGAAGTGACCGTACCTTATTTACTGCATAATTCTTGCAGAAGGCAAAGTTTTGCTGCTAGTGCCTTGGTTGATACAATTGTTATTTCAAAAGTTTTTTTGAGGGTTACAAGAATTATGACTGGTAGCTATCTTAAATTGTGTTGAATCGTGGCCAATTTTTAAAACCCAAATAATAATTTGGTAAGTAACTGATGGAGTTCAATTCAGTGAGTGTCCAACAGAGGATGCTGTTATTATCTCAGTGTGCACTGAAGTATTGGGAGTTATCATTATTAAAAGGCTGCATTTGCTGACAATGCTACCGCTAGGTGGCGCTGCTGTGGCACATGCGCAAATGCAGCATGTGCCACTACAACGTCACAGTCTGCGACTTTAGGCAGCTGCCAAGAGTAAGATGGCGCTGCTCAAATAATCACATGTAGGCAACCTAACAAACACATGGCAGCACATAATGGCAGAGTGAGAGAGCGAATGAGTGGGTCGGGGCCGGGGAGCGGGCTGGGGCCAGGGAGTGGGGGGGGGGGGGTGGGGGGGGGGGGAGCGGAGCGGGCCTTGGGGGAGCGGAGCGGCTGGAGACAGCAGGGGGTGTGGGGGGAGGAGGAGTTCGTTTTTCTGCGCATGCGCCATAAACCTGCAACAGCAAAAGACATACCGGCCGGTCCCCACACCCGGCGACACCAAGGTCTTCGGCAGCTCGCTCCCCGCGGCTGTCTACGGCTTCTCGCTTCCGGCCCTCTCCATCCAGCCGTTCCCTCCAGCTGCAGATCCCCCATCCAGCCGCTTTCTCTCCTACTTCTCAACTGTACTTCAGGCATTGCAGCTGTCTGGTCCCTCTCTTTTGCATCTCCCTCTTCAGGAACTTCTGAATTTAACTCCCTCCCACTCCCCCAACCCCCTCTCCGCCTCCCACTCCCCCAAACCCCTCTCCGCCTCCCACTCCCCCAACCCCCCTCTCCGCCTCCCACTCCCCCAACCCCCCTCTCCGCCTCCCACTCCCCCAACCCCCCTCTCCGCCTCCCACTCCCCCAACCCCCCTCTCCGCCTCCCACTCCCCCAACCCCCCTCTCCGCCTCCCACTCCCCCAACCCCCCTCTCCGCCTCCCACTCCCCAACCCCCCTCTCCGCCTCCCACTCCCCCAACCCCCCTCTCCGCCTCCCACTCCCCCAACCCCCCTCTCCGCCTCCCACTCCCCCAACCCCCCTCTCCGCCTCCCACTCCCCCAACCCCCCTCTCCGCCTCCCACTCCCCCAACCCCCCTCTCCGCCTCCCACTCCCCCAACCCCCCTCTCCGCCTCCCACTCCCCCAACCCCCCTCTCCGCCTCCCACTCCCCCAACCCCCCTCTCCGCCTCCCACTCCCCCAACCCCCCTCTCCGCCTCCCACTCCCCCAACCCCCCTCTCCGCCTCCCACTCCCCCAACCCCCCTCTCCGCCTCCCACTCCCCCAACCCCCCTCTCCGCCTCCCACTCCCCCAACCCCCCTCTCCGCCTCCCACTCCCCCAACCCCCCTCTCCGCCTCCCACTCCCCCAACCCCCCTCTCCGCCTCCCACTCCCCCAACCCCCCTCTCCGCCTCCCACTCCCCCAACCCCCCTCTCCGCCTCCCACTCCCCCAACCCCCCTCTCCGCCTCCCACTCCCCCAACCCCCCTCTCCGCCTCCCACTCCCCAACCCCCCTCTCCGCCTCCCACTCCCCCAACCCCCCTCTCCGCCTCCCACTCCCCCAACCCCCCTCTCCGCCTCCCACTCCCCCAACCCCCCTCTCCGCCTCCCACTCCCCCAACCCCCCTCTCCGCCTCCCACTCCCCCAACCCCCCTCTCCGCCTCCCACTCCCCCAACCCCCCTCTCCGCCTCCCACTCCCCCAACCCCCCTCTCCGCCTCCCACTCCCCCCACCCCCCTCTCCGCCTCCCACTCCCCCCACCCCCCTCTCCGCCTCCCACTCCCCCCACCCCCCTCTCCGCCTCCACTCCCCACCCCCCTCCGCCTCCCCCCACCCCCCCCCCTCTCCGCCTCCCACTCCCCCCACCCCCCTCTCCGCCTCCCACTCCCCCCACCCCCCTCTCCGCCTCCCACTCCCCCCACCCCCCTCTCCGCCTCCCACTCCCCCCACCCCCCTCTCCGCCTCCCACTCCCCCCACCCCCCTCTCCGCCTCCCACTCCCCCCACCCCCCTCTCCGCCTCCCACTCCCCCCCACCCCCCTCTCCGCCTCCCACTCCCCCCACCCCCCTCTCCGCCTCCCACTCCCCCCACCCCCCTCTCCGCCTCCACCCCCTCTCCCCTCCACCCCCCTCTCCGCCTCCACCCCCCTCTCCGCCTCCACCCCCCTCTCCGCCTCCACCCCCCTCTCCGCCTCCACCCCCCTCTCCGCCTCCACCCCCTCTCCGCCTCCACCCCCTCTCCGCCTCCACCCCCCTCTCCGCCTCCACCCCCCTCTCCGCCTCCACCCCCCTCTCCGCCTCCACCCCCCTCTCCGCCTCCACCCCCCTCTCCGCCTCCACCCCCCTCTCCGCCTCCACCCCCCTCTCCGCCTCCACCCCCCTCTCCGCCTCCACCCCCCTCTCCGCCTCCACCCCCCTCTCCGCCTCCACCCCCCTCTCCGCCTCCACCCCCCTCTCCGCCTCCACCCCCCTCTCCGCCTCCACCCCCCTCTCCGCCTCCACCCCCCTCTCCGCCTCCACCCCCCTCTCCGCCTCCACCCCCCTCTCCGCCTCCACCCCCCTCTCCGCCTCCACCCCCCTCTCCGCCTCCACCCCCCTCTCCGCCTCCACCCCCCTCTCCGCCTCCACCCCCCTCTCCGCCTCCACCCCCCCTCTCCGCCTCCACCCCCCTCTCCGCCTCCACCCCCCTCTCCGCCTCCACCCCCCTCTCCGCCTCCACCCCCCTCTCCGCCTCCACCCCCCTCTCCGCCTCCACCCCCCTCTCCGCCTCCACCCCCCTCTCCGCCTCCACCCCCCTCTCCGCCTCCACCCCCTCTCCGCCTCCACCCCCCTCTCCGCCTCCACCCCCCTCTCCGCCTCCACCCCCCTCTCCGCCTCCACCCCCCTCTCCGCCTCCACCCCCCTCTCCGCCTCCACCCCCCTCTCCGCCTCCACCCCCCTCTCCGCCTCCACCCCCTCTCCGCCTCCACCCCCCTCTCCGCCTCCACCCCCTCTCGCCTCCACCCCCCTCTCCGCCTCCACCCCCCTCTCCGCCTCCACCCCCCTCTCCGCCTCCACCCCCCTCTCCGCCTCCACCCCCCTCTCCGCCTCCACCCCCCTCTCCGCCTCACCCCCTCTCCGCCTCCACCCCCCTCTCCGCCTCCACCCCCCTCTCCGCCTCCACCCCCCTCTCCGCCTCCACCCCCCTCTCCGCCTCCACCCCCCTCTCCGCCTCCACCCCCCTCTCCGCCTCCACCCCCCTCTCCGCCTCCACCCCCCTCTCCGCCTCCACCCCCCTCTCCGCCTCCACCCCCCTCTCCGCCTCCACCCCCCTCTCCGCCTCCACCCCCCTCTCCGCCTCCACCCCCCTCTCCGCCTCCACCCCCCTCTCCGCCTCCACCCCCCTCTCCGCCTCCACCCCCCTCTCCGCCTCCACCCCCCTCTCCGCCTCCACCCCCTCTCCGCTCACCCCCTCTCCGCCTCCACCCCCCTCTCCGCCTCCACCCCCCTCTCCGCCTCCACCCCCCTCTCCGCCTCCACCCCCCTCTCCGCCTCCACCCCCCTCTCCGCCTCCACCCCCTCGCTCCACCCCTCTCCGCCTCCACCCCCCTCTCCGCCTCCACCCCCCTCTCCGCCTCCACCCCCTCTCCGCCTCCACCCCCTCTCCGCCTCCACCCCCCTCTCCGCCTCCACCCCCCTCTCCGCCTCCACCCCCCTCTCCGCCTCCACCCCCCTCTCCGCCTCCACCCCCTCTCCGCCTCCACCCCCCTCTCCGCCTCCACCCCCCTCTCCGCCTCCACCCCCTCTCCGCCTCCACCCCCCTCTCCGCCTCCACCCCCTCTCCGCCTCCAACCCCCTCTCCGCCTCCACCCCCCTCTCCGCCTCCACCCCCCTCTCCGCCTCCACCCCCCTCTCCGCCTCCACCCCCCTCTCCGCCTCCACCCCCCTCTCCGCCTCCACCCCCCTCTCCGCCTCCACGCCCCCCCTCTCCGCCTCCACCCCCCTCTCCGCCTCCACCCCCCTCTCCGCCTCCACCCCCCTCTCCGCCTCCACCCCCCTCTCCGCCTCCACCCCCCTCTCCGCCTCCACCCCCCTCTCCGCCTCCACCCCCCTCTCCGCCTCCACCCCCCTCTCCGCCTCCACCCCCCTCTCCGCCTCCACCCCCCTCTCCGCCTCCACCCCCCTCTCCGCCTCCAACCCCCTCTCCGCCTCCAACCCCCTCTCCGCCTCCAACCCCCTCTCCGCCTCCAACCCCCTCTCCGCCTCCAACCCCCTCTCCGCCTCCAACCCCCTCTCCGCCTCCAACCCCCTCTCCGCCTCCAACCCCCTCTCCGCCTCCAACCCCCTCTCCGCCTCCAACCCCCTCTCCGCCTCCAACCCCCTCTCCGCCTCCAACCCCCTCTCCGCCTCCAACCCCCTCTCCGCCTCCAACCCCTCTCCGCCTCCACCCCCTCTCCGCCTCCAACCCCCTCTCCGCCTCCAACCCCCTCCGCCTCCACCCCCTCTCCGCCTCCAACCCCCTCCCGCCTCCACCCCCTCTCCGCCTCCAACCCCCTCTCCGCCTCCAACCCCCTCTCCGCTCCAACCCCTCTCCGCCTCCAACCCCCTCTCCGCCTCCAACCCCCTCTCCGCCTCCAACCCCCCTCTCCGCCTCCAACCCCCTCTCCGCCTCCAACCCCCTCTCCGCCTCCAACCCCCTCTCCGCCTCCAACCCCCTCTCCGCCTCCAACCCCCTCTCCGCCTCCAACCCCCTCTCCGCCTCCAACCCCCTCTCCGCCTCCAACCCCCTCTCCGCCTCCAACCCCCTCTCCGCCTCCAACCCCCTCTCCGCCTCCAACCCCCTCTCCGCCTCCAACCCCCTCTCCGCCTCCAACCCCCTCTCCGCCTCCAACCCCCTCTCCGCCTCCAACCCCCTCTCCGCCTCCAACCCCCTCTCCGCCTCCAACCCCCTCTCCGCCTCCAACCCCCTCTCCGCCTCCAACCCCCTCTCCGCCTCCAACCCCCTCTCCGCCTCCAACCCCCTCTCCGCCTCCAACCCCCTCTCCGCCTCCAACCCCCTCTCCGCCTCCAACCCCCTCTCCGCCTCCAACCCCCTCTCCGCCTCCAACCCCCTCTCCGCCTCCAACCCCCTCTCCGCCTCCAACCCCTCTCCGCCTCCAACCCCCTCTCCGCCTCCAACCCCCTCTCCGCCTCCAACCCCCTCTCCGCCTCCAACCCCCTCTCCGCCTCCAACCCCCTCTCCGCCTCCAACCCCCTCTCCGCCTCCAACCCCCTCTCCGCCTCCAACCCCCTCTCCGCCTCCAACCCCCTCTCCGCCTCCAACCCCCTCTCCGCCTCCAACCCCCTCTCCGCCTCCAACCCCCTCTCCGCCTCCAACCCCCTCTCCGCCTCCAACCCCCTCTCCGCCTCCAACCCCCTCTCCGCCTCCAACCCCCTCTCCGCCTCCAACCCCCTCTCCGCCTCCAACCCCCTCTCCGCCTCCAACCCCCTCTCCGCCTCCAACCCCCTCTCCGCCTCCAACCCCCTCTCCGCCTCCAACCCCCTCTCCGCCTCCAACCCCCTCTCCGCCTCCAACCCCCTCTCCGCCTCCAACCCCCTCTCCGCCTCCAACCCCCTCTCCGCCTCCAACCCCCTCTCCGCCTCCAACCCCCTCTCCGCCTCCAACCCCCTCTCCGCCTCCAACCCCCTCTCCGCCTCCAACCCCCTCTCCGCCTCCAACCCCCTCTCCGCCTCCAACCCCCTCTCCGCCTCCAACCCCCTCTCCGCCTCCAACCCCTCTCCGCCTCCAACCCCCTCTCCGCCTCCAACCCCCTCTCCGCCTCCAACCCCCTCTCCGCCTCCAACCCCCCTCTCCGCCTCCAACCCCCTCTCCGCCTCCAACCCCCTCTCCGCCTCCAACCCCTCTCCGCCTCCAACCCCCTCTCCGCCTCCAACCCCCTCTCCGCCTCCAACCCCCTCTCCGCCTCCAACCCCCTCTCCGCCTCCAACCCCCTCTCCGCCTCCAACCCCCTCTCCGCCTCCAACCCCCTCTCCGCCTCCAACCCCCTCTCCGCCTCCAACCCCCTCTCCGCCTCCAACCCCCTCTCCGCCTCCAACCCCCTCTCCGCCTCCAACCCCCTCTCCGCCTCCAACCCCCTCTCCGCCTCCAACCCCCTCTCCGCCTCCAACCCCCTCTCCGCCTCCAACCCCCTCTCCGCCTCCAACCCCCTCTCCGCCTCCAACCCCCTCTCCGCCTCCAACCCCCTCTCCGCCTCCAACCCCCTCTCCGCCTCCAACCCCCTCTCCGCCTCCAACCCCCTCTCCGCCTCCAACCCCCTCTCCGCCTCCAACCCCCTCTCCGCCTCCAACCCCCTCTCCGCCTCCAACCCCTCTCCGCCTCCAACCCCCTCTCCGCCTCCAACCCCCTCTCCGCCTCCAACCCCCTCTCCGCCTCCAACCCCCTCTCCGCCTCCAACCCCCTCTCCGCCTCCAACCCCCTCTCCGCCTCCACCCCCTCTCGCCTCCACCCCTCTCCGCTCCAACCCCTCTCCGCCTCCCCCCCCTCTCCGCCTCCACCCCCTCCGCTCCACCCCCTCCTCCGCCTCTCCCCTCCCTCCCTCCCCACCTCCCTCCTCCCCTCCCTCCCTCCCCACCCTCCCCTCCCTCCCTCCCCCACCTCCCCTCCCTCCCTCCCCACCCTCCCCTCCTCCCCTCCCCCACCTTCCCCACCCTCCCCTCCCCCACCTTCCCCACCCTCCCCTCCCCACCTTCCCCACCCTCCCCTCCCCACCTTCCCCTCCCTCCCCTCCCCTCCCCCACCTCCCCCTCCCTCCCCTCCCCCACCTCCCCCTCCCTCCCTTCCCCTCCCCCACCTCCCCCTCCCTCCCCTCCCCCACCTTCCCCTCCCTCCCCTCCCCACCTCCCCTCCTCCCCTCCCCCACCTCCCCCTCCCTCCCCTCCCCCACCTCCCCTCCCTCCCTCCCCACCTTCCCTCCTCCCCTCCCCTCCCCCACCTCCCCCTCCCTCCCCTCCCCCACCTCCCCCTCCTCCCCTCCCCACCTCCCCCTCCCTCCCCTCCCCCACCTTCCCCTCCCTCCCCTCCCCCACCTTCCCCTCCCTCCCCTCCCCCACCTCCCCCTCCCTCCCCTCCCCCACCTCCCCTCCCTCCCCTCCCCCACCTCCCCCTCCCTCCCCTCCCCCTCCCTCCCCTCCCCCACCTCCCCCTCCCTCCCCTCCCCCACCTCCCCCTCCCTCCCCTCCCCCACCTCCCCCTCCCTCCCCTCCCCCACCTCCCCCTCCCTCCCCTCCCCCACCTCCCCCTCCCTCCCCTCCCCCACCTCCCCCTCCCTCCCCTCCCCCACCTTCCCCTCCCTCCCCTCCCCCACCTTCCCCTCCCTCCCCTCCCCCTCCCCCACCTTCCCCTCCCTCCCCTCCCCCACCTTCCCCCCCTTCCCCACCTTCCCCTCTCTTCCCCTCACAAACTCCCAACCCCCACCCCTCCTAAGAACCACACCACAGTTGAATATCTGAAGTGCAGTTGCAAAGTCGGGAAAATAGCATCAAAAACCTCAACAATTCCAGATTTAATTGAGAAATTTTATTAAGTACATTAAGCATTCGAGGCACTGCTGTGCATGGATACATGAGTGTTGAGTCGCCAGCATTCCCGTGAGACAGACAGGCCGAGTCTCTGCTATGCAGAACTGAAGAGATTGTTCCTGGAGAGCCTTGTGGAGAATGAACGCATTGCTCTCTATTCCACTACTGTATTGTCCATGTGAAGAAGGCAAAGTCACCAGAGTCTGAGCTCAGTCTATTCTTGGTGAATGTTCCCCAAACGCATCCCAATGTGCGTCCCACTTCATCCATAAATGCAAGGTTCCTTTCCACATCGTGACAAGCTCCGCAGCTTGATCCAGTTGCCTTCGTTGCTTGAATGCTGACCTTAAGTCTCAAGGATTGTCTTCTCGACGGCATGTTTTACATGAAAAGAAATAAAGAAAGAAAATCAGTGTCAGAGCTTCCTCCCTCCAATGAAATTACTGTTGAGCATGCTGTATGTTCTGCAGTCAAGGCATGTACTGATAACACCGCTAATGAATCACTTAGTACCCACCTCAGCTGTAGGAGTCAGGATGATGTTACTGCCTCTATCTCGTGATGGTTCAATGCTGCTCTCAGGGAAAACATGAATGATGTGAGGGTGCTGGAAAAAGAAGCACATTTCTTTTGTACTATGAACTTAAAGCAGGCCATTTAGCCCAGCTATTCCCTGCTAGTGGTTATGCTACTCCTGCGCCTTCCCATCCGCTCCCATTTAATCCAGCCTACTACTAGCAGCATCACCTTCCATTTCTTTCGCTCTTATCTACCTTTGCCTTAAAGCAACATTGAGGATGGAGAACGGTGTGGCTGCACTCCCACCGCATCAGTTGTGTACACAGCAAGAGCATTCACATTTGTGCTACCACTGGACTCGGCATGTTTGTTTCTTTTAGTGTTCAGTCTCTTCTTGCTGAATGTTCCCCAAGTGCTTGACCGCTTTGGATGCCCTCTCTGCTTGACGGGCAGCAGCTGGCAATTGCGGAGTCTCACAAGGCTCTGCATGGTTGTTTCAAGGACTGATGGGGAAACATGTGGCTGTGTGTCCATGTGCACTGCTCTGATGGGTGCAGGAGCAGGTGGCTGAGTGTCCATGTGCACTGCTCTGATGGGTGCAGGAACAGAGCAACTTACAACAGGGACTGGAGCACATGTACTGCCTGCACACAGCCCCAGACAATGGAAAGGATTTTAGTGCAGTGCAGTGGACTGGAGCACATGCAGTGCCCCAGACAATGGAAATGTTTTCAGAGTAACTTACAGCAGGGACTGGAGCACATGTAGTGCCTGCACACAGTCCCAGACAATGGAAAGGGTTTTAGTGCAGTGCAGTGGACTGGAGCACATGCAGTGCCCCAGACAATGGAAATGTTTTCAGAACAACTTACCTTGGAGCAATCTCCTCTTTCTGATAAAAAATGAAGCAGACTGAAATCTTCAAAATGACTAAATAATTGCGAGAAAATGCCCGACAAAACCTGTCCTCCTTCCACTTTCAGAAACTCGCGCCAAAGCTTGACGCATGCGTGAATACCCATTGGCATTGCATAAAGCGCATGTGCAGAGGCCGACCTGGCACGTTGCCCGTAGATGCACACGTCACGCGATGACGTTGTCAGCGCATGCACTATCCAGTCCTGGCAAGCCAGAACGCAGTGCATGCGCAGAGAGCAGGAGACCGTCTGCACATGTGCGCACCGCGGCACAGCCTGATGACGTCAGTGGCGGCCAGCGTTGTCAGGAATCACTTTGTTATTAAAACTGCAGTTTCCATAACCACGTATTGTAAATTTTTTATCTGTCTGCATTCCATCTTGCTACAGTACATAAAATTGGATTAAGTTAAAAGTAGAAAATAATTCAAGTGTAGTAAGGTTTGATAGTGATGGCATCCGCCCATCTCTGGAGACGATGGACTGTGCCTGGGGTGTATGTCACTTCTGGATTGAACATTGTCTGTTGTGGCTGTAGAGGCTGATTCGTGAGTGGCAATCCCTTCCGCAGCTGGCACAGATGAATAACATTGGCCTGAGGTCAACTGATGTTTTTTCCTTCTGCCGGGCTCTATCCTTCAGCCGTCTGGTTGTTTCTTTTGTCCTCTACTTTTTCCACACCCTTCCAGACTGCTTGTCTCCAGGCACTCTGGTCAGCAGCAAGGACTTCCCATGCATCAACTCTGATCCTGGTCAACTTGAGGTCTTGCTTGCAGACATCCGTGTATTGCAGACGTGGGTGACCTATTGGTCTCGCGAATGTCAAGCTCACCATGGAGCTTATCTTTGGGCATGCGGCAGTCATTCATTCAGCTCACGTGATCTAGCCAACAGAGTCGCCACTGACACAAGAGGGCAAACATGCTGGGATCCCTGCACACTGGTGTACTTCCATATTCGGGACTCTGCCCTGCCAGGCGATGGTCAATATTCATCTGAGGCAGCGGAGGTGGAAGCCGTTCAGCCGCTTTTCTTGGTTTTCGTAAGTTGTCCATGCTTTGGTACTGTAAAGGAGGGTCCTGAGAACACAAGCCTGGTACATGTGGAGCTTTGTATTTTCGATTAGTTTGCTGTTGGTTCACACTTGCCTTCTCAACTTTGACATGACAGCTGCGATCTTTGCAATCCTGGTTCTGATTTCGGCATCAAGGGCCAGGTTGCTGGTGATTGTTGATCCATGGTATCCAGAGTAAGGTTGCCTAGGTTGATGGAACGTGGAGCCTCTACATCCCAGTTCATAACTTTGGTCTTCCTGACACTGATTGTCAGTCCAAACTCCTTGCAGGCCTGGGAAAACCAATCTACAAGCTGTTGCTCGTGAACTTCAGTATGGGATACCAGCGCAGCGTCATAAGCAAACAGCAACTCACAGGCTAGAACTTTACATATTTTGGTTCAACAGCTTGCCATCTGCTTTGGAATGCAGGTCAACACCCTCCTTTGAGTCGCCAAAAGCGTACAATAGCAGCAGGGTAAAGCAGGGCTGCATCCTGACGCCAGCACTCTTTGGCATATTTTTCTCCATGTTGCTATTGTATGCTTTTGGCTTCCTTGGTTTCCTTGCCTCTTGAGCACCCATTCGTTGTTCTTTGCAGTTGAAAGAACCATGAAGATCTTTGTGTGGCCATGTATTAAAATGTTGCAACATTGTGTTCACACTTTACATCCACTGGCTATGTTATGGTTCCTAAAAAAAAAAAAACTTTTTGTTCTATGCTTTCTTAAAGTTTCCATTTGCCTTTCTTACTCGATATTTAGAACTAACTTTAAGGAGCATAAATTTATAATAGCTGAAGACAACATAAGCAAAATAAGAGAACTGGTTATTCTACCAATAACTGTAAAAAAAAAAATTAAAAATTAGTGGGCGTGCAACCTGTACAATTAGATCAAGCCTTCTGCATTAAGACTTGCATGTTTCCATTAGAGGAGAGCTGCTCTGGCTTAAAAACCTTGTTAGTTTACTATTTTTCTTCTCCTTTGCAGGTACAAAAAAGATTAAGAAAATTGCCAACCAGACAAAGAAGTCAGTGGCATCTCCTACTACACAGAAAAAAGAGAAGGTATAAAATGAATGAAGAATTTGTAAGGGATAGGAAAATAGAAAGTAGGCTTTCAAAAATAAAGCAAAATGAGCACAAACAAACTCGCAAATAAAACCAGAAAGTGCTTGAAATACTCAGCAGGTTAGACAGCATCTGTGGAGAAAGAAGCAGAGTTAGCATTTCAGGTCTGTGACCTTTCATCAGAACAAACCGTACTCCATTTGCAAAGTCATTTTTTATCGGAGAACCTTTTTTGCAGAGGCTTTTCTTTTCCATTGAACACAGGTGATAAACATGCAAAGTGCCTCTGGTAGGACAGTCCAGAACAACAAGGTGTAATGTTAAGATTAGAGCTAGGGGATTTGGGAGTGTAAACGGGAAGCATTTTTCCACGCACAGTATTGGAAATCTTCTACCTTCTCCCTAATACTGAGTAAATTTAAATTTTCAGGACTTGAGATTGATAGATTTTTGATGGATATGGCTATTAAGGAATATGGGGGAAAAAAGTTAGCTGTGATCAAATTGCATGGTAGGACGGGCTTGAGGGACTGAATGGCCTTCACCTGTACAATAGGATCAAATATTGGCTTATGACCCTGCGTACCTTAAATAATAAATATGCTAAAATTAGTCTTTTTAAACAGCTTTTTCTCGTATCTAAAATGCTTTTTTTTGTCATCTCAGGGGTCTCTTCGAGATATGTCTCCTTTCACGTAAGTGTTGTACTTTGATATTACAGATGGCTTTTCAGCTTGCAATGTAACGTATTATTGAAGTTAGAGGACAGAAAAATTAGAGAAAGAAGCTTCTGTATTCTAAATTCCAAAATGCTGTATTAAGTTGTCAGATTTAGTATCTTCACTCGCTTCCACAGTTAATGAGTAATGGTTTTAAATCAACAAATTCTGACTCAGGATTTTTTTTAAATTGCCCCTACTTAGTGGGGTGCTCAGCAGGATGACATTCTATGACAGGCTGTCCAAACTTTTTAGAAAAGGTGGGGACAATCCTACTGCAGAGCTATTGCATTAGCCGCACAAGAATCCAAGCCTGTCATATGCTGTAAGTATGAGTCATTGAAAAGCAGCTATTTTCTAATCCTCCGGGCCCAGAAGGTTTGATCTGCTCAGCCAATTCTTCTTTGTATATAAAAATGCCGAACTTGTGTATAATTTTGTCAAAGAAAGAAGAGTTAATTCATCATTGGAATGTATTAACTTCTGCCAATTGGAAACAACAAATTGCATTTACATAGCACCTTGAATATAGAAAAAATGTGCTGCTCACAGGCATAAGGAAAAAAATGTATGTTGAGCCAAAGGAGGAGCTCTTAAAAGGAATAACCAAAAGCTTGGTTGAAGAGATTGATTTTAAGAAGGGTAAAAGGAGGAGAGAAGTGAAGAGACTGAAGGATTTAGGGAGGGTACAACAAACACCAGTGATGGGATGGATGTGGAATGTTACGGAGATGAGAAATGCAAGGTCATGAAAGGGTTTTATATAAAAAATTAGAATTTTAAATTTGAGGTATTGAGAGACCAGAAATCAATGTAGATCAGCAAGAACTGGGCTAATAGGTGAGTGGGATTTTGTGTTGGACGGAATTACAGGAGCAGAGTTTTGAAAGAGCTGAAATTTATGGAGGATGAGTGGCCAGCCAACAGTCAGCATTGGTACAGTTGAGACCAGAGCTAACAAAGGCATGGATGAGAGTTTCAGCAGTAGATATCCTGAGGCAGAGACGAAGTGGATCTTGTTAAAGAGTTGGAACACACCATCCTTATGAAGGACAGGATATGGCATTGAATAAGGTGCCGATGGTGCGAATAGACTGTTTCAGCCTGAGACCGTCCTTGGGGGGAAGGATGGAATTAGTGGTGAGGGAATAGAGTTTGTGTTAGGACCAAACCCAATGACTTCATTGTTACCATTGTTTATCTGGAGGGAATTGTAGCTCATCCAAGACTGGATGTCAGATAGTCAGTCTGTCAACAGAGGCAGTGGAGGAGTTGAGATGGGTGATGGGGAGGTAGAGTGGAGTGCCATCAATAGGGAGTTGAGGGAAAGCGCAGCATAGATTATGGAGATGACAACATGGTTACAGACTTGGGAGAGGAAAGAGCATTTGGAAATGAGGTAGGGTATTTTCCAGGCTAAAGTAAAGGCATTCAGAAGCATAAACACTGCACTGGCTAACTTTAAAGGTATTTCAGTTTACCTTTACAACAGTGATATGATGTAAATTTCTTATTTACTAAAATTTACTGTTTGGCCTTGCTACAAACAGGGGCATGTAGTATGCTACAACCATTATATCCTGTATTGCTCCCAATCGAACCAATAATCGCTCTTTCAGCCTCTGACCTGCTCTTGTAGCCATGGTATTTCTATGGCTACTCCAGTTCGGTTTCTGGTCAATGGTAACCCCCAGGATGTTAGTGGGAATTCAACAATTGTAATGTCGTTGAATGTCAAAGGGACATGGTTAGATTCTCTCTTGTTTGATATAGTCATTGCCTGGCACTTGGGTGTTGCGAATGTTACTTGCCACTTATCAGCCCAAGCCTGGATATTATCCAGGTGTTGCTGTATTTCTACACAGACTTCTTCTGTATCTGAGGAGTTGCGAATGGTGCTTAACATTGTGCAATCATCACGAACTTCCCCACTTCTGACCTTATGATTGAAGGAAGGTCATTGATGAAGCAGCTGAAGATGGTTGGGCCTAGGACACTACCCTGATGAACTCCTGCAGTGATGTCCTGGAGCTGAGTTGTCCAGCAAACACAACCATCTGAAAAGCAAAATACTGCGGATGCTGGAAATCTGAAATGAAAACAAGAAATGCTGGAACCACTCAGCAGGTCTGGCCATCTTCCTTTGCGCTAAGTATGACTCCAATCAGCGGAGTGTTTTCCCCCTGATTCTGATTGACTCCAGTTTTGCTAGGGCTCCTTGTCAAATGCTGCCTTGATGTCAAGGGCAGTCGCTCTCACCTCACCTCTTGAATTTAGCTCTTTTGTCTATGTTTGAACCAAGGCTGTAATGAGGTCAGGAGCTTAGTGGCCCCGGCGGAACCCAAACTGAGCATCACTGAGCAGGTTATTGCTAAGCAAGTGCCGCTTGATAGTACTGTCGAAGACCCCTTCCATCACTTTGCTGATGATTGAGAGTAGACTGATGGGGCAGTAATTGGTCAGGTTGGATTTGTCCTGCTTTTTGTGTACAGACATACCTGGGCAACTTTTCACATTGGTAGGCAGATGCCAGTATTGTAGCTGTACTGGAACAGCTGGCTAGGGGCACGGCAAGTTCTGGAGCACAGGTGGCATAATCTTTCCTTGAATAAATCCACCAATTGTAGGAACAACCTAGCCTTAATGAAAATAAATCTTGAGGTCAATGTTGAATTTGTACCACTTGCTTACAGCGGCAAAAGAAGTCAGATTTATTTTGGAATAAAATATCCATTTGCCACTAACATGAAACTACTAATTCTTGATCAAGTAACAGTCATCTGTGAACAGGATTTGACTTGGTGCTGATGCTTGTTTCTATAAATTGGCAGTTGAACTGTTTGTTTCTTCCCTTCTAAACTCTAAATTCAGATTGCTACCTTTCTCTTAATCCCATGCTCCTTTATCTTCTCCAGTAATGGCCTGTGTTGCCTTGTCAAAAGCTTTCTAAAAGTCCATGCATGCCACATCTTCTGCATTTTTCCTCATCCATGATATCTGTCACCTTGTCAAAGAACTCAATCACGTCTACAACCTTAATCTGTGACCAGCATCATCTTTGTGCTCTCCAGGGCTAATTTTACAAATGCAAGATACCTGTGGGAAGGTTCACCTGCTGGCTGCATATATTAGGAAACTGTGGCATGCAATTTTCTGATGTGCACAGGCAGTGAGCAAGGCACCCCATCAGTGAAAGCATTCATAAAATTACCTGTTGAAAACAAAGCAGGTACTTGGAGAAACTACATGCTAAGCATCATTTTGTTCTTTAAACTGTCCTGATTTAAATCAGTGTAACCCATCTTGTCTATTTTTAAGACTTCAATATTTTTTTCTATGCAGGATGGATGAATAAATGAAAAAGAATACTTAATTACATACCTGCACTGTGATTGTTTATTTTAAAATGTATTTTCATTGTTCAAAAAAAAAAGCTTCTCCCACACCAGTTTCTCTTTCTGAATTCAAATGCCTGCAGTTCAGTGCCTGCATCATTCCCACTGGTTTATATCTCCTCCTTATTCCGTTTGACGAAGTGCTATATCTGAAGAAGACAGTTTATCAGCACGGTTACTACAAAAAATGTTTTTAAATAACTATGTTCAATGAAGATGACAGTTACATTTCTGTGATTTTGAGCATTTTAGGAAGAAATGGCATTTTATCTGTTTATGATGAAATAATAGAGAAGGTACATATAACATGTCCAGTGATGTAACTCAATATCTTCTTATGTTAGTGTATGTTTTCAGAAAAGCAAGTGGGACAGCAGTCGCTCAATGCGATTTAACCAGGATGCTCAAAGAGAGGAAGGTACATTAGCTGATGTATAGTAAATACCTAAATCTGTATATTGCTAGATAAGAATAATATATAATGGCCCAGGTTCTGCTGTCAGTGGCTTTAGCCATTCACCTCACTGACAGCGGCCACAGACTTTTTGCAAGCTTCTCTGCGTGGATTTCCTCTAACCTGCCATCTTTTCCAGCATGGCACCCTATACTGGGGATCTGTGGTGTCTGTGAGCAGGGTAAGAAACAGCAAAGTTCTTCAACCAATCAGATTTGAGTTTGTGATTTAGTTAAGTCCAAAACTAGGGTCTTAAATCGGAACATAGCAAACTACATAGGCATGAGGGACGAGTTGGCTAAGTTAGATTGGGAAACTAGGTTAAAAGATATAACAGTAGATAAACAAAATTTGAGGAATTAAATCACAATTCACCACAAATATGTATTCCCTTAAGCAATAAAAAACCTATGGAAAAAGTGGTCCAAATGTAACTTACAAGAAGTTAAGGATAGCATTAGATTAAAGGAAAAGGCTTATAATGTTGCCAAAAAAGAGGGTTAAGTCTGAGGATTGGAAGGATTTTAGATTTCAGCAAAGATTGACCAAGAAATTGATAAAGAGAAAAGAGAACAAGGGTAAACTAGAAAGAGATATAAAAACAGATTGTAAAAGCTTCTATAGATATGTAAAAAGGAAAAGAATAGCAAAACTAAACATGGGTCCCTTAGAGGCAGTCAGGAGACGTTATAATTGGAAATAAAGAAATGGCAGAGACATTAAACAAATACTTGGTATCAGTCTTCAAATTCCAGAATTGGTGGGGAGCTAAGGGTCTGGCGAGAAAGAGGAGCTGAAAGAAATTAGTGTTAGTAAAGAAATAGAACTGGAGAAATTAATGAGACTACAAGTCAACAAATCTTGACCTGATAGTTTATATCTGGGATTTTAGAAGTGGTGGCTACAGAGATAGTGGATGCATTGATTTTGGTCTTCCAGAATTCCCTAGATTTTAGAACAGTCCCAGTGAATTGGAAGGTAGAAAATGCAATTCTGCTATTCAAGAAAGGAGGGAAAGAGAAACAGGGAACTATAGGCCAGTTAACCTGACATCAGTAGTAGGGAAAATGCTAGTATCTATTATTAGTGACACAGTAACAGGGCACTTAAAAATCATATGATTGGGCATAGTCAAAATGGATTTATGAAAGGGAAATTTTATTTAATAAATCGGGTGGAGATTTTTTGATGCTGTAACTAGCATTGTAGGTAAGGTGGAACCAGTGAATAATAGTGTATTTGGATTCTCAAAAAACATTCAATCAGGTGCCACAGAAGAGGTTAATGCACAAAATTAGGCCTCACAAGATTGGGGTACCATATTAGCTTGGATTGAGGATTGGCTAACGGACAAAAAACAGAATAGGAATAAACAGGTCATTTCCGGGTTGGCAGGCTGTAACTACTAGGGTATCGCAAGGATCAGTACTTGGGCCTCAGCTATTTGCAAACTATATTAATGACTTAAGTGAGGGCACTGAGTATAAAGCATCCAAGTTTACAGACAATACAAAGTTAGATGGGAAAATAAGCTGTGCAGAGGATACAAAAAGTCTGCAAAGGGATATTGACAGCTTGAGTGGGCAAGATCATGGCAGATAGAAGATAATGTTGAGAATTGTGAAGTTATCCACTTTGAAAGGAAAAATAGAAAAGCAGAATATGTTTTAAATGGTGATAGACTGAGAAATGTTCATATTCAAAAGAACTCTGTGTCCTTGTACACAAATCACAAAGTTAGCATGCAGGTACAGCAAGCAAATTGTATGCTAGCCTTTATTACAAAGAGATTGGAGTATAGAGTAATTATATAGGGCCTTGGTGAGACCGCATCTGTTGCACTGTGTAAAGTTGTGGCCTCCTTACCTAAGGAAGGATATATGCCTGCCTTGGAGGGAGTGCAAAGAAGATTCATGGACTGATTCCTGGGATAAGGAACATAATCCTTAGAGATTAAAGAATGATAGGTAATCTCATTTTAGAATATAAAATTTTAAGGGTCTTGATAGGGTTGCTGCTGGGAGAATGTTTCCCCTAACTGCAGAGTCTAGAACTATGTACCTAGAGATTGTTTCTGAATAAGGGGGCAGCCATCTGGACTGAAATGAGAAATGTTTTCACTCAGAGTGTTTTGAACATTTGGAATTCTCTACCCTGAGAGCTATGGATGCTCAGTTGTTTAGTATATTCAAGACTGGGATTGGTGATTTTTGGATAATAAAGGAATTGAGGGCTATGGGGATCATGCAAGAAGGTGGACTTGTGGTAGATGTCAGCCATTATATTATTGAATGGTGGAGCAGGCGTGAAGGACTGAATGGCCTATTCCTGCTCTTATTTGTGTTCGTGTGTTCAGAAGGAAGAATCCTTACTGAGATACGCAGACTTCAAACCAAGAAGTATAAAGCAGTTTAAATGATGTAGTAAAAGAAATTGGGAAATACAAATGGGATAAAGTGACAAGCAGCAAAAGTTCTTAAAAAAAAACTTTAAAAAAAAAACTCAACATTGATATAAGCACGTAAGGAAGAAAGGAATAGAAGGATATGTTGATGGGGTTGGGTGAAGAGGGGTGGGAGGAGGCTCATGTGGAGTATAAATGCTGGCATAAACCAATTGGGTCAACTGATCTGATTCTGTGCTGTAAATTCCATGTAATTTTCTGCTGAGCGAATGAGACTCCATGCTTGTTAAATTAATTTTTCAGAGCCAGAGAGGTTGTTTCTCAGTAATTATCATGCCATTAAAGACGTAATTACACCTGAATGCACAGCCCTAACTTTTTCAGCATCTTTAGTGCAGAACTAGTGGGCATGTACCCCAAATTCACACCATTGCAGTCGTTTCAATGCCGAGGCTATTAACAAGGACTAAACAGAATATCTTCTGGAGGAGTGGAGTGTGTCTGACAGCAACTTCGGTTTTTCGCATTTAACTGCATGTGGAAGCCAGACAATGTTGTCCAATTTATCACGTAATAACGACGAGTGCTGAGCTTCACTTCTTATTACTGCAAAATCTGGGCCATATAATTAGCAAGTTGGTTGTCTTTCACAGTCAAGATCCTGGATAATCAATAATGGTTTTAAAATATATAGGGAAATTTTAGCTTTGACTATCACAGCATGTGCCAGAAGCAAATGCCAGAAAATTGTGCATCCCCAGCTCATAACTTTCAGTCTGGGGCACAATTTTTTGACATTCTCAGCATCAAAGCTGGAAATGTTCTTTGTGTTTTCTATTTATCTGTAATTATTTGTAGTTGCATTTAAAGAAGGTAATGCAGTATTCAATTACTTGAAGTTAATAAAGGTTTTAACTTGCAGATCAACGAAGAATGGTTGAAATAATTGGACATCTGACAAAAATCAGGTTTGGAGAAAAAATTGATCGCACTAAGGCAAAAGAAGGAAAAGAGGTGGGTTGGTTTTCTGTTAGCATTTTCCAATAAAGTGCATGTTGATGTCTGATTCTAAATGTCTATCTCTTAATCAACTTGTGAAGTTAGATGCAAAAAAAACTTACAGAAGAAGGTGACTTCATAATTTTCTCCTGTAACAGTAACATTTTCTATTAATTTGACTTGTGGCTATCTGTACATAGTCACATCTCAATAGAAAAATGTATTTTGGGTGGAGGAGTGGGAGTGAAGGACCAAATTGTTGCAACCTATTTTTTAGATACTTGAGGGACATGTTTTTAAGTGGCAGATACAGATTAATGACCAGGCAATTTCAACATTGTTTTCACCTGAGTTATCTTCCTGACTTACAAGTAAACTTTGAAACAAGACAACTCTTTCATGGTGTACTCAGCTTCTTGTGTTATCCAAGAAAATCATCTATGCAGTTTGTCACCTGGGATAAGCTTTAAACAACAAACTAAGTTGGTGGAAGACACGTCAAGCACATCTTTAAGAAAAGAACAAAGAAAGATAAATTTTTGAAGACTAACTGAATTCTCACCTCACCACCTTGTCAGTAACCATAATGAGAGCGGCGCAGTGGTTAGCACCGCAGCCTCACAGCTCCAGTGACTCGGGTTCGATTCTGGGTACTGCCTGCGCGGAGTTTGCAAGTTCTCCCTGTGACCGCATGGGTTTCCGCCGGGTGCTCCGGTTTCCTCCCACAGCCAAAGACTTGCAGGTTGATAGGTAAATTGTCTATTGTAAATTGCCCCTAGCGTAGATAGGTGGTAGGAGAATGGTGGGGATGTAGTAGGGAATATGGGATTAATGTAGGATTAGTATAAATGGGTGGTCGTTGGTTGGCACAGACTCGGTGGGCCGAAGGGTCTGTTTCAGTGCTGTATCTGTCTCTGAGAGCTTAAGGATATTTTTGACTTAACCATCCATGCGATGCTGATGATCATATCTAATGGTTCCTGTTATTTTTACATTGTCTTGTACGTGACATTATATTAAATGCCATAAATTTGCATAGTCCTGCTTTTCTGTTGTTCACTGCTTTTGTAAGCGAGAAGGCCACTTGTTACTGCCAGGTCCCACCTATCAAACTGTTTCCACATAATTTCTAAGCGCATAATCATTTTCTCAATGTCACATTGATCCACCTGGGTTTCGTATTTCCCAGGTAGCAACATCAGAATTTCAATAAATTTGCAGTGTGGCTGATCAATTTTTCTTCTGTCAAATTTTTCCACTCTCAAAATATTGACTGTTTGCCAGTTGTCCTTTTGTTACTTCTGGTAATTGTCTATTCATCAGTTGTGTTGGAAGGACTACAGGAGATGAGCCGAGACCAATCCTGTCATGAACTGACAGTCACGCATGCAGTTTACAGGGGAGGATAGCAATTGAGAACAGCAAATCTGTTTGGTTTTCCCCCTTATAATCTTGGTCTGTTGATGCCAGTTGTATTGCCCTAACCGCTGTCCCAGACATGGGAACTGCTAGGTCTGTCTGGCTTAGCTACTCATTAGATAAACTTGCAGAGCTGTCATGCAACATATAAGTAATTGCAGCATGGTTTATCGTTATTTGAGGGAGGAAAATCCTAATGGAATGAAATCCTGTTAACGTTGGTAACTTAATATTTATAAACCATCTATAAAAATTAATAGATCCAATTTTTAAACCAAATTTAAAAAATTGCTAATGTTTTGCCACAATTTGTAAAGTTTTTTTGTATTAAAAATGCATAATTTTTGTGTTCTACCACAAATATTGTAGTTTTTTTAAATATTTGCATTATTTTATTTCCATTCCAAAGCAAAGATTGTAATAATTACCCGATATATGAAACTAGCAACTGGTAATCCTGGGAATCCACCATAGTAGAGTGCATGCAGATAACCTTAATTTCATAATAAAATTGCACAAACACTTGTTAGAGCCTCTTTGTTGATGCAGTACTTATGGCACAGAGTGAAGTGGAGCTTGAACATCTTTGCAATAGCATTTTGTTTGTTTGCATGAATTGAAGACAGTGATAATGGCACAAGGTGTATTGACTGCACCAAAAGTTTCAATAAGTAACACCACCTACAAGTTCTACTACCTAGGATCAACTCTATCTGCTAACTCATCTCTAGATGACAAACTAAATCCTTATGTTGGAACCGCAGAAACCACATTCAATTAACTGAGCATGTGTGTAATAATAGGAAATTAACGAAGGGTCTACCAAACATGTGTCCTGACTATGCTACTGTATGGCAGTGAGACCTGGCCCAACAACAACCTTTGTATTTATGTAGTGACTTTAATGTGATAAAATGTTCCAAGGCCTTTCACAGGAGCATTATAATAGAAAATATGACACCAAGCCACATGCAATTTTAGGGAAGATGACCATAAGGTTTTAAGGGGCATCTTAAAGGAGTGAAGTAAGGTAAGAGAGGCAGCGAGGTTTAGAACCATAGTACAATTACGGCACAGAAGGAGGCCGTTCAGCCCATCGTGTCTGTGCCAGCCGAAAAAGCTAGCTGCCCAATCTAATCCCACCTTCCAGCACCTGGTCCATAGCCTTGCAGGTTACAGCACTTCAGTTACATGTCCAAGTACCTTTTTAAAAGAATTGAGGATTTCTGCCTCCACAACCATTCCTTGCAGCGAATTCCAGATACCCAACACCTTCTGGGTGCAAAGGTTTCTCCTCATGTCGGTGCAGTGGTTAGCACCGCAGCCTCACAGCTCCAGCGACCCAGGTTCAGTTCTGGGTACTGCCTGTGCGGAGTTTGCAAGTTCTCCCTGTGAACGTGTGGGTTTCCGCCGGGTGCTCCGGTTTCCTCCCACAGCCAAAGACTTGCAGGTTTTTCGGTAAATTGGCCTTTGCAAATTGCCCCTAGCGTAGGTAGGTGATAGGAGAATGGTGGGGGTGTGGTAGGGAATAAGGAATTAATGTAGGATTAGTATAAATGGGTGGTTGTTGGTCGGCACAGACTCGGTGCACCGAAAGGCCTGTTTCAGTGCTGTATCTCTAAATAAAATAAATAAAAATAAAATAAAAATGTCCCATCTAATCCTTCTACCATTCACCTTAAATCTGTGTCACTGGTAACTGACCTTCCCGCCAAGGGTAACAGGTCCTTCCTGTCCACTCTATCTCGGCCCCTCATAATTTTGTACACCTCAATTAAGTCTCCCCTCAGCCTCCTCAGTTCCAGGGAAAACAATTATAGCTTTCCTCAAAGCTGCAACTTTCAAGCCCTGCCAACATTCTTGTAAATCTCCTCTGTACTCTCTCCAGAGCACTTATGTCCTTTCTGTAATTTGGTGACCAGAACTGTACGCAATGCTCCAGCTGTGGCCTAACCAGCGTTGTATATGATTCCAGCATCACATCCCTGCTTTTGTATTCTATACCTTGGCCAATAAAGGAAAGCAATCCATATACCGCCTTCACCACTCTATCTACACTGCAGGCTCAGATCCCACAGGCAGGAGGGGAATGGGTGAACACCAGGCAGAGCAAGAGGTCTAGGCAGGCAGTGCAGGAATCTCCTATGGCTATTCCCCTGCAAAACAGATAAACTGCTTTGGATACTGTTGGGGAGAATGGCTTCTCAGGAAAGCAGCAACTGCTAATTCGTTGCACCACGTTGGCTCTGTTGCACAGGGGAGGAGTAAAAAATGTAGGAATGCAATAGTTATAGGGGATTCAATTGTAAGGGGAATAGATGGCGTTTCTGTGGCTGCAAAAGAGGCTCCAGGCTGGTATGTTGCCTCCCTGATGCTCAGGTCAAGGATGTCTCAGAGCGGTTACAGGACATTCTGAAGGGGGAGGGTGAACAGCCAGTGGTCGTGGTACACATTGGTACAAACAACATAGGTAAAAAAAAAAAAGGATGAGGTCCTAAGAGCAGAATATAGGGAGCTAGGAAGTAAGTTGAAAAGTAGGACCTCAAAGGTAGTGATCTCAGGATTACTACCAGTGCCACGTGCTAGTCAGAGTAGGATAGCAGGATATATCGGATGAATACGTAGCTGAAGAGATGGTGTGAGGGGGAGGGTTTTAGATTCCTGGGGCATTGGGGCCAGTTCTGGGTGAGGTGGGACCAGTACAAACTAGATGGGTTACACCTGGGCAGGACCGGGACTGATGTCCTGGGGGGAGTATTTGCTAGAGTGGTTGGGAGGGTTTAAACTAAAATGGCAGGGGGATGGGAACCTTTGCAAGGATTTAGAGGAGGGGGGAATCAAAGACAAGAACAAAAGACAGTAAGGGGAATAGGAAAAGTGATAGGCAGAGAAATCAAGGGCTAGAATCAAACAGGGACACAGTGTAAAATATTGGGAAGAGGACAAGTAATGTTAAAAAGACCAGCCTTAAGGTTTTGTGCCTTAATGCCTGGAGCATTCGCAATGAAGTGGATGAATTAATCGCGCAAGTAGATGTAAACGGGTATGATATAGTCGGGATTGCGGAGACATGGCTGCAAGGTGACCAGGGATATTCGGTATTTAGGAAGGACAGACAAAAAGCAAAAGGCGGTGGAGTTGCATTGCTGGTTAAAGAGGAAATTAACGCAATAGTGAGGAAAGATATTAGCTCTGATGATGTGGAATCTGTAGGGTAGAGCTGAGAAACACTGAGGGGCAAAAAACATTAGTGGGGGTTGTATATAGACCACCAAACTGTAGTGGTGATGTTGGGAATAGCATTAAAAAGGAAATTAGAGATGCATGTGATAAAGGAACATCTGTAATTATGGGTGACGTTAATCTGCATATAGATTGGGCAAATCAAATTAGTCACAATACCGTAGAGGAGGAATTCTTGGAGTGTATACGGGATGGTTTTCTGGGCCAATACGTTGAGGAACCAACTCGAGAACAGGCCATCCTAGATTGGGTATTGTGTAATGAGAGAGGAATATTTGACAATCTAGTGGTGCGAGACCCCTTGGGGATGAGTAACCATAATACGATAGAATTCTTCATCAAGATGGAGAGTGACGTAGTTGATTCTGAGACAAGGGTCCTGAATCTTAGTAAAGGAAACTACGAAGGTATGAAGCGCGAGTTGGCCATGATGGATTGGGAAATGTTACTTAAAGGGATGACAATGGCAAACATTGAAGGAGCGCATGGATGAACTGCAACAATTGTTTATCCCTGTCTGGCGCAAAAGTCAAACCATGGCTTACAAGGGAAATTAGAGATAGCATTAGATCCAAGGAAGAGGCATATAAATTTGCCAGGAAAAACAACAGACCTGAGGATTGGGAGCAGGTTACAATTCAGCAAAGGAGGACCAAGGGATTGATCAAGAAGGGGAAAATGGAGTACGAGAACATGCTTGCGGGGAACATAAAAACTGACTGTAAATGTTTCTGTAGGTTTGTGAAGAGAAAAAGATTGGTGAAGACAAATGTAGGTCCTTTACAGTCAGAAACAGGGGAATTTATTATGCGGAATAAAGAAATGGCTGACCAACTAAATGCATACTTTTGTTCTGTCTTCACAATGGAGAACACAAATATCATACCAGAAATGTTGGGGAGCACAGGGCTTAGGTGAGAGAGAGGAACTGAAAGAAATCAGTATTAGTAGAGAAATGGTGTTGGGGAAATTGATGGGATTGAAGGCCGATAAATCCCCAGGGCCGAATGGTATGCATCTCAGAGTACTTAAGGAAGTGGCCCTAGAAATAGTGGCTGCATTGGTGGTCATCTTACAAGATTCTATAGACTCTGGAACAGTTCCTACTGATTGGAGGGTAGTTAACCCCACTATTTAAACAGGGAGGTAGAGCGAAAACAGGGAATTATAGACCAGTCAGCCTGACGTCGGTAGAGGGGGAAATTCTAGAGTCCATTATCAAAGATTTTATAGCAGAGCACTTGGAGAACAGTGGTAGAATCGGACAGAGTCAGCATGGATTTACGAAAGGGAAATCATGCTTGACAAATATACTAGAATTCTTCGAGGATGTAACTAGTAAGAGTTGAAGAGGGGGAGCCAGTGGATGTGGTTTATTTGGACTTTCAGAAGGCTTTCGACAAAGTCGCACATAAGAGATTAGCATGTAAAATTAAAGCGCATGGGATTTGGGGTATTGTATTGTGATGGATAGAAAATTGGTTGGCGGACAGGAAACAGAGGAGGGATAAATGGGTCTTTTTCCAAATGGCAGGCAGTGACTAGTGGGATACCGCAGGGATCGGTGCTAGGACCCCAGCTATTCACAATATACATTAATGATTTAGATGAGGGAACTAAATGTAATATCTCCAAATTTGCAGATGACACAAAACTGGGTGGGAGGGTGAGTTGTGAGGAGGATGCAGAGAGGCTTCAGGGTGATTTGGACAAGTTGAGAGAGTGGGCTAATGCATGGTAGATGCAGTATAATGTGGATAAATGTGAGGTTATCCACTTTGGTAGCAAAAACAGGAAGGCAGATTATTATCTGAATGGCTATAAACTGAGAGAGGGGAATATGCAGCGAGACCTGAGTGTTCTCGTACACCAGTTGCTGAAGGTAAGCATGCAGGTGCAGCAGGCAGTAAGAAAGGCAAATGGTATGTTGGCCTTCATAGCAAGAGGATTTGAGTACAGAAGCAGGGATGTCTTGCTGCAATTATACAGGGCTTTGGTGAGGCCACACCTGGAATATTGTGTGCCGCTTTGGTCTCCTTATCTGAGGAAGGATGTTCTTGCTTTCGGGGGAGCGCAGCAAAGGTTTACCAGACTGATGCCTGGGATGGCGGGACGGACATATGAGGAGAGATTGAGTCGGTTAGGATTATATTCGCTGAAGTTCAGAAGAGTGAGGGGGAATCTCATAGAAACCTATAAAATTCTAAGAGGACTTGACAGGGTAGATGCAGGAAGGATGTTCTTCGATGGTGGGGGAGTCCAGAACCAGGGGCCATAGTCTAAGGATACGGGGTAAACCTTTCAGGACTGAGATGAGGAGAAATTTCTTCACCCAGAGAGTGGTGAGCCTGTGGAATTCGCTACCACAGGAAGCAGTTGAGGCCAGAACATTGAATGCTTTCAAAAAGGAGTTAGATATAGCTCTTGGGTCTAAAGGGATCAAAGGGTATGGGACGAAAACCGGAACAGGTTACTGAGTTGGATGATCAGATAATGAATGGCGGAGCAGGCTCGAAGGGCCAAATGGCCTACTCCTGCTCCTATTTTCTATGTTTCTACCTGTTCTGCCACCTTCAGTGACCAGTGGACTTGCACTCCAAGGTCTCTCACTTCTTCTACCCCTCTCAATATCCTCCCATTTATTGTATATTCCCTTGCTTTATTTGCCTTGCCCAAATGCTTCACCTCACACTTCTGTGGATTGAATTCCATTTGCCACTTTCCCACCCACTCAACCAACCATTGATATCTTTCTGGAGTCTACGGCTAGCCTCTTCACGATTAACTACACGGCCAATTTTTGTGTCATCAGCAAATTTCCCAATCATGCCTCCCACATTTAAGTACAAATCTTTAATATATACCACAAACAGCAAGGGACCTGACACTGAGGCCTATGGAATGCCACTGGAACAGCTTTCCATTCACAAAAACATCTGTCGACTACTACCCTTTGTTTCCAGCTCCTGAGCCAATTCTTGATCCAACCTGCCACATTCCCTGTATCTCATGGGCTTTCATTTTACTGACCAGTCTGCCATGTGGGACCTTGTCAAATGCCTTACTAAAATCCATGTAGACCACATCCACTGCACTACCCTCATCAATACTCTCCGTCACTTCCTCAAAAAACTCAATCAAGTTAGTAAGACACGACCTTCCCCTAACAAATCCATGCTGACTATCCCTATTCATCCATGCCTTTCTAAGTGGCAGTTTATCCTGTCCCTCAGAATTGATTCTAACAATTTACCCATCACCAAGGTTAGACTGACTGACCTATAATTATTTGGCCTATTCCTCGCACCTTTTTTAAACAATGGTACAACGTTCGCAGACCTCCAATCATCTGGTACCTCGCCTGTATCTAATGAGGATTTGAAGATGATCCTCAGCGCATCTGCGATTTCCTCCCTGGCTGCTTTTAACAACTGGGAGGCAATCCATCCGGTCCTGGTGATTTATCCGTTTTCAAGGATGTCAGGTCCTCTAGTATTAGTTTAGAGAGGGAATTCCAGAGCTTAGGGCCCAGGCAGCTGAAGGCACAGCCACTGATGGTGCAGTAAAAATCAGGGATGCTCAGGAGGCCAGAATTAGTGAATTACTTTGGGCACAGAAATGCTATTCAGCCCAACCAGTCCATGTCTGCGTTTGTTTCACTGAAGCCGCCTCCCATTCTTCCTCATCTAAATCTATCACCGTAACCTTCTATTTCCTCCTTCATATGCTTCCCCTTGAATGCATCTATACTATTTTTGCTTCAACCACTCCCTGTAGTCGTGCGTTCCACATTCTCACCCCTCTTTAGCTTAAGAAGTTCTTCTGAATTCTCCATTGACTTTCTTGGTGACTGTCTTATATTGGCATCTAGTTATGCTGTTCCCCACAAGTGGAAACATTCTCTCTCTATCCACTCCATCAAAACCTTTCGTAATTTATTTATCTACTTATTAGGGTACCCCTCAGCTTTCATTTTTTTCAAGAAAACTGACACTGTTTTCAGATGATTGAATGTCAATATCTGAGGGTTGTGGGCCTGGTGGAGATTACACATATAGGAGGGATGAGACCATAGAGTGATTTGAAAATAATAAAGAAATTTTAAAATTGAAGCGTTGCTTAACCAGGAGGCAGTGTAAGTCAGGAGGCATAAGGGTGATTGATGGATGAGTGGGACTTGGTGCAAGTTAGATAGAACAATTTTGGATAATCTCAGCTTTACGGAGAGTAGAATATAGGAGGCTGGCTATGAATAATCAAGTCTAGAGATAACAAAAGTATGGATGGGGGTTTCAGCAGCAGATGAGCTGAGGCAGGGGCGGAGTGGGGTGATGTTACGGCAGACTTGGTATTGGTGCAGACATGTGGTTGGAAGCTCAACCCGGAGTCAAATATTAAAGAGAAAAAGGCTTGGATTTATATAGCGCTTTTCATGACCACTGGACATCTCAAAACGCTTCAGAGCCAATTAAGTACTTCTGAAGTGTAGTCACTGTTGTAATGCAAAAAACATGGCAGCCAATTTTGCACACCACAAAGCCCCACAAGCAGCAATGTGACAATGATAAGATAATCTGTTTTTTGTGATGTTGATTTGAGGGATAAATATTGGCCAGGACACCAGGGATAATATCCCTGCTCTTCTTTCAAATAGTGCCATGGGATCTTTAATGTTCACCTGAGAGGGCAAACGGAGCCTCAGTTTAATGTTTCATCCGAAAGATGGCATTTCCCTCAATACCTCACTGGAGTGTCAGGCTTGATTTTTTGTGCTCAAGTGCTGGACTGTGACATGAACCTGGAAGCTTGTGACTCAGAGGTGAGAGTGCTACCAGCTGAGCCACAGCTGACACCAAGTTTGTACAGAGCCTGGTTCAGCCTCAGATAGTTGCCAGAGAGAGGGATGGAGTCGCTGGCTAGGGAGTAAAGTTTGTGGTGGGGTTGGAAAACAATGGCTTCAGTCTTGCCAGTATTCTATTGGAGAAAATTTCGGCTCATCCAGTGCTAGATGTTGGACAGGCAGTCTGACAGTTTAGACACAGTGAAGGGATCAAGACAGGTGGTGGTGGATGTCACCAGTTCACATGTAGAAACTGACATGTTTTTTGATGATGCTGCTGAGGGGCAGCATATAGATGCAAAATTGGAGGGAGCCAAGTATAAATCCTGGGGACACCAGAGGTAACAGTGCTGGAAGAGAAGCCATTGCAGGTTATTCACTGACCACAATTAGATACATAAGAATAGAATGAGGCAAGTGCAGTCCCACCCAGCTGGATGACGGAGAGGCCTTGGAAGAGGATGGTGTGGTCAACCGCAACTGACAGGTCGAGAGGATGAAGAGAGATAGTTTACCTTTGTCACAGTCACATCGGATATCATTTGTGGCATGATGAAGGCAATTTTGCTACTCTGACAGGGACAAAAACCTGATCGGAAGGACTCAAACATAGAGTTCCAGGGAAAATGGGCACAGATTTGGGAGGTGAATGCACGTTCAAGGACTTTGGAGAGGTAAGAGAAGTTGGAAGTGGGCATTAGTTTGCAAGAACTGAGGGATCGAGTTTTGTTTTTTTGAGTAAAGAGATGATTGAAGGAGAGGGGGACAGTACCTGAGGAGCAAAAACAGTTAACCGTATCAGCTAACATGAGAGCCAGGAAGGGTGGCCAACAGTTTAGTGGGAATGGGGTTGAGAGAGCAGGAGGTGAATCTCATGGACAAGCTGAGCTCAGAGGGCATGAGAGAGAGGGGAGAGAAACTAGAGAAAGATACAAGTTCAGGTTAGTGCAGGAGGGAATCTTAGGAGAAGTTTGGCCTGATGGGCTAGGGGAAGAAAGGGAAGCAGCAGAGGCAGATGAATGGATGGTCTCAATCTTGGTGACAAAGAAATCCATGAGCTCCTTACATATGTTAGAGGTGATGATGGAGGAGACAGGAATAGGGATTTAAGAAGATGGTTTGTGAGGAGAAGCTGGAGGTTTTCTTTACATTCCTGGATAATCCTGGAATAGTGAGCATTTTGGCAGATGACGGCAGGACCCAAGTTGTGCTTTGTGGTCCAGCCTGACCTGGCGTTGACTGCCATTTCCATTCAAGTCTGCATTCCTTGGACTTAAGGGAGCAGAGATGAGGGCTGTGCCAGAGAAACAGCCAGGGTGAGAGTGCATAATGATTTTAATGTGGACTAGAGCATTGAAGGTGGAGGGGAGGGTGTGGTTAAGCAGATTGGTAGCTGCAGAAATGTCATGGTGAACAGAGGGCCATGGAGATTTTGAAAGTACAGTTGTGTGAATTTAGAGGTTTTCTGGGGCGGACACAGGTAAGTAGGGTTGGGATGTCGAAGGGGGATGTGGATGGAGAGTGTTACAAGGAAGTGATGAGAGATGGCCACATCTGTAATTGATACAATGGGAGTAGCAAAGCCATATGAGATTGCAAGGTCAAGAAGGTGTCTGACTATGGGTAGGGGAGTTTACATAGAGGGAGGATTAAAGGAGGATAGGTGGGCAATGAATACAGAGGAGAAAGAATATGATTAATTGAGATAGGGAGGTTTAAAATGGGGCTGAGAAATCACTTGATGCAGAGGCTGAGGGAGGAAAGCAGTTAAGATAGCTTGAGACAGTTGACTTGATACTTGAGTGGTCGTTAAGAGAACAAGGATTTTAAATGAGAGGCAAGAGTGGTGGAGCAAGTTCCTCAAAGGAGGAGAAAGTGCCAGAGAAGTCAGGGACAGACCAAGGTGTGATTTGAGACGAGTCACACCACTACCTTGATGGTTTGGGAAGGGCAAGTCTTGGAATGTATAGCCAGACACGAAGATGTTGTCACCCCAAGCCAGGTGTCTGTCAAGGCTGTAATGTCGATGTAATCATCCACAATAAGATCATGAATGGAAAGGGCCTCATTCACAAGTGAACGGATATTCTGGAGGGAGATGTGGAGAGAGGCTGTGATGGCTGATATGCTAGCAGAGTCCAGAGGGTGACCACGGGGTCGGGTGAGTTGGATAGGGAGGAGATTAGCAAGATCAGTCCCTACTGGACACATGAGTGGGAAGGTAAGCCAGAGAGTAGAACGGGGCAGTTGAGGTTGATGTTGGTGAGGAAGCAGTGATGAGTGCCTCAAGTATCCTTCAGAGGCACAGAGAAGAACTGTGGACTTATTTATTTAAGAAGGAGTCAAGCCTGGGCCAGCAGCTGGAAAGTAGGAAGGTCAAGGAGTGTTCAAGGATTAGGAAGTCGGAAGGGCAGCGTACGACAGGAGAGAGGTCTAGGAGGGGTAAAGAGAAAAGTAGAAAAGGGGAGAAAAAGTTGGAAACCAAAGTGATGGGTTTGGGTCTGGAGTGGTCGCCAAAACTCGCATGCGAATGGACACAGGCAAAACTCAAATTACATAGGCCTGGTTACATAGCAATTATTACTATACGTATATTCTATATATACCTATAGCAGACATGAGAGCAGGTTAAACACTTTTCACTCCCGTTGTTTTCACCCCATTTTAAGTGTCAAGTGGGAAGATAAAATTCCTGACATTTAAGTATTTGATGAAGCTAAATTACCATGTCAAATAACGGTTCTCACACATGGGTGTCTCCAGTGGCTTTGTCATCTATTTCTGATGTAGGCAGAACTTGCAAATGTTTCAAGGCCACTGGGACGATTTAGGCTCAAGTTAATAAATGTTTGCAAGAGGACTTGAAATCCTTCAACATTGATGCTGCAAGCTGGGAAGATGTGCTGACAACAAGCCACGCTGAAGGTCTACATTGCATCATGGAGGCTAAAGAGAGGTTGTTGAGAGAGAGCAAAGAGTTTCTAAGATCAATACTACGCAGACTTCTTCACCTGACACCGTGATTAATACCTGCAGCACTTGTGGCAAGAACTGTTTGAGAATGGGACTCTGAAGCCACTCGCGTTGCAGCGTGGCTAAGTAACCAAAATACTTTGGCTTCTACATCATTGTTTGTCAGCTGCCAGTCTCAAAAGACAATCATAGAATTGAAAAGCAGTTGTTAGGTTAAACTTGTATAGAGCCTTGGTTAGGCCACACTTGGAGTTCTGGTCTCCATTTTATGAAAAGGCACTGGAGAGGTGCAAAAAGGATTTACTAGGATGACACCAAAACTGAGAGGTTCTACCTATCGGGTAAGATTGAACAGGCTGGAACTCTTTTCTCTAGAAATGAGAAAACTGAGGAGTGACCTGATTGAGATCTTTAAGATTGAAAGCGTTTGATAGTGTATATGTACCAAAGGTGTTTTGACTTGCAGGGGAAGCGAGAACAAGAGGCTATAAATATAAGAGTCACCAATAAATCCAATAGGAAATTCAGGAAAAGCTTATTTACTCAGTGAGTGGTTAGAATGTGGAAGGAGAAGCTGAGACGATAGGCATAGATGCATTTAAGGGGAAGCCAAACAAACACATGCGGGGAAAAAGGGACAGAAGGATATGTTTTTGGGGTTAGATGAAGAGTGGGAGGTGGCTTGTGTGGAGCATAAACACTAGCATGGACCTGTTGGGCTGAATGACCTGTTTCTGTTTTGTAAATATTATGTAATACAATCTAAATACTATTGCTACATAAGCCACTATCTTAATTAATTTAAAATAAACTTCATTCTTACAGTTCGCTGGTGGCATTTATTGCAGATTGGAATCTCAGCTTAAAGCCTGTCCAACAGCAACTCCTCGTCAGAATAATTCATCACAAAACACAAGGTAAATCTGATTTCTAGCTATGTGGTTTAAATAAAGGATACACATAATGTGGTTTTGGCTAAAAATTGTTTTAAATGTGGCTTTCTAATGATCCACTTTTTCAAACTGAGGAGTAATCACTGGCCTGAATGTTCAAAAGTATTTATTTTGCATATTAAATTTCTACATTCAGCGTCATGTTATGTCCTGCATTAATTCTATTTTATTATCTGCCCTGTTTCACTCTTCGTGTTTAATATACATGGGAAATGGATGGGTTAGTGGTTTAGCACAAAGTCCTTTTTTACTATTAGCTTATTTTTCTGCTGACTATAAAGGTCCAGTCTCCGACACTATCTAACTTGGGGAAGTTTGGTCAATATTGGATACTGCTTTTGTTGGCGACTATGTCGGAATTTACCTTTCTAGCATTGTCTCATTACCAAATAGTAACATCATTTACATAAATTTTGCAGCACAGGAACAGGCAATTCAGCCCAACAAACCTTGGCTGCTGTTTATGTGCCACACAAGCCGCCTCCTACCTGACTTCGCCTTGCCCTATCACCATATCTTTCTATTCCTTTCTGCGTCATGTACTTACCTACTTTCCCCTTAAATGCATCTGCTATTCACCACAACCACTCCATGTGACAAGTTCCACATTCTCACTACTCTGAGTAAATAAGTTTCTCCCAAATTCCTTATTGGATTTATTAGTGCGAATCCTATATTTACGGCCCTTTGCTTTGGACTCCCCTGCAAGTGGAAATATTTTCTCTATGCCAGCCCTATCAAAACCCCATAATTCTGCCTTCTCTTTTCTAGAGCAAAGAGCCTCAACCCGGTCATTTTTTTCTAATATTTGTACCCTGTGTTTTTGTATAGATAATCTTCAAGTTTTCTCTTGAATAATCAGTTCCATTTTTCAACATGGAACTGAAATATGACTAATGGTTTTGTAGTTGCCTGTGTCTCTGTTGGCTTTTGAATACAAGCGCATTTTCCTCATTTCCAATCTACTGCTACATCTCCAGTGTCTAATGACTCCTCATTGATTGCCACTGTTTCAGCAATCTCCTCCCTTACCTCTATCAGTATTCGAGGTAAGTATCATCTATTGGGAATTTTTTTGCTTCAACTCCGTTAAGCCTGCCTTGGACTTCCATGTTATTTATATCAAAGTCAATAATTCTGCCTTGGTTAACTCTGTTTAGGGCAGGCATGTTGCTCAGGTCTTCAATAATGAAAGAAGGTTATCATTCAAAATATTTAATCTTTTCTACTTGTCTGTTGCTACTAGCCTGTTTGTATCTTTTATGATTTGGAGTTTAAAAAAATGATGCGCATTAATTGATCAAGACAGCTAGATAAGTAATGGTTTGTGTGAAATGGATCTCTCATCCATTCTGAAAATAGGATCTGGTAAAGCACAGATCCTGCACGTGCTGTGAATGGAACTTTTGTTCATTTGCATCCTTGATATTGACAGCTGTGAGGTAGGTTTCCATCTACACTACCTGTAGAAGCTTTACCATCTTGAGTTTATCTTCCATGGTGGAAGTGGTGATGGTCCAGCCAGCAATCTCCAGCCCTATGGTTTTTGTGACAACAAGAATTAAAACCAAGCTTTCCTGGCCCAATGACACTCTTTCTGTAGCTTCTATTAACACCAACCTCTGCACTTCACTGAAGTTGGTATTTCTCTAGAACCTCACTCTGTTAAATTCTGTTGGAGATCATGAAGTGAAAAACGTACATGAATTCTCTTACACATGCAGCAAAAGTTTCCCCATTGAACCACCTGCTAGTATTGAGGCAGAGACTGAGTCACTAGTGGGGCAGATAACAAAGGGAAACAGGAAGCTTTATCGTTGTGTAAGGACACTCTATGTGAATGTAAGCAAAAAAAACAAATATACCATTGTCTGTGTAAAGACACTTAAATGAGTCTCTTTTCACTAACCCTTGGTCACAGACTACTTTAGAGCCTAACTTGACAGTCAAATCTGTTGACTGGTAACCTTGAGACAATTTGCAGTAATGCAAGAGAATTCAGTGGTTCAATGTTATCACACCAACTTGCTTTGTTGAATGATAATTTTCTTTAATCCACTGGAGATCTGAATTTATATTTTTTTGAAGAAATTTAAGAGAGAACTGATGTGATTGAAATGTACAAAATTGAGAGGGGCCTGGATAGAGTGGATGTGAAGGGCCTATTTACATTAGCAGAGAGGTTAGTGACTAGATTTAAGATAAGTAATTTAAGATAAGGGCATAGATTTAAAGTGATTGGTAGAAAGATTAAAGGGGAGATGAGGAAAGATTTTTTCACCCAGTGGGTGGTGGGGGTCTGGAACTCACTGCCTGAAAGGATAGTAGAGGCAGAAACCCTCAACTCATATGAAAGGGGCATGGATATGCACCTCAAGTGCCGTAACCTGCAGGGCTATGGACCAAATACTGGAAGTTGGGATTAGGCTGGGTGGCTCGCTTTTCGGCCAGCACAAACATGATGGGCCAAGTGGCCTCTTTCTGTGCTTTAAACTTTCTATGATTAACACTGAAGCAGTACATAGGCTGGATGCCTCCTGTCCTTGCAACTAAAGGGAATGTGGTAGCAGTGAACACAGAGAAAATGGTATGGTAATCCAATTTGAAAGATTTCATTTTTTGGGCGGTTATTAAAAACTGCTTGTTCTGAAATTTTAGTTTTATTATTCTTGTGTAACAGGACGTCTTCTTTGGCACACTTAGAAAATGTCTCAATTTTTCTTTCTAGCATGTTCCATATACTGCAGGAATAAGTTGTTGGGGGAGAAGATTACCTGGCTGTCAGTCTTTAAGACAATGTTACATAATCTTTCTAGCCCATGTCAAATAATAGATGCCTCCCATGAGGTTGTTCATATATTTCCTGTTTGGTCTGTGTTCATACTGTAATATAAATGTATGTTCTTTCTGCCTTGCCTCCCTCCTCCTGGTCCGGGTAATGTCAGTTAAGTTGCTGATGTATCTTCCCTAAAGATTTTTTTTGCTCCTTTCAGCCTTGAATTTCCTATGAATGTACTCAAAACACTTGTTGGTTGTGGCAGCCCACCTATACCCATTTAGAGACAGCTGAGCAAGTGGTCAACAGATTCTCTGTTTTGTGGCTTTCTCATCAATTGAGAAATCTCAGTTTGTACCAAAAGAGAACTTACCATTTTATATGCACCATTTTCAAACTACTTTGGAAATTATCTTTTTGTGGGCTGTGTGCTTTGTCCTTTGTAGTGCTGTCTCTCTTTATAAAGCAGCATGCAATTCTGTGCTTCATCTTACATTGACAGATATACCAGATGCAGTCTTTTTTACTGAGGTCCTTGCACATGAATTAAGTTACCCACTGGTAATTTCATCACTCTGTATTGAACTTGGTAACGATAGCAGCTTGTCGATTCAGGACCTCCCAGGTGCTTCTGGAATGCTAACTTCAGCTCCCAGCACCATCTTTGGGAAATCCATCTTTGGATGCAATTCTGACATAGGTAAACTCCTGGATTGTGTGGGAGTCCCCCAGAATTGAAGATTGATCTTCTGACATTGCTGTGAGCAACATGGGAACAAAAACTTTAAACTTGCACTGGTGCCAACTGCAGTTTGTTCCTCTGACTTAGTGCAGCTGTTTCCACAGCTAGTCTGCAGTTAATTGGTACATGCGCAGCCACTCTATTTACAAAGAAATCCAATTTTAGCAGCATGAGGCATCGTGGATGTCTGGTACCACCATTATGGTATCAATGATTTTGGTGCTCGAAAGTACTGACTGTTGTCCTTTGCTTGCTCTGGCTGTAATCTCAGAAGCACAGGTAACCTAGAAGGTGGCTATTTCCATAAGCAGTGGCAGCACATAAATTCAGAGAATTTTTTATTTATTTATTTATTTATAGATACAGCACTGAAACAGGCCCTTCTACCCACCGAGTGTGTGCCGACCAACAACCACCCATTTATACTAATCCTACACTAATCCCAAATTCTCTACCACATCCCCACCATTCTCCTACTACTTACCTACACTAGGGGCAATTTACAATGGCCAATTTACCTATCAACCTGCAAGTCTTTTGGAGGTGGGAGGAAACCGGAGCACCCAGCGGAAATCCACGATGACACAGGGAGAACTTGCAAACTCCGCACAGTTAGTACCCAGAACTGAACCCGGGTCGCTGGAGCTGTGAGGCTGCGGTGCTAACCACTGTGCCGCATCCCCCCCCCCCCCCCCCACAAAATCCTCTTTCAATTCCATATCCAGTTCAGAAAGTATTTACTTGTTGATTCAGAAAGGTCCCTGCCACAGTTATGAATGATCAACAGACTTTTTTCCCAAAGGCTGCTATTGTTTTTGGTGGATTCCCCATAATCCTTGCTTGTTGCCACCAATACTATGCGATTACTGAGTTGTTTCCTGCACCAGCTGTGGTGGGCTACTTATGCATCTGCACATCGGAAGCCTTGTATTGGATTAGTCTGAATTTTAAGACTACATGTAGATTCTGATTAGGCAATCTTACATTATGTCGATGATAATCTCAATAGCAGATGGAATTTAATGCAAAGGACAGATGTGATGTATTTTGTAAGGAAGGATTAGGAGAGATAATATAAACTAAGTGGTACAATTTTAAAGGGAGTGCAGGAACAGAGATGCCTGGGGATTTACAGACAAATATTTGAAGGTGCTAGGACAAGTTGAGAAGGCTGTTTTTCTTTTTAAAAAAATAAGCATTGGGGGTGGAGGGGGTCTTGGATTTATAAGTAGAAGCATAGAGTACCAATCCAAGGAGGTTATGCTAAATCTTTATAAATCACTGGTTGGGCCTCAGCTTTAGTATTGTGTTCAGTTCTGGGCACCACAGTTTAGGAAGGGTGTGAAGGTCTTAGAGAGGGTGCAGAGGAGATTTGCTAGAATGGTACTAGGAATGAGGAACTTCAGCTGTGTGGAGAGGCTAGAAAAACTGGAATAATTCTCCTTAGAGCAGAGAAGATTAAAGAGCAATTTAATTGAGGTGCTCAAAATTATGAATGGTTTTGATAGAGTAAATAAGGAGAAACTATTTCTCTGGCAGGAGGTAATGATCAGAAAAAAGGTGAGATGTGAATTTTTTTATGCAGCGAGTTATGGTCTGGAATGCACTGAAAGGGTGATAGAAACAGATTCAATAATAACTTGTAAAAGGCAATAATTGAAGGGGAGCAACTTGGAGGGCTATGAGGAAAGTGTAGGGGAGTGGGAGTCATTGGCTAGCTCTTTCAGCACAAGTGAAAGGGGCCCAAATGGCCTTTTTCTGTGCTATATAATTCATCGAAAACTAGAGTGATTCCTTGAGAATTGTATATTGAGATCTTATAAGTTCAAAAGGAAAACTTGCAAAAATCCATCACCTATAAGAGAATCCTTTAAGTTGTCAAAGGTTGTTCATTTGAGATAATCGATCTAATGTTATTTTTAGAAGAATCTGCAATGAGAAGTGATGTCTCTCAAAATTAAGTAGCGGATGCTTTGAATAGGAAAAGCACTTGCTTTGTCTCAGTTTTATTGATCACTTTAGATGGCATCTGCAACACTACCAACTGAAGCAGTAATGATACATTTGCCTAATGTTACTTAGGATTTATTAGAACAAAGGAATTTCCAATTAATTTTGAGTCCACTGATATCATCCCAACTAAATACCCCACACCTTCCTTATAGGACACTATTCAGAATCCTGGGTTCTGAGAAGTAACCAAGATGATGTAGAAGCATTCTCCACATATTGAAAACCCAGGCTGTCTTGTGTTTTTCTCTTCCTTGCGTATGATTTGTTAATGGGAGCGAAATTTTATTCCTGTGCTATCCTGCTGATTTCCTCTGGGGAAAAGACTAATGGACAGTCCAGAAACATGCTATGTATATATATATATATAGCACTGTGTTAGGTAATCCTATGGGAACCATCACAATAATGAAAAAAGAGATTCAGTCTTTGTGATATAGTATGTGCTCGATGCTTCTACTTGAAGAGTGAGGAATACTTGAACAAGGTAGATAGATACACATGATCTAATATCTTGTATTTTATGAGGAGAAAAATGGAGTACAATCCTGATTCGGTCTAAAAAGTGCAGTAGAGCACTTTAAAGTATTATAACCGTGTAACAAATAGACTGAATTTGTTTTACTCTCTTGAACCTAGGTCCAAGATCCGTTTTTCACCGATGCGCCCAACATAGTGGATTCCAAGAACTAAAAGGGATGATCTTTTGCTTTTTTGGGGATGATTGCTCGATAAATACCAAACTGCACCATAATTTAAATCTGCATGTTTAATTACATTAAATATCTAATCAAGTTTAGCTAATGGTTTGCATAATTTTACTGTAGTATATGCTTGAAATGTATCAGTTGGAAGATGACACCATGGTAATTCCATTTAAAGTGTCAACTGTTCTGTTGGTGTTCAGATAGATTAATTGCACTTATGCTATGCATTTGAACCCTTTCCCACTTAACATTTCAGTGTGGTTTTTCAGGTTCTCCAAACTACAGTAAGGTCAATATTAGAATGAACCGCGGTTAAGTAATTCTCCAAATATATAAATTTGAATACTCCACGTAAAAAAAACTTTAACTTGCAAAGTTTTAAAGTTTAAGTTGCTGAGCAACTGATCCTGAAAGAAAAATCTTAATTCAAAAACTGGTTGGCAGCCATCTTGTAGTATTTGGGCAAGTGGGTGGTCTGTATGTTTATAGCTACCTGAAGTTATTGTTGCTTTGTAGTACTGTTCCAAATCTTCTTTGGCCTCCTTGTCTCGAGAAACAATGGGTAAGCGCCTGAAGGTGGTCAGTGGTTTGTGAAGCAATGCCTGGAGTGGCTATAAAGGCCAATTCTAGAGTGACAGACTCTTCCACAGGTGCTGCAGATAAAATTGGTTATCGGGGCTGTTACACAGTTGGCTCTCCCCTTGCACTTCTGTCTTTTTTCCTGCCAACTGCTAAGTCTCTTCGCCTCGCCACTGTTTAGCCCCACCTTTATGGCTGTCCGCCAGCTCTGGTGATCACTGGCAACTGTTTGAAATGGTATTTGAAATAATGCGGTACAAACCCTTATTTATAGATAAATTTGTTTTCCTATCCTACCTTTTATTTTTACCTTCAATTTTAATTAGTGAAATCTAAATTTATTGGTACTTTAAAATTCCTTGGAACTAAATTTTATACTGTAATTTCTGAAATAAGCTTATTGGAATTTTAAAAGCCATTCCTAGCATTCTGCACTGATTAGATAGTGAAATAGTTTATACAATGTAATAGAGATGATATCCCTTTTAAAAGATCCTAGTAGACTAGTTATTTTGAAGAAAAAAAACTAAACATTCTTTGTTCCCATTTTTCGCAAATTTTGCTAAATAAACACATTGAGGAAAACTTGCTGTCTTCATTTATCCTACTTAAACATGAAATGATGGCTGAGGGCCTGAGAATAATGAAGGTGCCAATTGAACACATTTAAGATCTAGTTTTGAGCTATGGTCTACTCTTTTGCCAAAGAACAGGGTTTTTAATCTCACATTTGTGTTTTTAACATGTGAAACTTTCGTTCAAGCTTAGCGTACATATTTGCTTTGCACACTTCCTGAATGATTGACAATGAAGAGTGACTTGCTCAGTAAAATGCTAATAAACAGTACAATACTCGAGTTTTCAGAAATATGGTGTTCCAGGAAATCAACATATTCAAACCATCAGAAACCAACAACTTTTCATTGAACAGCCAAGTGGTCAAAAACAATTTGAATAGCTATATTTGCCTTGACATTCATCCAAAATTATCTTGTTTGCTTATGTTCAACACCTCATTTAGATGTCAGTTTTGATAAGTTAATTGTTTTCTGTTCTCTCATTACTGAGTCAATAACAATGATTCTTTTCAGAAATATTCAAATATGGGAGATGTTCACCCGAATAGTGACATGTGACACCATCATTTTAATGTTGATTATAAATGCAACTGCTGTACAGCCTAGTAGACATCCAAAATGACATGAAAATTTGCAGTGACATTAAAGCTTATTTTGACTGACAGCTGTCATGTAATCTTTTAAATCAGAATTATTTTAACATATGTTATCAAATTATCTGATGGTGAACAAAATTTGTTATTTTCTAATGGAATATTGTATTCATTTGTTTATGCTGTTTCTCAGGTTACTGTTGTTCAGTGTGGCTGCAGTTTTTTTTTAAAGTTGGGGCTTTCCATGAATTTAAAAAGTCCTTTAAGATGTTTCTAACATTGAGGTTTATTTGGTCTTCTACCTATGTATATGCCCATGTAGCCTCCTGTATTGAACAGGTTGCTCACTTTTTATTTTTTTGGCCACAGCAGGTTTCAAAGACATTTGAAGTGTCTTTGGACTGCAAGCATAGAAGGTATGCTGACATTTGAATATCCTACTCTCCAAACTATACTGTTGACAGTATTTCTCTGAAAGAATCCCCAGAGTTTTGGGGGGAGCTAGTACAAGTCATAATGAATACCATACTATGCTTAATAGACTGGAAATTCCATGATGTGAAAATATGGACTTACATTAACTGAGACTGTTTTCCTTTTTATCTACTTCACTTTCTTCCTGGAGGTGGTGAAATCATACTGGAGTATGGTTCTATCAATATGCATCTGTTGGCTTTACCAAACTAAACCTTCAACATATGTTAGGTCATTTGAATGTGGGAATAGCAGAGCTCATCTCATCCTAAACCTACACATACACACCTTTCCAGCAAGGTCAATAGATGTGGGACTACCTATGCTCCAATTACCATGAGCTAACTCAAAATAGAACTGAGAGTGCACCTAGGACCTTTCAGGTCTGTTTGATTCATTACCACAGCATGTGGTGCATCTACCCCTTATCCAATCAAGAAGGACAATTCTTCATTGTCATAAGGCTCAGTTCACTCCTGATGTTGGGATGCTTAAATATATTGCACAGCGACTAATGGATTGGCAACCTAAGATGTGTGATAGCAATCAAATGATCTAAAGTTATCTGGGGTTAGTGCATCAATATTTCTATAAATTTATTTAAGAAATCTTTAAATGTCACACAAGCAAGTAGTATAAGCAAGGCTCAAGTATGGATTTCCAGAAAAATAAAATCATTTTTGAGCTTTGGAAGTTATTAGTGTGCAGTCATTCCAATTCCTTAGAATTCTATTTTTGGTAAACCTTTTGTTTTCCTGTAACATGGGGATCTTACCATGATTTCAAAGATATTTTCTATCTCTTTTCTCCTTCCTCCGTTATAGTTGTAGAACCTTATGTTAATCAAGCAGCTCTAGGATTTACGAAGGAACGAATTTTCCAGTGAACAATCAGTGTTTTAGAAATTATTTTCAGTTTGATTATAAAAATCATTATTTGCTGCACTAAAGACTCATTTTGGAATAGCAACGACGAAGATCAATTTCGGGAGTACTGGAAGTAGGTAGCATAGTGATTTAGCAAACTGCTTTCCCCTTGAATCATGGACACAAATACAGCCCTAACTAATGTAAAGAAGAGTCTCCTGTAGTTAATATATCTAGGAATCCCAAGTAAAATGTGATGGGCTCTTTTTTAATAGAACATAAAATAGAAAATAAAATAAAATCTTGTCTAAAGTTGATTGTATATCTTTGGTATAGAATGAATATGTATACGGTAAGATGTTTTATTTCTCCTCAAATCACAGAAATTCCAGTAAGTGCATGTTTGACATTAGTAACTTACCCTAAGAACGTTCAGTTTTTCACATTAAAACTGATGACTGAATCTACTATTGTAACTAATTAAAGCAAAACATTTTTGGATACAAATTGTAAATAACTGTCATATTCCAGGATGTCAGATTATGCCGCCTTGATGTATTATAAACTTAGCTCTCAAGGGGTTAAATTCACAGAACAGAGGACTTGCAGATGTAAATTAGATTTCAGATGGGGCATCTAAATCAGTGTGCTGAGATGATCTAAAATAATTTGACATTCCAGAGATCGCTCACATTTATTGCTGCTGCGCAGGTCTATTCATTTGAACTTCACAAAACGTATTGTTAAATTAGACTAGTGAAATCTGTTCTGAGGAGGGTCGTCTAGTTTGACTAAAAGCTGGCATTGCAGTCAGGCTTTTAAATAAAACTGTGAAAACTAGTGGCAGTAAGACAGCAAAAGGCTACAAGAAGGATCAAATACAGAAGAGCTTTAAGTCAGCGATATGACCCACTTATGTGGGGTGGCACATGATCGTTATTTTAATATGTAAAGTCAAGTTGTATTGATAGTACATAGATGAATCAGAAATGGTGTCCTTTATGTTTGCTGAATGGGAAAAAATTCGTATCAAACCTCATCTCACCAAGTGTTGGCTCACTGTGAAAATGTAAGTATCCACTCCAGATCACGAGTGGATACAATTGTTACATTCCTGGGTTATGTTATAAAAGTAGATATAGAGCATTGAGTCAAATCCCATAAAATTAGGTCACTTGATGGGACAACTGAACCCAGGAAGGTATTTACAGGAAGCCTGAATTTGTACCAGTAACCAAGTCTCAAGATATGGCTTGAAATATTTGAATTGCTTTGTTGGAGTTGACCAGTTTTTCTCTAATTTTAACTGCTGATGGAAAATCAAATTGGCAATCATTGTGAGTCTGTGAATTGGAGTGACTCGCAAGAGAATTTTCTGAGGAAATCCTAGAGTAGTTTCACACATGCACAAATAATCGTCACTAATATCATTTGACACTAGGAACTACTGTGAATTGTGATGTGCTGTAAGTGAACTGAGATGAGAAAAGGAACTCTGGGGAGAAAAAAAGTGACATTTCTCAATATTCATTGGTAAAGGAGTTTGGGGTCTTCCCACACACCTGGATACAAATAGAGAACATAACCAGAGCAGTTAATACAGAGTTTCTTTGCACATATTTTGTTTTAAATCTGAAAAACGTTAGTTGTTAAGTGATGGTTAAGATTAATAAGAGGAACACAGTAAATTTACAATTTCCATTAACTGGCAGAACCAAGAAACACTGATACTAAAATGACAACTATTTTCAGTTTATTTGTGTTTCTTATATAACTAATAAAAATTCAGTCATTTTTGGAAGATCAACCTTTGTTTTAACTTTAGTTAAGTAAACCAAATAAATTGCACTTTTTCTGCATATATCCTGTAGAAATATGCTTTATATTATCTTACACCACAGTACAGGAGGGGAAATACTGCAGTATGTAAGGGAATACCCCTGCAGGGGCCTTTCCATGTGAGAATGGCTGCTTTACCACCAAAAAATGATGCTAAGGCATTGAAAATCGGACCGCAAACAGAATCCACCTGTTGTCACTTTGAGTTGGGGCTTTTTGGTGTCCAGTGTCTCACTGGAAAATACCGTGCCTATTTAAGCATGCTAATTAAGGTCCTATGCTTGTTTCAGGACCCAAATACCCTTTACAACAGCTCTGGTGCCTTATTGTTGATGCATTATTCATAATCTTCCAAAACACACTCGATTCAGGAGTTGGCCCCTTGGATTGGAAAATTGCCAATGTCACTCCACTTTCTAAGAAGGGTAAGAGGGATAACCCAGGAAATTATAGGCCTATTGGTCTAATGTCAGTTATGGGGAAGTTACTAGAATCTGTTATTAGGGACAGAGTGGTTGAGCACTTGAACAAATATGAGCTGATCAGAGAGAGCCACCATGGATGTGTAAAGGGTCAGTCACATCTAAAGAACCTAGCTGAATATTTTTGAAATGATCACATAAAGGAGTGTCTATGGTTGTTATTTTATATGGACTTCCAGAAGCCATTTGACAAGGTTCCACACTTGACATATTCAAGAGCACATGGTACTGGAGGCAATCTGTTGGCTTGGATAGGGAATTGGTTACGGGGTAAGAGACAGAAAGTAAGGATAACAGGCATGTACTTCAATTAGCAGATTCTGACTAGTGGTATTCCCACTCTTCTCTCCCCCAGCCTGCCCCGAGAGATCTGCACTGTGGCCAGAGCTTATCATTATATAAATGACTTAGGAAGGCATAGAGAACTGTAAATCTAAGTTTGCTGATGCTGCTGTAAATAGTGTAGCGGGGAGCAACAAGTTACAAGGGGACATTGATAGATTAAGTGAGTAGGAAAGCTGGCAGATGGAATTCAGTGTGGGAAAGTTTGAAGTCATCGACTTTGGACCTAAGAAGGATAGATCAGAGTATTTTCTAAATGGCAAAAAGCTAGAAACTGCATGATTTAGGGGTCCAAGTACAGAAATCACTAAAAGCTAGCGGACAGGCACAAAAAATAATCAGAAAGACTAATGAAATGTTGGGCTTTTTCCTCAAGAGGACTCAAATATAATGGGGTGGAAGTTTTAGCTGTACAGAGCTCTGGTTACACCCTATATTGTAATACATTCAGTTCTGGGCACCATACCTGATGAAGGATATGATGGCCTTGAAGGGATGCAGCACAGATTTGCCAATATGATTCTGGCATTAAAAGGTTAGATTATGAGGACATCTTGCATAGACTAGGCTTGTATTCCCTTTGATGTAGAAAATTAAGGGGTGACCTAATTGGGGTATTTAAGATAAAGGATTTGATGGAGTAGATCAAAACTTTCCTCTGGGGAACTGTCCAGAACAAGGGGGCATGACCTTAAAATTCGGGCTTACCTGTTAAGGGGTGATGTTAGGGATCACTTCTTCACACAAAGGCTAGTGGAAATATGGAACTTTTCTTTCCCTCCCAGTGCCCCTCCCCACCCCCTTTTTAAAAAAAAAACAGTTGTGTGGCTAGGTCAGCTGAAAATTTCAAAACTGAGATTCTGATTTTTATTAGGTAAGGTTATTAAGGGTTACAGAACCAAGGTGGGTAGATGGATTAAAGTTGCAGATCAGCCATGACCTAATTGAATGACACAACAGGCTCAAGGGGCTGAATGACCTATTCCTGTTCCTATGGTCCTATTGGCCAATTCTAAATCCGTCACAAGAATCATGGGTGTGAACAACCTGGTGGGCACTATTTCTAGCTATTTAAAGGGACCATCGGCTGCTCTCCAGTATGTGGCTAGGTTTTTTTGGGACTCTTTTTGTGCTTTTTAAGGAGTTTTTGCTGCTGGAACTATCAGCAATAATTTATGAAAGTAATTTAGTTAGCAGAGGGCTTTTGTCCAGGTGCTTCTGGCAAACATCTGTTTTGTTTTCAATATGTTTGGTGTTTGCACTGCTGTTGTGGTTGGAAGCAGACAGGGAGGAACAGCAGGCTAGAGACATGTGATCTGTAGCTGCAGAGAGAAGAAATCGATGAAGGCCAAGCTCCCAAGAGGCCTTACTGCACACAAGTGTACCGGCCTAGAACTTCTTGCTTGCAGTTCATCGATAGGCAGTGTGGGAGGAGGCTCCTCTTTACCAGGGAGGCAATCAAAGAGTTCTGGCAGCTGATGCAGCATAAACTACAACCCAGCTGAAAGGTCGCATAAATCCTTGCCTGAGGCTGTCAAGGTCACTCTGGCACTGAACTATAATGCCTTGGGATTATTCCAGGCTGCAGCAACTGACATCTGTAACACCAACCAATCAGTTGAACAGGTCTGCATTTGTCTGGTGATGGATGCTTTTTGTTAAAGCTAATGGTGTCATGGGGGAATTTAAAATTTTTCCTATCTGTGACAGTGAAGTCAGGCCAGTAAAAATAAAGCGTTTCCAATTTGCAATTTTAACTCTGGTTTTGGTGGGGATGAAATTTCCTGTTGGATGCTGGCAGGAACTTCATTAATAAGTGTCTAACTATATCCCAAAACGTGCATGAAACTGATAGCACTTTAACCCCAACCTGAGCAGTTGGCTGTCCCACCAAATGAACCTGTCGGGAAGTCAGCGAGGCCCCTAGAGCGATTTTGAGTTATTTTGGAGTGGCTGTTTTGGAACAAAAAGTAAGGTTGCTCTACTGGTGATATAATATTCAAGTTAATAAAAATCCTGTCAAGCACTGAATTTTGCATCTTTGGGTAAATCTCCCACTGTAGCCTGCGCTTCCCCCATGTGAAATGTGCACATGGAAGTCCTGTAACTTGGTTTGTTTTAAACAGAGACTTAGAGTGTGTGAGAAGAAGAATGACCAGTGTATTGATTATAGTTCTGTTATACCTTTTGTGTTGTTCAAAAAGCATATTAAGCTGAGAGAGAGGCAAACAGTGTCCTTGCTCATGTTTATTAATTCAATTAAAATAATTTTGAAGCCAACTAATTATATAATGTATTTTCTCATTGAGAAAAGGTAAATGGTCCAACTGCTAATAAATGTGAGCCCAAGATTCTAATTGATAACATCGATGAGAGAGAGATACAGACAGGCAGAGAGGGAGACAGGCAAATTTTCTCGTTCTCATTTGATTTCATTTTTTTCAAGTGAGTTTAATTTTGAAAGAAACCCTCTGAGGGAAAAAAGAAGGAAGATGGTGTGAAGGTGGAGATGGAAGTAAGTTGAGGGGGAGGGGATGAGGGCAGCAGGGGGGTGGAAGGAGGGAGAGGAGGCAGAGCATAAGGAAGCAGGGTGAGGGAAGCAGGGAGCCTCTCACCATCCACCCTTGAAAGAAGTGAATGTGTACGGTTAGATGAAAGGAAGGTTGAGAGGCGCTTGACAGTGGAGTGAGGATCAGGGGAGTATATACTGGGTGACCAGGTAGTTCAGAGGGGAAGAGTTGGGGGCAGTGATGGGTGTGGAAGTTGGTAGGAAGGGATGGGTAGTAGAATTGAGAAAGAGTTGGAGAGCAAGAGAGTGGGATAAAGCAATAATTAGGGATGGGGAGAGGATGTGAAAGGCCCCACTGAGGGCCATATTTTCCCCAATGGTGCCTCTTTGCCTGCCACAATCCGCCATGCCTGCCATCTGAAAGGAAAGAGGACAAATAGAGAAACAGAAAAAAAAGCAAGCGAGCGAAAAAGGCACAGCCAAATGAAGTCAACAGAGACAGGTAAGAACATAAGAACAGGTCCATATTCGATATGTCGTGCAATGTCACAAGATTTAATTAGTTATAACAATTTGTATCTTATGGAAGCTTGTTTTAATGCAGGTGGGTATTAAAACGGACTATTGCTAAAGAATATTCTAGATATTGCAGTTGAATATGGTTTTCCTTCAAATGTTTTTTTTTTAAACAGCTCCCTGCAACTGATCTTTGAGGATAAAATGGATTTTTAACGTACATAATTTAAATAGAGAAGAATCCTTTCAGATTGATTCCAGCAGTGGATTTTATTGTTAACAGCCCCTCTTCCATTGACTATGGAAAGAATAGGCTATATTTCCTGACTATTCAAACCACAAAAAAATACTTTGATCCCAAAGTATTCATATCCAATAAAATATCAAATGAGCTATCTGCATCAGTGACATTGTCTCTGATTTTCTGATCTTATGTTAATGTTAAATGAAGACCAGTTGTTATGAGCTGAAAATAAATTTTTTAATTGTCACAATTTTGCCTTAATGTTTCTATATCATTTAACTTAAATTGTTTCCTTTAAAATAATAAAGTCATTCACATCTTTATCGGTGTTTTGATTCTTTAGATGAACATGATAACTCATTCAGGAATCCAATTAGTAAAATAGGAGTAAATTACTTTTTTGTTTATGTTTAGAGATACAGCACTGAAACAGGCCCTTCGGCCCACCGAGTCTGTGCTGACCATCAACCACCCATTTATACTAATCCTACACTAATCCCATATTCCTACCACATCCCTACCTGTCCCTATATTTCCCTACCACCTACCTATACTAGTGACAATTTATAATGGCCAATTTACCTATCAACCTGCAAGTCTTTTGGCTTGTGGGAGGAAACCGGAGCACCCGGAGGAAACCCACGCAGACACAGGGAGAACTTGCAAACTCCACACAGGCAGTACCCAGAATTGAACCCAGGTCGCTGGAGCTGTGAGGCTGCAGTGCTAACCACTGTGCCGCCCCACTTGCCTTTATTATCATTGAATTTCTGGTAGGAATCTTTCTGGAGATCACCATGACTTCTACCACTGTCTGCTAACTTTCGCATTGGACACATGCAAAAGCAAAACAAATAAACTATTATGGCCATATTTTAACATTAAACCGGTGTGCTTCACCTTGTGGGGTTCTGTTTGTGGCGAAGCAGCTTCATCCAAGACCATAAACAAAATAACTTGCCTGAAATGTGGTGATATAGACCTGATCCAAACCATTTCATTGTAATGAGTTATTAATGAAAGACGTAAATATAGAATTCTACTCTTGAGCATAAGATGATCCTCAATTGTCTAGATTTGTAATGTTCTGTAGTCTAATAGATTGAAACCTCATACAATCGTTTTACTGATCATTCGGCGTGAGCATTGCTAAGTCCAGGGGGAAGTTGTCCACCCCTGAAAGGATCTATATGTTTGTAAGCTGGTGGAAATGTACTTGCTAGAATCTTCAAAAGCCCAGACCACAATCCAAGCCTGGATCTATGCCGTCCTCTCACTTGGACCCTACTTCTGCCTTTTGATAGGCTGGTATATCTATAGCACTCAGTATACTGACTGTATTCTTCCACCAGGCACAGCATGTGAGAACTCTGGCCTGAAAGTCCCTGCCCCTAGCATACCCCCTCTTTGGCTTGGAACGGGTCAGTATTCTGCCATTCACAAGGCCATCCAAAAATTCTTGAAGTCCCGGCATGTGAGTCTTTCAGGCCTTCTACCACATTGCTGCTGGATTTGTACTGACTGCAAAGGCAAGACTGTGGATCTTCGGCTGGTTGTTGTGAATCATATGTTCTAACACTTTTATTCTTATCAAACAGTATGTTATCCAACTTACTGTGAGCAACACCAAGGGAAATCTGTTCCATTTACAAATTATGGATTCTATTTCAAGGTGAGTAGACCATGTTTGAGAAAAAAATTAAAAACTAAATTAAATTTACTCTAATTTGTAAATGCTTAACAAATCTAAGTATACTGTGTAAGATAATTTATAGAAGATGCAAATAGCCTTAATGCATGGGTCCAGTTCTGTGATGTTTATAAACATTCTCTAATGTTATGCAAAAGCTGCTGGTGTGAATGATGTGCTCCAACCTGGTTATATGGGTGCACACATTGAATACTCCATCTTGCTTGCCATGCACCTGTACCTGCACGTGTGCTGTGTTTCTGCAAAGTTTTGGAGAGAGCTGGAGTGGCCACTTTGTCTGTTCATAAGTGGAGATTTCAGATGTACTTTTATTGACCAGACAAGACAGATTTGTGTTTGCAAATAAGTGTGAATGGTGTATGTGTCCAGCTGTTATCATGTCATGATGAATGATGGAGTGCAGGTTTTGTAAGCTCCAAATTGAGCTGACAAATGTTGTTTTTCTACCTTTTCTCTGCCTTGAGCCTGTCTCAGTAAAGTGGCACATTGCGAGACTTTAGATTTTACAACAATCTTTGGTTCATTGTGTAAGTGGTATGAAAATCCCAGTACAGCAAAAGGTACCTCATCTAAGTTCCCTTCACCATCTGGCAGAGATACAGCACCATCTTATAGACTTCGATTAATATAGCTCTTTTTTTATAAGATGAAATATAGGAGTGATTTTCACATGTTTTCCCCTACTGTGGGGAGTCTTGCCTGCTGGTTGCAACGTGTACAAAGTTTATGAAATAATTTTTTAAAAGGAATACAATGTTGCATTGCATGAGCAAAAACAAATTAACAAGCAATGAGTGTATAGTGCTCATAATGAGTTGGTACAATCGTCCTGCTCAAACTGCCAGCCAGGATGCACCAACCATACATCACATCACCATTAATGGCATACGGTGTTCAGGTGATAGATGCTCAGAAAGCAGATTATTATTAAATGTCCACAATAACAGACTAGAGCCCCCTGTTAACTGTTACTCCATTATGTAGTGTGTTCAAAACCTTTAAACCATTGTTTTTGGTGTAGAAGTCAAAGAAGCAGTCACGACAATAGATGTAACATTTTAGGATAAAATGACAACAGTCCAGCCTTTAAAGGTGCTCTATATCAAGGGACTGTTGATCAGAAGGTGACTGCTGGAACTTTGATCAATCAGGTGATAATGGAGGCAAGGGACCCAGGGCCAGACAGCTTACAGCATGAAATTAAATCAACAAATGCTCTTTATATTCCAAATTCAGACATTTTTTATAAATGTGTCACAGTTCATTCATTTGTCCATGAAAACAATTTTAACATAAGCCATGTTAATGTGTTTTTGACAAAAGGTTAACTGAAAGATTAGTTTCTCCAAACAACCCCATGTTGAGTTAACCATCTATAAGCAGATGAGAGGTGGTTGAAATGTGGGACAGGCAATTGTTTTGCACAAACTCCAAATCATTGACTAATTCCTTTGAAATATCTGACCATTCAGGAAGATATCTAGCACCTTGATGTTGATCTCAGGTCAGGGATAGAAGCATTTATTAAATCAGGACAGAGACACCAGATTGTCACTCAGGCAGCAAGAGGAGAACCTCTGCTTTGGTCAGGGAGAGTTCAAGTGTGTACGTTAAGTAAAGGACCCACCAAAGTGGATTAGCATGTGCAGGTTCCTTATTCTTGTACTATATACAAATAGAAATTGAACAGGTTGTGCTAAATATATTTCATCACACTCTTCTGTATGGTTTACTTTCTGTAAAATAAAGCAGTTTACAAACTGCAGCAAATAACAGCTTCCCAAATGTTAACCCATTCTGTCTTCAGAGAGATTAAAGGAGTGCATGTGCTTAAGTTAATGCTAGTTCCTGCTAGCAGTTACAGGATATTGGGCATCGACCTCCATAAAAAAGCATGCTACCAAATTACGAAATGGAGTTACGTGGACCAATGAACCTGAGTAGATACCTGGAGAAGACCCAAATTTGTAACTGAGTAATCTTGTTATCTTTTGTGATTTGGTGCAAAGGTGGTCTTATGTGGCCAGTCCAATGAATACAACAGTGTAGGCTAATTTGGATCTTTGAATTGATACATTATCTCCATTTTCATAGTTCTTTTACCTCCTTTATAGGGCAACTACCCAACTCTTGACTTTAACAGAGTGTCTTGCTAATGCCCTGAAGAATGCAGTGAAGAGTCAACCACATTGGTATAGGACTTTTTGTCACATATAGGCCAGACAGGCAGGTTTTCTTCCCTAAAGGGGATTAGTTAACCAGTTGTGTTTTTACAATAGCTTCATGGTCACTTTTACTGATACCAGCTTTTTAATTCCATACTTTTCCAAATTCTTAATCTGCCATGGTGGGATTTAAACTCTTGTAGTCTGGATTATTAGGCTGAACCTATATGTTAGCTCTTAAAGCCCTTGAGGCAACTAGGGATGGGTAATAAATACTTACCGAAGAGCAAAAGTACTGATGCAACCCTTTTTCCCCTCTTTTCCTCCTTCCTCCCCAGGAAGCACTGGAAGAAAGTTGATTGGATACATTAGCCCTCTGGAATCTCTGTTGCCCATTTTTCTTGTTTGAGTCCAGACAGTGAGTGCTGGCAGGCTATACATTCATGAAGGGCATCATAGCCAAGCCTAATCCTGTTTTCAACCTAACAACCACACATGCACACTTCCCAGCAGAACAGAGGGTCTTTAACCACTCGATCACTGGGAACCCACAATGACCGAGAAACTGGTAAAGAAAGAGAAAATAGAGCATGAAAGTAAACTAGCGAGAAACATCAAAACGGACAGAGAGTTTCTATAGGTACGTAAAAAGGAAAAGATTAGCAAAGACAAATGTGAGCTCACTACAGGCAGAGACAGGAGAATTTATAATGGGGAATAAGGAAATTGCAGAGAAACTAAACAAATACTTTGTGTCTGTCTTCACAGAGGAAGATATAAAAAACTTTCCAGGAATACTAGAGAACCAAGGGACTGGTGAGATGAGGAACTGAAAGAAATTAGTATTACTAAAAAATTAGTACGGAGAAATTAATGGGACTGAAAGTTGATAAATCCCGTGGACCTGATGATCTACATCCCAGAGTGTTGAAAGAGGTGGCTGTAGAGATAATGGAGCTTTGGTGATCATCTTCCAACTTCTATAGATGAAATGGTTCCTGCAGAGTAGAAGGTAGCAAATGGAACCCCGCTATTTAAGAAAGGAGGGAGAGAGAAAACGGGAACTACAGACCTGTTAGTTTGACATCAGTAATAGGGAAAATGCTAGAATCTATTACAAAAGATGTGATAACTGGGCACTTAGAAAATAATGGTAGGATTGGGCAGAGTCAATCATGGATTTCTGAAAGTGAAATCAAGTTTTACAGACCTGTTGGAGTTTTTTGAGATAACTATCAGAATAGATAAAGGGGAACCAGTGGATGTGGTGTATTTGGATTTTCAGAAGGCTTTCGATAAGGTCTCACACAAGAGGTTAGTAAGCAAAATTAGAGCACATAGGATTGGGGGTAATATACTGGCATGGATTGAGAATTGGTTAACGGATAGAAAATAGAGAGTAGGAATAAACGGGCCATTCTCAGTTTGGCAGGCTGTGACTAGTGGGGTACCACAGGGATCAGTGCTGGGCCCCAGCTGTTCACAATCTATATCAATGATATAGAGGGATAAAATGTAATATTTCCAAGTTTGCTGATGACACAAAAATAGGTGGGAATGTGGATTGTGAGGAGGATGCAAGGGGATTTGGACAGGCAAGTGGGCGAATGCATGGCAGATGGAATATAATGTGGAAAAATGTGAAGTTATCCACTTAGGTAGGAAAAACAGAAATACAGAGTATTTTTTAAATGGTAAGAGGTTGGGAAGTGTTGATGTCCAAAGGGACCTGGGTGTCCTTGTTCGTGAGTCACTGAAAGCTAACGTGCAGGTGCAGCAAGCAATTAGGAAGCAAATGGAATGTTGGCCTTTATTGCAAGAGGATTTGAGTACAGGAGTAAAGAAGTCTTGCTGCAATTGTATAGAGCCTTGGTGAGACCTCACCTGGAGTATTGTGTGCACATTTTTGGTCTCCTTACCTAAGGAAGGATATACTTGCCGTAGAGGGAGTGCAATACAGGTTCACCAGACTGATCCCTGGGATGGCGGGATTGTCCTATGAGAAGAGATTGAGGAGACTGGGCCTGTATTCTCTGGAGTTCAGAAGAATGAGAGTGATCTCATTGAAGCATACAAAGTTCTTACAGGGCTCTACAGCGTGGATACAGGAAGGATGTTTCCCCGAAAAGGTGTCTAGAACCAGGGGACACACTCTCAGAATAAGTGGTAGGCCATTTAGGACTGAGATGAGGAGGAATATCTTCACTCTGGTGAATCTATGGAATTCTCTACCCCAGAACAGTGGAGGTTCAGTCATTGACTATATTCAATACCGAGATTGATAGATTTCTAAATATTAAAGATATCAAGGGATATGGGAATAGTGCAGCAAAATGGTGTTGAAGTAGAAGATCAGCTGTGATCTAGTTGAATGGTGGAGCATACTTGAGGGGCCAAATGGCCTACTCCTCCTATTTCCCATGTTCCTAATGTTAACTTAAATTGTCATCTTCTGCAAAGTGGCTATGTACAAAGCCTTGTACCTCCACCCAAAATACTTTTTGAAATCTATTTTACTGCAGTGGCGCAGTGTTTAGCACCGCAGCCTCACAGCTCCAGCGACCCGGGTTCAATTCAGGGTACTGCCTGTGTGGAGTTTGCAAGGTCTCTCTGTGTCTGCGTGGGTTACCTCCGGGTGTTCCGGTTTCCTCCCACAGCCAAAAGACTTGCAGGTTGACAGGTAAATTGGCGATTTTAAAATTGCCCCTAGTATAGGTAGGTGGTAGGGGAATATAGGGACAGGTTAGGATGTGGTAGGAATATGGGATTAGTGTAGGATTAGTATAAATGGGTGGTTAATGGTCGGCACAGACTCGGTGGGCCGAAGGGCCTGTTTCAGTGCTGTATCTCTAAATCTAAATCTAAATTATGGTGTGTACAGTTGAGCACTGACACATCGGAATAAAATAAATCAATCTGCATTGTGTATGAAATCTGGAGTGTTTACAGTGAAACTTCCTTTCGTTATTATTGTCCTATAAATAACTTCTGTTACGTTTTCTATTAGGACAGTTCCTTTATTGCTATTGGAAACTTGGACAGAGAAGGAAAAGATAAAATGTGATTTGGGTATAGTAACATCAGATACTGGATTACCACAATAACAGGTATTAAATACATTTAGAACAAGTACAATGCATTATTCCTTACTCTTCGTTTCAACAACACAATGTTCTACTTGGATATTAACTGTTTTAGTGTGCATTTATTTGTTTTTCTTTCCGTTTTGCCTTCTCAGTGACTACAGCTGTGACCATTGCCCTCTTGGATGCTGTGATAGCCCTCCATCCTTTACAAATACTCAAAATGCAGAAGAAGGAATGGCTATTATAACAATGTCTGCCCTTGATCCTAACCTCTTATTTCCTACAGGTAATCTTAATTTACAGATGAAATAGGTAGTGTCTACTGTGACACATATGTTAGTTCATGAACTGGAATTGCTAGGCTGCTATTTTGGAGGTTGCCCTTGACCAGAGAGTTAAAGAAATATGAATTAAATCTGAGGAATGGTCTGTAATTGTATACAGGCACTTAAGTATAGAGAGAGCTTCCTCCAGAACATATAGCAAAGCTATGTAAGCGAGTAGCGAAGTGAGGCAGACGGTTGTTGCTGAAGCCATTTTGAAAGAAAAAGGTAATCTGCAACTTTGGTGTACTATTTCCATGTGTATTGCAAACTTTAAGGATAATGTTGCTTTTTCATATGTTATAGTTATGCACAGTGGTTTTCCAGCTTCTGTTGCAAGTACAGGTTATAAATGTAAATGTAATGTTGCCCTTTTAAAAGGAGAGATTTGCCCAAATCCCAGTGGGGTTGGTCCTGCCTATGGGTCTACTTAGAATCTTAGAATTATACTTAAAATAGGACTCTAATGTTATACTTAGGTGAGCCTTGAGCACTAAACTACAATGTCGGTTGGCCTGCCGGACACCTTCTGCAACAGGTGGGCACCATATGGGATTTATATTTTGAGTTATCCAGATTTTACTGTGTTCATTTAATGTTATATAGTTAATTGTGATAGTTTGTTGCATTAAAAAACAATGGACCAATCACCAACAGAAATTATAATGAAGTTTCCCTTTTAAGGGAAGACACTTGATTATATTCTGGAGATTTTCAGTTAGGTTAGCTGTCATAAAGTGGGGCCCTTTTAATTTCAAATATAAATATGAGGTCCCAGATCAAATCTCTGTGGAACTCCACTGGTTATTTTTTCCCAGGCAGCATTTTAATTATTCATCACCCTCTGCCTCAATCTGTCTAGCCATTTTTCAACTATCCCTTGAGCTTTGAGCTTCTTCACCAGCCTCACATGAGGAACTTTATCAAATACCTTTGAAACTTTAAGTAAACTACATTTACTGATTTACCCTTGTCACTAGTTTAGTTAACTTTTCCAATAGACTTGTAAAGGATGACCAATTCTAAAACCATGATGACTTGATGGTTGTTCATAATATTTTTTCCCCAAAAATATACTTCATTCATAAAAAAAATTTGCAAAAATACATTATAAAACAGTTCAAATTTCACATTTCAGAAAGTACAAGAGAGATCAGATTTCTTCAATACAGAAAACATGAAGTGCCTCACGACTCTTGCCATTCCATTTTAAATGCAATGTACATTGGCATTATATAGCAAAAAAAACTTTGGTGCATACAGCCCTAGGGGTTTTACATGGGTTCCAGCCCCTCGGTATACTATGGCGGGAGGAACTTACACAGTGGCCTTTCCCCATTGAGCCTTTGTGGTGGCTACCCCAAGCTTTAGTGTGTCCCTCAGCACGTAGTCCTGGACCTTGTAATGTGCCAGTCTGCAACACTCGGCCATGGACAACTCTTTGCTCTGGAAGACCTCTGAACACCTTTGAGGATGAAGACCCTCTTGATGTTTGCCTTGATCACTTCCCACCAGTGCGCCGGAGACTCAAAGAGGGGGTTCACGGTTCTCCAACCTTTGTAATCCCTCTTAAGTTCCTCAATGTTCTCTGGGGTCAGTAGTTTTACGTTCAGCTTCCATGTCCCCCTGCCAACCTGCTGGTCGTCCTGTAAGTGACAGTCATCCAGTAGGAGGCAGTGGTCAGAGAAGAACACTAGCTTGACGTCGGTGGATCTGACTGAAAACACGGGACGCAAGCAGGAAGTCAATCCTGGAATGGACGGGCCCATCTGGTTTTGACCAGGTGTATCTACGCTGCACTCCATCTGCAGGGTTGCTGAAGACATCGTGCAGCTTGGCATCTTTTACTGTTTCCATTAGGAATCTGGACATAGCGTCCAGTCTGCTGTCGTCACTGTCGGATTGTCCAGCTGCATCGATGATGCAGTTGAAATCACCGCCTAGAATGACCAGCTTGGTTGTCGCCAGCAGCAGTGGGAGCTGCTTTAGGACAGTCAGCCATTCGTTGTATTGGACAGGGGCATACGCATTGATTAACCAGAGCGGAGCATTGTTGTACATTATGCCTGCTACGAGGAGGCGACTTCAGAGGTGGTGAAGTTTCCTCCTCACAACAGAATACCCAGGTCAGAGGAATGGGAATCATTTTCCCCTGACCAGATCGATGGCCTGTGAGACCACCATCGCAACCAGTAAGTGCTGAGGTGCGGTATCCCACACTCATGCAAAAACAGCAGATCAGCCTTGACTCTAAGGTCAAAACACATTGCATAGTGGACTCACACGTTAATAGAAGCAATTTTAAACCGATTTTAATGATTTTAGGTTATACATCCAAAGATCTATGCAAGTTTCAGTTCCTAGGTGTGCTCATGCTGTTTCCAGCCACCTTAACGTACCTGATGAGGAAGGTGAGCACATCCACCACAGGGATATGGAGGTTGTACATGTGAATGGTCACCACCTGGTTTCGTTGTGTTGGCAAAGTAAACAAAGGCTCTGCAGTGAGGATTGACAACGGCACCTGTCTTCCTTTCTCCTTGAAGGTGTTCAGGAGTTTGATGCATCCCGTGGCATTTTTAAATGTCACATTGAAGTATCCAGCGCTGGGGAAATCCTGCAGGTAGAAGATGTCCGCAGCTTCAAACCCACAGCACTCCAACAGGACCCGCTTTATAAAGAAGGTGTGGTCCACAGGGGCTCCTTGGGTTGAGTCTTCACTGTCACCCTGACAGTGTTGCACACCCCTTGGCCCAGAGCTCAGGCACCAGCAACAGCCATAGCTCAAAAGCTGTTGTTGTCACTGCACCCTCGATCTGTTGATGTCGACAAAAATCTTTTGCTTTTTTTGATCCAGACTTCTCCCCTGCCAGATAACATTCTGTTGAATCCCATCTCTTCACGCACTTTTTCCCACATTGGATCTTAAACCAGCTGACCTGTAAAGAGTAGATTCATGCCTTTTTTTGAATATTGTAACCAATTGTCATTCTTTAATCCATAGGGATTTCTCCAGCATTCATGGAGCCCTGGAAACTATCAACCAAAGCATTATTATTTTCCACCTTTTAATTCTTTGAGAATTCCAGAATATATCCATTTGTAGAGCGCATTCTATACTAAAATGTAGATTGCTTAGCCCAGGACTGTCCAACTTCTGTCAGAACAATGTGGACGAATTGATTATGCAAAGGTACAAGGCCTGATGCACATAAAATCCAAACATTTCCATATACAAAAAAAGACAAGACACCAGTGCACAAAAAAGTACTGTGTACACAACTAAAAAAAAATCCAGTCACCCTCCCATAAACACACAAAAAAGAGACCTCCATACAAACAAATTCTAAGCGTGCATTTACTTCCCATTTCCCACAGTCCTCACCCGATCCTCCCCCTTTGAGATATGCAGACAAATTAGAGAAATATGTGAAATAACAGAACCATAACAATAGGCAACATTTATTATCTAAATATAAACCTGAAAGAAAGAAAGATTTACATAGTGCTTTTCATGACCACCACACATCTCAACATGCTTTACAGCCAATAAAGTACTTTTTGAAGTGTAGTCACTCTTGTAATTTCGAAAACATGGCAACCAATTTGTGCTCAGCAAGCTCCCACAAACATCAATGTGATAATGACCAGATAATCTGTTTTTGTGATGTTAATTGAGAAATAAATATTGGCTAGGACACCAAGGATAACTTCCTTGCTCCTCTTCAAATAGTGCCATCGGATCTTTTGCATCCATCTGAAAGGGCAGATGAGGCTTCAATTTAACATCTTAAACAAAAGACAGCACCTCCAACAGTGCAGCATTCCTTGAGTACGCCGCTGGCGTGTCAGCTTTGATTTTTATGGTTATGTCTCAAGTCGTGGAGTGGGACTTGAACCTGGAGCCTTGTAACTCAGAGACAAGAAGAGTGCTACCCACTGAGTCACAGCTGAAACTTGGATAAAATTAATGTAATTGGTAAAGAACAGGAGATGTAATTACAATCTGCCCAGGACAGCCTTCTAGATCAGTATGTTTTTAGTACAATAAAAGAAGGCGGCGCAGTGGCTAACACTGCAGCTTCACAACTCCAGCGACCCGGGTTCGGTTCTGGGTACTACCTGTGCGGAGTTTGCAAGTTCTCCCTGTGACTGCGTGGGTTTCCTCCAGGTGCTCCAGTTTCCTCCCATGTGCCAAAGACTTGCGGGTTGATAGGTAAATTGACCATTGTAAAAATTGCCCGTAGTGTAGGTAGGTGGTAGGAGAATTGAGGGAAGGTGGGGATGTGAGGGAAAATGGGATTAATATAGTAGTATAAATGGGTGGTTGATGGTTGGCGTGGGCCGAAGGGCCTGTTTCGGTGCTGTATCTCTCTATGACTCTAAAATGCAGGATATAATCCTAGGAAATTAATGGATCAAGTATGTAATATGGAGGCAGTCACTCATGTTTACCAATCTGCTTCAAGTTCCTCTTTATTTGTAGGATGACCAGTATCTGCAATGAATCTTTCAGAAACCTTTCCTCCCACGTATGTTAATGAGTGTAGCAAGGTAGCTACAAGTTCCTCTCCTCAAGCAGCACAACGGACGCCATGACTTGTACCCCTCCTGGATTCTTTGTTAATAAAGTTAAATGTAAATTTCAAACGTGGCTTCTTGTAACAGTGCAATTTGGAGCCATACATGTCAGTCTTTCAAAGTAAGAACTTCTGTTTGAATTTAGTATTGGAAAATGCTTCACAGATATAAAATAGGAAAAACAAGCCGGTATGTAAATGGTTAAGCAGGAATCTGTCTTCCCAAAAGGTGTGTATACTTTGTAGGAATAGTCCAACTAGTTCTATAAAATAATGTTAAGACCAAGGGGGGAGGAGTGCACTGTTTATTCTAGTTCCACTTCTCCACATGTCACAACATGAATTTAAATTTTTCCCACTTAGCGATACAAAGACTCTTTTTATCCCACCAAAACACACCAACCAGGTTTCTTTATTAAACAACAAAATTATCAGTTTATTATAAAACAAGTCTTAACTAGTAATGAAGTCAAGCATAAACACACAGATTGAAATATTAAAGTTCCCTTTTTACCTTAGCCCCTCATACACACGTACTGTAGTTAACCAGAAAAATAAAGGCATTTTTGTTTTTAGAGCTCTATTACAGACAACAAAAACACTTGGACTGAATACTTGCTCATTCTTGAAGAAACAGCAGATGAGATATGTTGTGTTCCAAAACTGGCATACAGCCTGGCCTCCAAGTACATGTAGACGGGTCACTGGGATCTTTTAGAACAGTTCTTTTCAGGCAGCATTGAGAATTAATTTAGCAAGCTTTTCTTCAAAGTTGACACAGTGGACTTCTCAGGGTCTTTTAGAGAGGTGGGTTGTGGTCTTCTCTCCTTCCTTGGGAATTCTCTTCTCTCCTTGTAAGTTCTCTCCCTTTATATATAGTTCAACCCCAACTCAGAACAATTTAAAAGTGAAACCAACAACAGGAGATCAACCTTTTGACCTCCATCAATCTTGACTAGTCACCACTTTGGACACCTGGAGAAGGTGTTTACTAAGTTCTCTGTTGTTTGAGCTGGAAGTCAGGTGGTTTCCCAGAAAGGGGTGTTTTCCTCACAAGACCTCTTGGTGCCTATTTAAAAAAAACATTTTCAGGGGCTGTTTTTCCAAGTCAATTGACCTTTACATGACCTCCTTTGAAAAACCCCAAAGTTTAACATTTCTTCAATCTTTCAAAAATGAATCCTCAAAAAATATATTTAACAAAACAGAGGCACTTTCGTAACAATAGCAGGAGGGAAATCATTGTTTGCGCTAATGGAACATGCAGCAGAGTTTGAGATTCTTTTACAAATTGCAGGAAACCTTGCTTTGCTACTGCAAATCAGTAGTTTTTCAGAATACAATGCCAATGCAAATAGTACCACAGATTTAAAAGTAACACTCATAGCCAGATGCCAAACAATTTAACAGTAAACATAACAAACATGCTAAAAAGCAACAGGTGTGTAGAAAAATAAGGTAGTGCACTTTAAAACTTTCAGCAGAATTTTAAACCTTTTTATTCACAGAGCAGTTCCTCAGAACTCATATGGATTAATGGTTAAATCTGGTCAATTACCACCTAGAGGCTTGCGAACACATTATAAAGAACAAAATGCAAAGTATCCTATTTGTATTTATGGCCTACTACGTCTTTCCTATCATGCTGACATATGGTGTGTTTACTTTCGAGAAGATGTGTGACTCTCAGTACAGGAAACCAGACTGGAATGAGGACAAAAATGTGGATTCAGCCCAGTCTCTCCATCGAGTGTTTTTCAAAAATGGCCTCCTTGGCTTATTCAGTTTCACCGACAATCCTGCACTACCATATGGCTGCTAACACAATCAGGCCTGTCATCTCATTTATTTGAAGTAACACCCAATGTTTTATAAAGAAGATGAAAATAAATGCAACCTTGAATGTTTCATTACAACACATCACATGTCAGAACTACATAAAATAAGGATATATTTTGTGATGCCAAAGTTATCTTTCTAAAATGCCAAGTTAGTGATATACACCCTGTCAAACTCTGAACTGTCTATTTTCTGAAGAAATATGAACTCTGAATAAGTCAATTTCAGAAGTACACCGTATGGGAGTAAATGGTTATGAACACTGATGCCATAGCAAAGTATCTTGCAAATCTGGAAAGAACTTAAAAACAATCCCAGTTTAAAAAGAAAAAGAAGCATATAATGCCTGGGAGTGACTACATAGAAAATACTAGATACCCAGACACAACTAATACAGAATAATAGATATTCGAAAGTGATAATGTAAAGAGAGGATATAAAGGATTAATTACATAGAGAATGACTGATTAAAAAAAGAATAATGGAACCCAGCAATGTAGCATAGCATCAAAGAATGGTAGATTTTTCCAGGACAAGCAGAGGCCATTCAACTCATCAGGTCTCTATAGGTTCTCTGAAAGAGCTATCCACTTGATTCCATTCCCTGGCCCTTTCCCTATATCCTTTTAAATTTTTATTTTTCCAATATTTATCTACTTTCCTTTAAAAGCTATTCACTATTCTACTTCCACCACTCTTTCTGGTAGGACATTGCATGTCCTAACAACACTCCAATTCTTAATTTTTTTGGTGTTGAATATAGATTTATGGTCTCTAGTCACCCACCAATGGAAATAGTTTTTCTCTTTTTCTCCATTCATTTTGAACACATCTATCCAATCTCCTTTTAATCTTCTCATAAAAAGAGCTGCAATGTCTCTGGGGTCACATCATAACTAAAGCCTCAGTTACGACTGGGTGAGGAAGGAGTCTCAGGCGCCCCTTTCCTGGTTTGGCTGTAACTGGGTTATCTTTTTAAAAACAGTGTGTTTAGCTTACCACCTCAGTGAGTCTTGGCTCACTGCTCTCCAATTGTAATTGCAAATGAACCAATCAGACAGGTTTTCTTAGGTTTAAACAAGAAAGGTGTAAGTTTATTAGCCTTATCACTCTAACTCAATTAAAACTACTAAAATATGTGACGCAACCATGCTAGCATGCATACGAGAGAAACACACAAAAAGATACAGAGGGGGAGAAAGAATTACAGAAAGGGGTTGAAGTAGAGTTGGCAATAAGTGGAATACAGTTACTGTCCTTTTGATGTAAAATCCTTGGTTGAAGTTGAGGTCTTCGAGTTCTCGCTGGGACCCAGTACACAATTTCAAACTTGCTTCTCTGGTACCAGAAGGCTGAAGCAGTGCTCTGTCTTGAGGCTTAAGCTGCTACCGTGGGTCCCTGGGACTTTGCTTGAGAGAGAGGGAGATCTTCCTCTTTGGTTCTCAACTTGCTGTCTGACCTCTTTCTGTGTGGCACAATTCAAAAAAGCCCCCAGTCTGGCCAGCAGGTAAGTCATATGACTATCTTTGTTTGAAACAGCATCTTCGGGGAGTGTTGTTGATTCTCAAAGATCTCCAGTCACATGAGGTGGGGGATGGAGTTCGGGCTCTTACACACACAAAGAATGTTGATTATCATGATTGCCCAGATCAATCTTGTTAATTGAATCAGTGAGCACTCCCATTGTCTCTCTATTCAGCTGTGTCTCAGTGCAAATGCGCAAGCATGTTTTTCGCTGGTTAGCTAATGTCCATTCACCATTCAATGTCCAACACCAAGAGTGGCTCAGTAGCACCATGACTGACCGAGCTGGCCGAGTCCTAAAGGACATAGCTGCTAAACTGGGTCTGTGGCAGGTGGTGAGGGAATCAACACGAGGGAAAAACATACTTGACCACGTCCTCACCAATCTGCCTGCCGCAGATGCTTCTGTCCATGACAGTATTGGTAGGAGTGACCACCGCACAGTCCTTGTGAATACAAAGTCCCACCTTCACATTGAGGATACCGTCCATCGTGTTGTGTGACACTATCACCGTGTTAAATGGGATAGATTTCGAACAGATCTAGCAGACCAAATCTGGGCATCTATGAGGCGCTGTGGGCCATCAGCAGCAGCAGAATTGTACTCAACCACAATCTGTAACCTCATGGCCCGGCATATCCCCCACTCTACCATTACCATCAAGCCAGGAGACCAACCCTGGTTCAATGAAGAGTGCAGAAGGGCATGCCAGCAGCAGCACCAGGCATACCTCAAAATGACGTGTCAACCTGGTGAAGCTACAGCACAGGACAAGCATGCCAAACTGCGTAAGCAGCATGTGATAGACAGAGCTAAGCAATCCCATAACCAACGGATCAGATCTAAGCTCTGCAGTCCTGCCACATCCAGCCGTAAATGGTGGTGGACAATTAAACAACTAACTGGAGGAGGTGGCTCCACAAATATCCCCATCCTCAATGATGGGGGAGCCCAGCACATCAGTGCGAAAGATAAGGCTGAAGCATTTGCAACAATCTTCAGCCAGAAGTGCTGAGTTGATGATCCATCTCGGCCTCCTCCTGAAGTCCCCAGCATCACAGATGCCAGACATCAGCCAATTCGATTCACTCCGCGTGATATCAAGAAACGACTGAAGGCACTGGATACTGCACAAGCTATGGGCCCTGACAATATTCCGGCAATAGTACTGAAGACCTGTGCTCCAGAACTTGCCGCGCCCCTAGCCAAGCTGTTCCTGTACAGCTACAACACTGGCATCTACCCGGCAATGTGGAAAATTGCCTGGGTATGTCCTGTACACAAAAAGCAGGACAAGTCCAACCTGGCCAATTACCACCCCATCAGCCTACTCTCCATCATCAGTAAAGTGATGGAAGGTGTCATCAACAGTGCCATCAAGCGGCACTTGCTTTGCAATAACCTGCTCAGTGACGCTCAGTTTGGGTTCTGCCAGGGCCACTCAGCTCCTGACCACATTACAGCCTTGGTTCAAACATGAACAAAAGAGCTGAACTCAAAAGGTGAGGTGAGAGTGACTGCCCTTGACATCAAGGCAACATTTGACCGAGTATGGCATCAAAGAGCCCTAGCAAAACTGAGGTCAATGGGAATCGGGGAAAACACTCCGCTGGCTGGAATCATATCTAGCTCAAAGGAAGATGGTTGTGGTTGTTGGAGCTCATCTGAGCTCCAGGACATCACTGCAGGAGCTCCTGAGGGTAGTGTCCTAGGTCCAACCATCTTCAGCTGCTTCATCAATGACCTTCCTTCAATCATAAGGTCAGAAGTGGGGATGTTCGCTGATGATTGCACAATGTTCAGCACCATTCATGACTCCTCAGATACTGAAGCAGTCCGTGTAGAAATGCAGCAAGACCTGGACAATATCCAGGCTTAGGCTGATAAGTGGCAAGTAACATTCGCGCCACACAAGTGCCAGGCAATGACCGTCTCCAACAAGAGAGAATCTAACCTTCTCGCCTTGACATTCAATGGCATTACCATCACTGAATCCCCCACTATCAACATCCTAGGGGCTACCATTGACCAGAAACTGAACTGGAGTAGCCATATAAATACCGTGGCTACAAGAGCAAGTCAGAAGCTAGGAATCCCGAGGCGAGTAACTCACCTCCTGACTCCCCAAAGCCTGTCCACCGTCTACAAGGCACAAGTCAGGAGTGTGATGGAATGCTCTCCACTTGCCTGGATGGGTGCAGTTCCAACAACACTCAAGAATCTCAACACCATCCAGGACAAAGCAGCCCGCTTGATTGGCACCCCATCTACAAACATTCACTCCCTCCACCACCGACACACAGTGGCAGCAGTGTGTACCATCTACAAGATGCACTGCAGCAATGCACCAAGGCTCCTTAGACAGCACCTTCCAAACCCACGACCTCTACCAACTAGAAGTACAAGGGCAGCAAATACATGGGAACACCACGAAGTGCAAGTTCCCATCCAAGTCACACACCATCCTGACTTGGAACTATATCGCCGTTACTTCACTGTCGCTGGGTCAAAATCCTGGAACTCCCTTCCTAACAGCACTGTGGGTATACCTACCCCAAATGGACTGCAGCGGTTCAAGAAGGCAGCTCACCACCACCTTCTCAAGGGCAATTAGGGATGGGCAATAAATGCTGGCCTGGCCAGTGACGCCCACATCCCACGAATGAATAAAAAAAAAGCTCTGTTGGTTTTTTTAAGCAGGTTATGTGCCATGTCCCGTATGACGAAATTAATATGTTTCCATTTAGCAGCTGTGATTTCTGTCACACTCTCATATCTGGTATTATATTATATTTAGAAATACAGCACTGAAACAGGCCCTTCGGCCCACTGAGTCTGTGCCGACCAACAACCACCCATTTATACTAACCTTACAGTAATCCCATATTCCCTATAACCTACCTACACTAGGGGCAATTTACAATGGCCAATTAACCTATCAACCTGCAAGTCTTTGGCTGTGGGAGGATACCGGAGCACTTGGCGAAAACCCACGCGGTCACAGGGAGAACTTGCAAACTCCGCACAGGCAGTACCCAGAATCAAACCGGGGTCCCTGGAGCTGTGAGAAGGCTGTACCTTCCCAATGATGTAAAATAAGGTACCCAAAACTGTGCATAATGTTTTAACTTTTTTTTATTAGTTCGTGGGTTGTGGGCGTCACTGGCTAGGCCAACATTTATTGTCCATTCCTAATTGCCCTTGAGAAGGTGGTGGTGAACTGTCTTCTTGAACTGCTGCTGGCCTTGGGGTGCAGGTACACCAACAGTGCTGTTTGGAAGGGAGTCCTAGGATTTTGACCCAGCGACAGTGAAGGAACAGCGGTATAGTTCCAAGTCAGGATGGTGTGTGGCTTGGAGGGGAACTTGCAGGTGGTGTTCCCATGCATCTGCTGCCCTTGTCCTTCTAAGTGGTAGAGGTTGCGGGTTTAGAAGGTGCTGTTGAGGGAGCCTTGATCAGTTGTTGCAGTGTGCTTTGTAGATGGTACACACTGCTGTCAGTATGCATCGGTGCTGAAGGTGGTGAATGGGGTGCCAATCAAGTGGGCTGCTTTGTCCAGGATGGTGTCAAGCTTCTTGAGTGTTGTTGGAGCTGCACCCATCCAGGCAAGTGGAGAGTATTCCATCATACTCCTGACTTGTGCCTTATCGATGGTGGACAGGCATTAGGAAGACAGGAGGTGAGTTACTTGCCACAGAATTCCCAGCCTCTGACCTGCTCTTGTAGCCACAGCATTTATGTGGCTGGTCCAATTCAGTTTCTGGTCAGTGGTAACCTCCAGGATGTTGATAGTGGGGGATTCAGCAATGGTAATGCCATTGAACATCAAGGGCAGATTGTTAGATTCTCTCTTGTTTATGTGATTGCCTGGCACTTGTGTGGCACATATGTAATTTGCCCCTTGCCTGGCTGTTGTCAGGTCTTGCTGCATCTGGACATGGACTGCTTGAATATCTGAGGAGTCATGAATGGTACTGAACACTGTGCAATCATCAGCAAACATCCCCACTTCTGACCTTATGATGGAGGGAAGGTTATTGATGAAACTGCTGAAGATGTTTGGGCCTACCCACTAGGCTGAGGATTACCCTGAGGAACTCCTGTAGTGATGTCCTGAGACTGAGATGATTGAACTCCAACAAACACAACCATCTTCCTTTGTGCTAGGTACGACTCCAAGTAGCAGAGAGTTTTCCTCCTGATTCCCAATGACTCCAGTTTTGCTAGGGTTCCTTGATGCCATACCCGGTCAAATGCCGCCTTGATGTCAAGGACAGTCACACTCGCCTCACCTCTGAAGTTCAGCCCTTTTGTTCATGTTTGGACCAAGGCTGTAATAAGGTCAGAAGCTGAGTGGCCCTTGTGGAACCCAAACTGAGCATCAGTGAGCAGGATATTGCTGAGCAAGTGCCGCTTGATAGCACTATCGACGGCCCCTTCCATCACATTGCTGATGATCGAGAGTAGACTGATCAGGCGTTAATTGTCCAGGTTGGATTTGTCCTGCTTTTTGTGTACAGGACATACCTGGGCAATTTGCCACATTGCTGGGTAGATGCCAGTGTTGTACTGGAATGGTGTGGCTAGTTCTGCAGCACAATTTTTCAGTACTATTGCTGGAATGTTGTCAGGACCCATAACCTTTACAGTATCCAGTGCCTTCAGTCGTTTATTGATATCACATGGAGTGAATCAGATTGGCTGAAGACTGGCATCTGTGATGCTGGAGACCTCAGGAGGATGCCAAGATGGATCATCCACTCGGTGTTTCTGGCTGAAAATGGATGCAAATGCTTCAGCCTTCTCTTTTGCACTGATGTGCTAGGCTCCCCCATCATTTAGGATGGAGATATATGTGGAGCCTCCTCATCCTGTTTCATGACGGGATGTGGCAGGACTGCAGAGCATAGATCTGATCCATTGGTTTTGGGATCTCTTAGCCCTGTCTATTACATGCTGCTTCTGCTGTTTTGCATATAAGTCGTTCTGTATTGTAGCTTCACCAGACTGGCACTTCATTTTTAGGTAATGCCTGACATGCCCCCCTGCATTCTTCATTGAACCAGGGTTGGTCCCCCGGCTTGATGCTAATCGAAACATAGAACTCAAGAAAAATTACAGCGCAGAAGGAAGCCATTCACCCCGTCATGTCTGCGCCAGCCAAAAAAACTAGATGCCCAATCTAATTCCACCTTCCAGCACCTGATCTGTCGCCTTGCAGGTTATAGCACTTCAGGTGCATATCCAGGTACCTTTTAAAAGAACTGAGGGTTTCTGCCTCCACCACCATTCCTGGCAGTGAATTCCAGACACCCACCACCCTCTGGGTGAAAAAGTTACTCCTCATGTTCCCTCCAATCCTTCTACCAATCACCTTAAATCTGTGGTAATTAACCCCTCTGCTAGGGGAAACAGTTCCTTCCTGTTTACTCTGTCTAGGCCCCTCATAATCTTGTACACCTCAATTAAGTCATCCCTCAGCCTCCTCTGTTCTAAGGAAAACAACCCTAGCCTAGCCAATCTTTCCTCATAGCTGCAACTTTCAATCCCTGACAACATTCTTGTAAATCTCCTCTGCACTCTCTCCACAGCAACTATGTCCTTTCTGTAATAGGGGCGACCAGAACTGTACGCAATACTCCAACTGTGGCCAAAGCAGCATTTTATACATTTCCAGCATTACATTCCTGCTTTTGTATTGTATACCTCGGCCAATAAAGGAAAGCATTCCATATGCCTTCTTCACCACTTCATCTACCTGTCTTGCCATCTTTAGGGACCTGTGGACATGCACTCCAAGGTCTCTCACTTCTTCTACCCCTCTCACTATCCTCCCTTTATTGTGTATTCCCTCACTTTATTTGCCCTCCCCAAGTGCATTACCTCACACTTCTCTGGACTGAATTCTATTTACCACTTTTCCATCCACTCAACCAAACCATTGATACCATTCTAGAGGATACAGCCATCCTCTTCACTATCAACTACACAACCAATTTTTGTGTCATCAGCAACTTTCCTAATCAAGCCTCCCACATTTAAGTCCAAATCATTAATATATGATGGTAGAGTGGGGGAATATGCCGGGCTGTAAGGTTACAGATTATGGTTGAAAACAATTCTGCTGCTGGCCCACAGCGTCTCATGAATGCCTGGTTTTGAGTTGCTAAATCTGTTCGAAATCTATCCCATTTAGCAGGGTGGTAGTGCCACACAACACAATGGAGGATATTCTCAATGTGAAGACGGGACTTGGTCACCACAAGAACTGTGTGGTGGTCACTCCTAACAGTACTGTCATGGACAGATGCATCTGCGACAGGTAGATTGGTGAGGTCGAGGTGAACCATCTAGTAGGTTCCCTCACCACGTGCCACAGACCCAGTCTAGCAGCTATGTCCTTTAGGACTCAGCCAGCTCGGTCAGCAGTGGTGCCACTGAGCCACTCCTGGTTAAGCAACTTTGAAGTCCCCACCCAAAGTGCCTGGTTCCAATTGGTGTTCAACATGAAGAAGCACTGATTCATCAGCCGGGGTGGAGGGGGGTTAGGTGGCAATCAACAGGAGGTTTCCTTGCTTCCTTGCCCATGTTTGACATGATGCCATGAGACTTCATGGGGTCCGGAGTCAATGTTGAAGACTCCCAGGCCAACTCCCTCCCAACTGTATACAACTGTGCTGCCACCTCTGGTGGGTCTGTCCTGCCGGTGCTACAGGATGTACCCAGGGATGGTGGTGTCTGGGACATTGTAAGTTATGATTCCATGATTATTACTATGTCTGGCTGTGGGACAGCTCTCCCAATTTTGGAACAAGCCCCCCAGATGTTAGTAAGGAGGATGTTGCAGGGTTAACAGAGCTGGGTTTGCCATTGTTGTTTCCAGTGCCTAGGTTGATGCCAGGTGGTCTGCCTGGTTTCATTCCTTCCTGGTTCCTAACCAAAGATTTCTATACTTCAGTATTAACTTGTTGCTTTTGCATTTCATCCTTTACAAAACCCAAGATCCCGTGTGTGTTTTTAGATAGTTTTATCAGCTTGTCTTTCCACTTTTAAAGATTTGTGTATCTGAACCTCTGAGTCTCTCTCTGCTCATCTATTCATTTTGATTATCTTTACAATTTATAATGACCTGGATTTTGCAGTCAGTGGTGAAGTGACAGCATTCACCGCTGACCTCGAAGAAAGCTGCACAGAAAGATCTAGCAAGCTCTGTGGTATGGATTTCAACTTTCCTGACATAAATTTCATTCTGTTTCCAGCGATAGGGAATCTTGGCATCCGATAACAGTGATGTTATCAAGCAGGCTAAGCAGCTAATCAGAGTGAATAATTTTCACATAGCAAACCAGGAAGGAAGAAGGGGATTTATGGTTTAATGTTACAGAAAGTGAAATAAAAATTGGGACTTGCACTTGGGATTAAGATAGAAACTGAAATATCATAAACTTTAAAAAAATCTTTATTTTAAAACTTTATGGAATTTTTACCATGGATTGGGAAATTTGATATTCCACAAAACTGTTTTTTCAGTGCCAGAGAAGTTGTTCATCATTAATTATGACTTAGTATGCTGTTAAAAGCTCAGTTACACATCATTCTACAAGGCGTAACATTTTCAAGGGTTTTTACAGTGAGAATAATAGTGTTAAAAGTTGAAGTTCACATCAATTCAGTGCTTACTAAATTATTTCCACCTGTGAGGATCTCAGCACACCCAGTGGACAAGCAGGGAATCGCTAACAGAAAGTTCCAGACTTCCTCATTTAACAGTGCATGTGTAGTACCTGAAGTTGCTATCAGTTTCACAGAGTAATCACAGTGGCCCCCCTCCGATTTCTCATCCACATGCTGTGCCTCGGCTTAATGTCACATCTGACCCCGAGATGAGCTTCCAACTGCACACTCACACCATCATGAAGACCTATTTTCACCTCCGTAACGTCACCCGACTTCACCCCTGTCTCAGCTCATCTGCTGCTGAAACCCTCATTCATGCTTTTGTTACCTCCAGACTTGTCTATTCCAATGCACACCTGGCTGATTTCCCACATTCTACCCTCTGCAAACTTCAGTTTATCCAAAACCCCGCCGCCTTTGTCTTAACTCGCACCAAGTCCTGTTCAGCTATCTTCCTTGTGCTCACTAACCTACATTGGCTCCAGGTTAAGCAACGTCTTGATTTTAAAATTCTCATCCTTGTTTTCAAATCCCTCAGTGGCCTTGCCCATCGCTATGTCTGTAACCTCCTCTAGCCCCTCAACATTCCCCCAATTCTGGCCTCTTGAGCATCCACGATTTTAATCGCTCTGCCATTGTTGACCATGCTTTCAGTTGCCAAGGCCCCAAGCTCTGGAATACCCTCCCTAAACTCCTCTACTGCACTTTCCTCATTTAAGGCACTCCTTAAAACCTACCTCTGACCAAGCTTTTGGTCATTCAACCTAATATCTCATGTGGGTCAGTATCATATTTTGTTTTATAATGTTCCTGTGAAGTGCCTTGGGATATTTTATTATGTTAAAGGCGCTATATAAATATAAGTTGTCATTACAACAGAAAAATCTGAACCAATGACTTCAGAAGAACGTTTTAATTTATTTTCAGTTTGTTTACTTTACGCTTTATAGTGATACAGCATGATATCCAAACTGAAGGATTACCAAATTTGATGTAACCTAACTTCCCATACTTTTTTATAATTCTCGTAGCTTTGTTCTAAATTATCCCTCACCCCCATTTATATCTTGTGTCTAATTTGATTTAAGCTCTATTTATTTACTTGTGGAGCCATTTTATGAGATTTATCCCTTTTATTCCTAGTCAGAGTTTACCTAGTTCACCTAGTTTACGCTTTGGATGCTGTTGCCAATTCCGGTGCAAATTGCACCCGTCTTGCAAAGTGTTTTTTTGCCCTTTGAGTTTTTTCTCAAACTCGTGTGTGTCATCAAATGCAAAATCTGCCATGAACCAATGCAACTGGGCAGAGTTTTAATACTTTATTTTTTAAATTTTTCTTTAAAAAGATTTCCTTCATATATTTTAATCGTGATAAGTTGCTGAAATTTGATTAAAATACATTCATCGCAAAAAATAAGCATTGCTAGTATAAATCCACCATCTGTGGAACCCGATTTTAAGTTACTGAAATTTACTTTTAAAACAACTATGACGCTATTATCTAGTTATATTAGGCTACATTAGTCAGTTTCTTAGTAAATTATAACAAAAATCACATTTAAAAACTTCTTTAACCTTTTAATCTTTGTGCCCAAAAGATTCAGCTTAATTTTTTAAGCCTTCCTAAAGGTCTGCAAATGAGCGCAATTAGAGCAAATACCCAGTGGTGATTAATTTACCTGTGGCTGAGGCCAATTTTGTGTGCACAGCCTTCTTCTAGCACAGCGTTTTTAAAACCAATGCAAAAGTTGTGCAGAACACTGTTTATGCTTCAAATTCTGTGATCTATTTGCCGGTATCCTTATTTTGGTTGAATTCCACCGGAAAAAAGCAGCACAATTGAGCTGATACTCGAGGCCCAGGTATTTAACCAGTACCAGGCCTTTTCTTGGAACTTTGCCACTGCCTCCCATTTTCACAGACCAGGAGAAGTCCCCCAGACATTCAGTCCATTATTTGATCTGTGCTAGTTCCCCCTGTCACTCATTGGACTTTACTAATTTCCAGTCCAACAACTTTATCTTAGACTCTCTTTTTTGTATTGACCTAAGTAGGTTATGGACACTATTTCCCATTGTTTCCTACCTTCAGTCACTTACTTGTTCTATTTTGTTACTCAGAGGCATATCCAGCTCTGTGTCTTTCATTGTGGAAATGATCCTGGATATTTGCTAAGAATTCCTCTCATTAAAGTCTACCTTAAGATAATTGAAGCTCCTTCTAATTACAATTTTGTTACTCTCTAAATTGCCTATAAATTTCATCCTCTCTTTCCCACTGATTGTCATGCACAGAGGTAGTCAATAAAATTTTTCCTTCCTATAACTAAAATCGTGGCTGAGAATTTTGTTGAAGTTACTACCCATCTTCTGCCGTGACTTTGGCAGAAGTGCAGCAGAAACGCTGTTTATGCACGCAAGTAGGGCTCCCTCAGTTAAAGGAGCAGAAGCAGAAATTCCTGGTACATAAGGTTGCTATTTTTATTCTCTATCGTCGTGAAAATATTGTAACCAGGAATACTTATTTCCTTGTCCTATCCCAGCTGAAACCATGGGGCCTGATTTTAATACTGTGTAAGTGAATGGGTTTTGCGTGAGTTAAAATCGGGTCCACTTCTGTTAACATCGCATCCCTCCATCCTAATTTATAGTTCTAGTTCCCCAAAAGTACTTCTAATGCTTTGCACAAATACATGTAACTACTGACAGCTTCATACTGTTCAGTATCCCTTTCCCCTCTTTTTTTTCTGCACTATCCTTAATTTATTGCCTGTGTGCCCCAGGACAAGTCTCTTCACATCCTCTGCCAAGATTGCATCTGTCAACTGTTTCCCTCTTCATTATACTTATTAACTTCTCCCTTCTCCAAACGTACCTTACTAGCTTGAGTCCTCCCCAGCAGTCTATTTGACCTCAATAAACAGATATTGTTTTGGGTTCAATTTATGTGAAGACCAACCCACCTTTAGATTTCTCCCACTACAAAATCCACTTTAATGCCATAGAAATCCAAAACTCTTCCTTCTACACCATCTATCAAGCTGTATATTGATATACCTCGCCTTCTGATGATATGCCTCAACCATAGGAGCAGAAGTAGGCCATTTAGCCCTTCGGGCCTGCTCCACCATTCAAAAAAGATCATGGCTGATCGTCTAATTCCCACTTTGAAAAGTAAAAACTTTAGCATAATTACAATCTCGACAGATTGCTAACAAATAATGTTGGTGGTGTACGGAATGCAAAAATTAGAACTTTGGCTATCACCTCATGCTTTTGACTAGTTTGGGCCCAGATTCTAGTTCAGACTAGTTACCCTCCCATCCTATTCCCACTTTCTCCCCATATCCCTTGATCCTTTAGGCATTAAGAAATATATCTATCTCCTTCTTGAATATATTTAATGACTTGGCCTCCACTGCCTTCTGCGTTAGAGAATTCCACAGGTTCACCACCCTCTCTGGGTGAAGAAATTTCTCCTCATCTCAGTTCTAAATGGCATACCCCATATCCTGAGACTGTGACTCCTGGTTCTGGACTCCCCAGCCATTGGGAACATCCTCCCTGCATCTAGCCTTTCTAGTCCTGTTAGAATTTTATAGGTTTCTATGAGATCCCCTCTCATTCTTCTAAACTCTAATGAATATTGGCTGAGTCGACCTAATCTTTCCTCATATTTCAATCCTGCCATCCCAGCCTAGTAAATCTTCTTTGCATTCCCTCCATAGCAAGAACATCTTCAGATAAGGAGACCAAAACTGCACACAATACTCCAGATGTGGTCTCACCAAGACTCTGTATAACTGTAGTAAAACATCCTTGCTCCTCTACTCAAATCCTCTTATAATGAAGGCCAACATACGGTTCGCCTTCCTAACTGCTTGCTGCACCTGAATGCTTGCTTTCAGCGACTGGTGTACAAGGACACCTCCCTCTTTCCCAATCTATCACCATTCAGATAATAATCTGCCTTTCTGTTTTTACAACCAAAGTGGATAACCTCACATTTATCCATGTTATATCACATCTGCCATGCATTTGCCCACTCACCCAACTTGTCCAAATCACATTGGAGCCTCATTGCATCCTCCTTACAGCTCACATTCTCCCCCAGCTTTGTGTTGTCTTGGAAACTTTGCAAACTTGGAAATGTTACATTTAGTTCCCTCACCCAAGTCATTAATATATATTGTGAATAGCTGGGGCCCAGGCACTGATCCCTGCGGTACCCCACTAGTCACTGCCTGCCACCCGGAAAAAGACCCGTTTATTCCTACTCTCTGTTTCCTGTCTGTCAGCCAATTCTCAATCCATGCCAGTATATTACCCCCAATCCCATGTGCTTTAATTTTGCACAATAATGTCTGTGGGACCTCATCAAAAGCCTTCTGAAAATCCAAAAACACCGCATCCACTGGTTCTCCCTTATCTATTCTACTAGTTACATCCTCAAAAAACTCAAGTAGATTTGTTAAGCATGATTTCCCTTTTGTAAATCCATGCTGACTTTGTCCAATCCTGTTTATGCTTTCCAGGTGTTCTGCTATCACATCCTTTATAATAGACTCTAGCATTTTCCTCACTACTGATGCAAGACTAACTGGTCTGTAATTCCCTGTTTTTTCTCTCCCTCCTTTTTTAAATAGTGGGGTTACATTTGCCACCCTCCAATCTGTAGGAACTGCTCCAGAGTCTATAGAATTTTGGAAGATGACCACCAATGCATCCACTATTTCCAGGGCCACTTCCTTTAGTACTCTGGGGTGTAGATTATCAGGCCCTGGGGATTTGTCAGCCTTTAACCACAGTAATTTCTCTAGCACTATTTTTTTACTAATATTGAATTCCTTCAGTTCCTCCCTCTCATTAGACTCTTGGTTCCCTAACATTTCTGGGAGGTTATTTGTGTCCTCCTTTGTGAAGGCAGAACCAAAGTATGTGTTTAATTGTTCTGCCATTTCTTTGTTCCCCATTAGAATTTCTCCCGTTTCTGACTGTAATGGACCTACATTTGTCTTCACTAATCTTTTTCTCTTCACATATTTATAGAAGCTTTTACAGTCAGTTTTTATGTTCCCCGTAAGTTTACTCTCATACTCTATTTTCCCCCGCTTAATCAACCTCTTTGTCCTCATATACTGAATTCTAAACTGCTCCCAATCCTCAGACTTGCTGCTTTTTCTGGCAATTTTAAATGCCTCCTCTTTGAATCTAATAATATCCCTAATTTCTTTTGTAAGCCATGGTTGAGCCACCTTTCTGGTTTTATTTTTTGCGCCAGACAGGAATGAATAATTGTTGTAATTCATGCAAACGTTCTTTAAATATTATCCATTACCTATCCACCGTCAACCCTTTTAGTAAAGTTCCCCAATCTACCATAACCGACTCGCACCTCATACCTTTGTAGTTTCCTATATTTAGATTCAGGACCCTAGTTTCGGATTCAGCTAGGGCTTGATAGGGTAGGTGTTGAGAGGCTATTTCTCCTGGCTGCAGAGTCTGGAACTAGAGGTCTTATTCTCAGGATAAAGGGTTGGCCATTTAGGACCGAGATGAGGGGAGATGATTTCACTCAGAGGGATGTGAATCTTTGGAATTCTCTACCCAAGAAGGCTGTGAATGCTTGGTCTTTGAGTACATTCAAGATTGAGAGATTTTTTTGGACATCAAGGGGCATGGGAAGAGGGTGGGAAATTGGAGTTGAGGTGGAAGATCAGCCTTAAACCTACTGGCCAGAGATAGCACATGGTGTGAGAAGACTGAGAAAGGAAAGAAAATGAAAAAAATACTGTATTAAAAGAAATGTTTATCAAAAGGTTTGTTAAAAGTAAGTGGTGCATCTTGATTAGACAGGCATTTGTCACATACAGAAGGAAAAAGGATCATATTGTCTAGACTTTTAAATATGCTGTACAAATTTGTAGCTTTGCTGTCTTTTCTCTTGTTAATTCTGGTAATAGTTCATATGAGCATATAAATTAGGAGCAGGAGTAGGCCACTCGGCCCCTCAGCCTGTTCCGCCATTCGACAAGCTCATGACTGATCTGATTGTAACCTCAACTCCACATTCCCGCCTACCCTGATAACCTTTCACCCCCTTGCTTATCCAGAATCTATCTACCTCTGCCTTAAAAATATTCAAAGACTCTGCTTCCACCGCCTTTTAAGGAAGAGCGTTCCAAAGACTCTCAACCCTCAGAGAAAAAATTCCTCCTCGTCTCTGTCTTAAATGGGCGACCCCCTTATTTTTAAACAGTGACCCCTAGTTCCAGATTATCCCACAAGAGGAAACATCCTTTCCACTTTCACGCAGTCAAGACCCCTCAGGATCTTATATGTTTCAATTAAGTTGCCTCTTATTCTTCTAAACTCCAGTGGATACAAGCCAAGCCTGTCCAACCTTTCCTCATAAGACAACCCATCCATTTCAGGTATTCATCTAGTAAACCTTCTTTGAACTGCTTCCAACCCATTTCCATCCTTCCTTAAATGAGGAGATCAATACTGTACTGGTTAGCTAACAAGCAGCAGACATTTGGGTCTTGTTTTTTGGGTTGGCAAGCTGTAACTAGTGGAGTGCCACAGGATCAGCGTTGGCCCCGAAACCCTCCTCGGGAGCCGGGCCCACACAACCCGAGCTGCCTCTCGGAAATGCCCTCCATGCCATTCCAATCAGCACGGAGGGGTTTCCTGTCCGGGTTGCTCCTGCACACTCTCCACTTCCTCGCCCTCGTCAGCCGGCTGGATATGCCCTGGCGGTCTGTGTTGCCAGCTGGCGGCGAGGGGAAACCCCTTTGGAGGTCTCTCGACGTGGGAGTCCTCCCCCTTTACATCGGGGACCTGGGGCTGGAAGGTGCTGCACAGGGCAGTCCCGTGCAATAGACTTTTAAGTAGGTTCACGGACTCCTAGGCCGCCTGTAATTTCTGCAGGCTGGACGAGTCCGTGTTCCACATATATATGGTGTGCGCAAGGTTGCAGCCCCTTTTGAGTATTTGACGGGGCTGCTCCTCAAGTTTTGGCTGCACTTCAGCCCCACTCTCCTGATCTTTGGGCACGCGGTGCGGAGGGGCATGGGCCAGGAGGAGGATCTCCTTGTTGGTCTGCTCCTGGGCCTGGCCAAGGTGGCAATTCATAGGTCCAGGCTGCAGGCGGGGTCCGTCCTCTCTAATTGCCTGCCCCTCTTCCGCAGTTACATTCGTGCCTGGGTGTCCTTGGAGAAAGCGCATGCGGTGTCCGGCGGTATGCTTGAGGCCTTCCCTGACCAGTGGGCACTGCAGAGACTGGAGTGCATCGTTGCCGCAGAGAATTGCATTTTAATTTGAGTTTTTTTGTTTGTTTATTTGATTTTAATAAAGTTATTTTAAAACTATGTATATAAAAGGGGTCTGAGGAATAAAGGCCCCCTCGACATAAAATATATAAAAGGGGCCTGGGGTATAAAGGCCACCTTTGAAAAAAAACAAACAAAAAAAAAGGTCAGTGCTGGGACCTCAACTATTTACAATTAATATTAATGACTTGGATGAAGGGACTGAATGTATGGTAGTTAAATTTGCCGATGATACCAAGATAGGAAGGAAAATAAATTGTCAAGAAGAGGTAAAGAGTCTACAAAAGGATATAGATAAGTTAAGTGAGTGGGCAAAAATTTTGCAGATGGAGTATAATGTGGGAAAGTGTGTTCTTGTCCACTTTGGCTGGAAGAATAGAAAAGCTGCATCCTATTTAAATGGAAGGAGATTGCAGAAATTGAGGTACAGAGGGATCTGGGTGTCCTAGTACACGAAACACAACATTAGTATGGTTCAGCAAGTGATTAAGAAGGCAAATACAATGTTTATTGCAAGGGGAATGGAACATAAAAGAGGTGTTTTGCCACAGTTGTATAGGGCACTGGTGAGACCACATCCAGAGTATTGTGTACAATTTTGGTCTCCTTAATTAAGAAAGGATATAATTGTGTTGGAAGCAGCTTAGAGAAGGTTCATGCATCTGATTCCTGGGATGAGAGGGTTATCTTATGAGGAAAGGTTGGACAGGTTGGGTCTGTATTCATTGGAGTTTAGAAGGATGAGAGGTGATCTTATTGAAACACATAAGCTCCTGAGGGGACTTGACAGGGTGGATTTTGAAAGGATGTTTCCCATTGTGGGAGAGACTAAAACGAGGGGGTATAATTTAAAAATATAGGGTCTCCCATTTAAGACAGAGATGAGGAGAAATTTTTTCTCTGAGGGCCATGAGTCTGTGGAACTCTCTTCCCCGGAGAGTGGCGAAGGCAGGGGCATTGAATGTTTTTAAGGCAGAGGTAGACAGACTCTTGACAAACAAGGGAGTCAAAGGGCAAGAAAGTGGAGTTGTGTCCACAAACAGATCAGCCATGATCTTATAGAATGGCAGAGCAGGCTCCATAGCTTACTCCTGCTCCTAGTTCATATGAGTAACTCACCTCCTGACTCCCCAGTGCCTGCCCATCATCTACAAGGCACAAGTCAGGAATACTCTCCACTTGGCTGGATTGGTGCAGCTCCAACAACACTCAAGAAGCTCGACACCAACCAGGACAAAGCAACCGTTTGATTGGCACCCCATCCACCACTTTTAACATTCACTCCCTTCACCTCCGGCATACATTGCAATGCAGCAACTCACCAAGACTTCGTTCACAGCACCTTTCAAACGTGCAACCTCTACCACCTAGAAGGATGAGGGCAGCAGCTGCATGGGAGCACCTCCACCTGCAAGTTTCCCTCCAAGCCACACACCATCCTGACTTGGAACTACATCACCGTTCTTTCACTATCATTGAGTCAAAATCCTGGAATTCCTTTCCTAACAGCACTGTCAGTGTATCTACACCCCAAGGACTGCAGCGCTTCAAGAAGGCAGCTCACCACTACCTTCTCAAGGACAATTAGGGGTGGGCAATAAATGCAAGGCCCACATCCCATGAACGCATACAATAAATGTCCACAATTAGAAGAAATTGTTTCGAACAATAAGATTAAATTTCCAGATGTATGTACATCTATATCTGATCATTAGTAACAACAAACCCATGAAAAGGACACAAATTATGTATGCACAATCTCCCAAACCCCATATTCAAAATTACAGATTCATTTAACCTCTGCAGTTCAACACTGCATGAACATGATTGTGCCATACAGGATGTTAAATGACAATTACCGGTAGATATTATCACACATATACTTTTTGTCAAACCTCCGGCGAAATCTCAAATCAATTCCATAGAATCATGGAAAGTTTAAGGCACAGAAAGAGGCCAGTGTGTCTGTGCTGGCTCTGTGACCGTTCCACTTTGTTTTTATTCTTTCATGGTACATAAGCATCGCTGGCAAGGCCAGCATTTGTTGCCAATCCCTACTTGCCCTTGAGAAGATGGTGGTGAGCCACCTTCTTGAACCGCTGCAGTCCATTTGGTGTAGGTACACCCACAGTGCTGTTAGGAAGGAAGTTCCAGGTTTTAGACCCAGCAACATTAAAGGAACAAGTTAAGATGATATGTGGCTTGGAGGGAAACTTGCAGATGGTGGTGTTCCCATGCATCTGCTGAAGGCACCTGCTGCACTGGTGCTCAGTGAGGTTCAGGTATGACATTCGGGCCTAGAAATTCCTTTTGCTTGACCAAGACGTCAGTGCCCTCATTGGCGAAAGAATCGCAAGACAATGCACTAAGTAAGACGAGAATGCTTTCAAGTTATATCAAAATTGAATCATTGTGCAATTGAAATGTTCATAGGATGAGCATCCTGGTGTGTCTGTGTGCGCACCAGTTTGTGCCTACATCCCATGAGGAGTTTTTAATCTCAACCAGCTCAGCAGGGAGGAAATGAAGTACTTTCCTGCAGGGAAAACCATGTGGGTGAGTCACCATAGGCAGACTGCTCACACATACCTCCTTGACAGCTGCATTGGTAGACATTTGGAAGAAGACCTCAGTCAGAGAGGGGCGTATACCAGATGAGAACTTTAAAAAAATTAAATGATTTGAGAAAACAAAAAGTCATGTTGTTTATTCTGTTAGCAACACCTTATAAAGTTTTGATTCTAATGGCAGCTATGAACAGTTTATGGGCCTTAACAGAGGGTCCAATAATACATGCACTTCAAAGATAGACAGAACATATTCATTTTCTTTACCCTCAGCACAATGCACTGGATAATCCAGAGAATCAGAGTAACACTGAGCTTTTCTCTCTACTAATGGCCATTATTATAATTAAGTAGAACTCAACTACTACTTTCAAAATTAATCTTTGGAATAAGGATTGCTTGAAGTATTTAATAATTTAGTCATAGTGAGGAATTATTTGAATGTTAGATAATGTTTAATAGTCCAAATTTAGATATAGATGATAATGATAATTATTCATACAGAACATTACTACATTCACATATCGAAATGTCAGCTAAAGTTACCCCACCATGTGTATCATCAAAAAGAAAAAGATTTTCTTTATTGAGTGTGCTTCCAACTTCCAGAATGTGCATTTTCCAACATCTAGAATTTTCAATATTCTCATTATTTCAAGTGCTAACAATTCACAATATTCTATGAATAAAAGACTTAATTTTATTTTAGTGCAGACATGCTGCTGCAGTCATAAAGACCGCAAACAGGAAATGGGTTCTGTTGAGATCAATTAAAATAATATTTTTCAAACAATTTCAGACTTCTTGTTTTAAGTTTGTGGCATATGCAATATATTAAATGGCAGTAAGAACAGTTTGTGCTTTTAAATTGAAATAGTTTGCAACAATTCAGCAGTTTGCTAAGGACCTACGTGTACAAAAACATTGACTAATTAAAATGCTCTGGGAAATTAATAAAGTCAGAGCAGTGATACACAGGTCAAAGCAGACCGACATGGAGAAGTATTAAAGAAAGAAGTTCCTCTATAATTATTTATTTCATAAAAACCACAACAGAGCTTACAGCTTTATGCTGATCTATATTAAGTCCTTCAATGGGATGCATTTTGAAATGCTTAATGTATAAAAGAGAAGTAATTTCCAAACTATAGCAAATGTCAGATTTTCAATACTCAATAACCCCATAGATTAAATTTCTGTTTAACCTTTTTATATATGATATGAAACTCCTATACAAGCACATTGTATTCCATAATATTGTTTACTCTGGATGTGCAGCTTCAAAACATTATTTAAGCTTGCAGTGGGTGCATGGTTTATTTAACATACATACACATAGATCAGATACGTAATCTACAAACCTTAGTTCTTGTTGTCATGTTATTCTATTACTTGTGTGTAAATGTTTCCATTATAAACTCCTATGTCCATATTTATAATGGAAATCATCCATATAATGCCAAATTATAATTGTGAACTCTGGGTACCAGGTAGTGCTGTGGAGGAAACCAACAAACCTTCTCTTGCCTGCTCTGTTGCCTTTATTGCTGAGTTTCCACAAGGTAAAATATTAAGGTAAATAAAGCTTTTAACTTTAATATCTTTATGGTAATGTACAATATTTAAAGCATTTTTCTCTTAGTTATTTAAAACCTGCTGGGTTTCAAGGACTCAATGGGCCACAGAATATTACCTAGTATGTGTCAATATATATAGTACATAGCTATTAAATATTAAAATTAGTGGTGGTTGCAACATTCTAATGGTATTGCACCCATAGCTGCCACTGTCAGGGTAACAATATGTGGCTCATTTACTTAGTGGCACTCCATCTAGTGAAATGTGACGATCGATTATCTGATCTGTGAAATCTGGTACTGCAACAACAACTCATTTGAAAATAGGACATTTTGTGCAAGGAAACTCAAGGACACAAGAAATAGGAGCAGGAGTAGAGCAAATGGCCCATCGAGCCTGCTCTGCCATTCAAAACGATCATGGCTGATCTTAGGATTAAAGTTCTCTAAATCTTATAGAGAAGTAACTTTAAAAAAAATAAAAAGTCACATAACACACTGTACTGGACACAAGAAAGCCAAACTTTCCACTCCCAGACGACAGTATCAAACTCAAATAGTAAATCTTTAGCCTGACATCAAAACAAAGAGAAGCACTTCTGAATTTACCATAAAGTTGAACTGTGCAGAGATAAAATGTCGACATGCACTTCCCATAGAAATTATTCTTGCTGTTTCATTCAAACTGAGGTACTTTGAATCCCAATCAGGTAAACTAGCCACATTAGCATTTAAACACCCAGTGTATTGAATGCGCCTCTCTCTCCGCCCCCGATCATCGGATTTTAGAAAAACATCTCTACTATGCCCTCAATCCATTGATCAGAAGTAGCACAAGCAGATGCCAAACTCATGCAAACAGCAGCCATGCACTTTGGACCTTAAACCCATTCATCAAACCAAACAGTACGTAAAAAAACTGAAGCTGTGCCATACCCCTCCTTTCCCTCCTTCATCCACCCAAAAGACAGGCTGGTCTAGAACTGAACAACATTAGTCCTCAAACCCTCCATCTCCTCACTGAGTAGAAATCCAGGCATGGGATCATAAGGCAATATTTAACATAAGAACATTAGAAATAGGAGCAGGAGTAGGTCATTTGGCCCCTCATGCCTGCTCCGCCATTCAATAAGATTGCAGCTGATTGGATTGTGGCCTTAACTCCACTTTCCTGCCTACCCCCCCTCCCCCCCACAACCATAACCCACGACTCCCTGGTAGATAAAAAATCTGTCTAACTCAGTGTTGAATACATTCAATGACCCAGCTTCCACTGTTTTCTGGGAAAGAGAATTCCAAAGATTAATGACCCTCAGAGAAGAAATTCTTCCTCATCTCTGTCTTAAAAGGGAGACCCCTTATCCTGAAACTGTGCCTCCTAGTTCTGGACTCCACCTCGAAGGGAAACATACTTTTTTTTAAATTCCTTCGTGGGATGTGGGCATCGCTGGCAAAGCCAGCATTTATTGCCCATCCCTAATTGCCCTTGAGAACATGGTGGCAAGCTATCTTCTTGAACCACTGCAGTCCTTGGGTTGCAGATAAACCAACAGTGCTGTTAGGAAGGGAGTTCCAGGAGTTTGACCCAACGACAGTGAAGAAACGGCGATATAGTTCCAAGTCAGGATGGCGTGTGGCTTGGAGGGGAACTTGCAGGTGGTGGTGTTCCCATGCATCTGCTGCCCTTATCCTTCTAGGTGGTAGAGGTTGCGGGTTTGGAAGGTGATGTTGAAGGGGCCTATGTGCGTTGCTGCAGTGCATCTTTAAAAGGTGCACACTACTGGCACTGTGCATCGGTAGTGAAGGGAGTGAATGTTCAAGGTGGTGGATGGTGGGTGCCAATCAAGCAGGCTGCTTTATCCTGGATGGTGTCGAGCTTCTTGAGTGATGTTGGAGCTGCACCCATCCAGGTAAGTGGAGAGTATTCCCTCAAACTCCTGACTTGCGCCTTGTAGACTGGGGCGACAGGAGGACTTGCCACAGAATTCCCAGCCTCTGATCTGCTCTTGTAGCCACAGCATTTATGTGGTTGGTCAAGTTCAGTTTCTGGTCAATGGTAATCCCCAGGATGTTGACAGTGGGGGATTCAGTAATGGTAATGTCATTGAACATCAAGGATAGATGGTTAGATTCTCTCTTGTTTGAGATGGTCATTGCCTGGCACTTGGGTGACATGAATGTGATTCTCTCAGCTCCATGTCAAGCCCCCTCAGAATCTTATATGTTTCAATAAGATCACCTCTCTTTCTTCTTAATCCCAATGAGTATAGGCCCAACCTGCTCAACCTTTCCTCATAAGACAACCCCTTCATCCCATGAATCAGCCTTGTGAACTTGCTCCGAACTGCTTCCAATGCAAGGAAATCTGCAATTAAGGAAACCAAAACTGTATGCAGTACTCCAGGTGTGTTCTCACCAATGCCCTGTACAGTTGTGGAAAAACTTTCATACTTTTATATTTCATGCCCCTTGCAATAAATACCAACATTCCATTTGCCTTCCTAATTACTTGCTGTACCTACATGCTAACTTTTTCTTATTCATGTATAATGACACCCAGATCCCTCTCTACCATAGCAGTCTGCAGTCTCTCTCAAGTTAAATAATATTCTGCAGTTCTATTCTTCCTGCCAAAGTGGACAACCTCACATTTTCCCACATTCTACTCCATCTGCCAAATTTTGCCCACTCACTTAACCAATCTATATCTCTTTGCAGACACATTGTGCCCACCTCACAATTTGCTATCCTACCTATCTTTATATTATCCACACATTTCACTACAATACACTCAGTCCCTTCATCCAAGTCATTAATATAGATCCTAAATAGTTGAGGCCCCAGCGCTGATCCCTGGGGCACTCCACTAATTATAGTTTGCCAGCCTGAAAATTCCCCATTTATCCCAATTTTCTGTTTCCTGTTTGATAGCCAATCGTCTATCCATGCTATTATACCTCCAACACCATGAGCTCTTATGTAGTAACCTTTTATGTGGCACCTTTAAATGCCTTTTGGAAATCCAAATACCCGACATCTACCAGTTCCCCTTTATCCACTCTGCTTGTTACATCCTCAAAGAACTCAATAAATTTGTCAAACATGATTTCCCTTTCATAAAACCATTTTGACTCTGGCTGATTGCATTATGATTTTCTAAATGTTCCCCCACTACTTCCTTAATAATGGATTCTAGCATTTTACCAATGACAGGTATTAGGCTAACTGGCCTATAGTTTCCTGCTTTCTGTCTCGCTCCTTTCTTGAATAGAGGTGTTAACATTTGCCGTTTTCCATTCCGCTGGGACCTTTCCAGAATCTAGGGAATTTTGGAAGATACAACCAATGCATCCACTATCTCTGCAGCCTCTTCATTTAAGACCCTAGGATGCAGGCCATCAGGTCCAAGGGACTTGTCAACCTTTAGTCAATAGTTTTCCTCGTACTAGCGATTGTTTTAAGTTCCTTCCTCCCTTTTACCTCTTGATTTTCTGCTATTCTTGGGATGCTTTTTGTGTCTTCTACTGTGAAGAAGGATAAAAAATACTTGTTCAAAGTCTCTGCCATTTCCTCGTTTCCCATTATTAATTCCCCAGTCTCATCTGCTAAGGGATCAACACTTACTTTAGCTGCTCTCTTCCTTTTTCTATATTTGAGAAGCTTTTACTGTCTTTTTTATATTCCTTGCTAGTTTACTCTCATACTCTAATTTCTCCCTTTTTTAAAAAAGTCATCCTCTGCTTGTTTCTAAAATGTTCCCAATCTTCTGGCCTACCACCAATCTTTACAGTATTGTCTGCCTTTTTTTCCAATTTGATACCATCCTTAACTTCCTTAGTTAGCCATGGATGGTGTATCCTTCTCATAGAGTCTTTCTTTCTCAATGCAATATATCTTTGTTAAGAGTTATGAAATATCTTCTTAAATGTCTGCCACTGCTTCTCAAACATCTTACCTTTTAACTTACTTTCCCAGTCCACTTTAGCCAACTCGGTCTTCATAAACTTAAATAAAACAATTACAAGGATAAGACACTAGGTTTCAGACCCAAACTTCTCACCCTAAATCTGAATGTGAAATTCTACATGTTACTACATTCTACTCTTGCCTATATGATCCTTTCCTATGAGGTCATTTATTACTCCTGTCTCATTACACATTACCAGGTCTGAAATTGCCTGCTCCCGCATTGTTCTAAGAAATTGTCCCTAATACACTCTATAAACTCATCCTCCAGGCCACATTTGCCACTTTGATTAGTCCAATCTACATGAAGAATAAAATCATCCACGATTATTACAATACTTTCCTACAAGCCCCCATTATTTCTTTATTTATATTCTGCCCTACAATGTAGATACTGTTGGGGGGCCTGAAAGCTATCCCCACCCAATTACTAGCCTCAGACCCTCTCGAGCACAAATATACATCCCAACCCCAATGATCGCAGATATGTGACAGGTGCTACTAGCCATAAAAATAGATTTTATTTTAAGAGCAGAGACATATACAAAGGAAAAAAAAATAATTCATCATGTTAAATAATCACCTTAACCTATGTCAACCACATATCAGGATGTTTCACCAGTGCGAACGTTTATAATTTGATCCACTGTTGAAATTACATCTGTATGGGCAAAGGTATTAACATCCAGAGCACAGGATTAATGCTATTATCTATATCACTAATTGAAATAATCAAATTACAAGAGAGAGAAAAAAGTCCAACAGTTACCTGAATGCATAAAAGGAAAGGTTTGCATTTGTTTTTGTATTCAGCTAACACCTTTCACGACCTCAGGAAATCCCAAAGCTCTTTATAGCCAATAAAGTACCTTTGAAATGTAGTCACTGCTATGTGCAAATTGGTTGACAAATTCCTACATTACAAGGTCCTATCAATAGCATTGTTATAATGATCAGAAAAGTTGTTTTTTGTGATAAAGCAACATACAACAGCTAAGTAAAAGTAAAGATGACTTTCTCTCATTTGCATTAAAGGTCATTAGATGAATTTAGATGAAGGCTTCAAGCCTATTGATCTCACCCATCTAGAAAACCGACTTAAGCATATTTTTATCGGAGTATTTCATAAATGAGTCCAGTATTCTGGCAGCATCCAGTCTTGCAGCTGCTGAGCACTTTGGCTCTAAAGAAATTGAATCTGAGAAACTTATAGCAAAGAAGGAGGCCATTCAGCATTTCGTGCCTATGGTTGCTCTTTGCAAGATTGGTTATGCTTAGTCCTACATCCCCGCTTTTTGTCCGTAACCCTGTATGTTCCTCATCCTCAAGCAACTGTTCAATTTTCTTTTAAAATTATTTACACCTTTTCAGGTAGGCCTTTCCAGATCCTGACAACTCTGAATAAAAAAATCATCATTTCCTCCCTAGATTGTTTGCTTATGATTTTGAATCTATGACCTCTGGTTATTGACGTACTCACTAGAGGGAATAACTTTTATTTCTATCTACTCTATTAAAACCTTCCTTTTTCTTGAAAACCTCAATTAGGTCACCTCCTAACTTTTCCAACCTCTCCTCATAACTGATTTCCCTCATCCCTGGTAACATCCCAGTAAACTTCCTTTTTACCTTTTCAAAGGTTTTTACATCCTTCCTAAAGCGTGGTGCCCAAAAATGTCCACAACACACCACTGAGGCCTAACCCATGAGTTATGGAGTGTTAGCATGAACTCTTTCTTTTTATATTCTATTCCTCTATTTATAACCCAAGTAACCCATATGCTTTTTTAACCACCTTATCAACTTGCTGTGCATATGGACAAGAAAGACCCTCTGCTCATCTGCACTTTTCAAAATCTTGCCATTCATAGTATGGAGTCATAACGGCACAGATGGGGGCCATTCACCCTTCAAGTCCATGCCGGCTATCTGTAGAGCAATCCAATCAGTCCCATTCCCCCTCTATCCCTATAGCTCTGCAATTTTATTTCCCTCAAGTGTCCATCCAATTTCCTTTTGAAATCATTCATCATCTCCGCTTTCACCACCCTGGCAGACAGCATGTTCTCGGAATTTGCAACTCGCTGGGTAAAAAGTTCTGACTCACTTCTTCCCCTGAATCTCTTACCCAAAACCTTAAATCTGTGTCCGCTAGTCCTTGCACCATCAGCTAAACAAGGAACAGCTTTTCTTTGTTTACCTTATCTAAACCTGTCATAATCTTGCACACCTCTACCAACTCTCCCCTCAACCTCTTTTGCTCCAAGGAGAACAATCCCAGCTTCTCCAACCAAATTTTGTAACTAAAACCCCTTATCCCTGGAATCATTCTGGTAAGTCTCCTCTGCACTCTCTGAAGGACCCTCACATCCTTCCAAAAGTGTGACAACCAGAACTGGACACAATACTCCAGTTGTGGCCTAATCAGAGCTTTATATAGGTTCAGGAAAACTTCCCTGCTTTTGTATTCAATGCCGATATTTATGAAGCCCAAGATCCCATATGCTTTGCCAATTACTCTCTCATCATCTTCTGCCACCTTTAAAGATCTATGCACATGATCCCCCAGGTCCCTCTGATCCTGTACACTCTTTAGAAATGTGCCATTTAGTCTCTATTGCCTCACCATATGCCTTCTGCCGAAATGGATCACCTCACATTAGTCTGTATTGAACTTCACCTGCTCTGCTTCAGCCCATTTCACCATCCTGTCTATGTCATTCAGAAGCCTTTAGCTACCCTTTTTAAAAATTCGTTCATGGAATGTGGGCGTTGCTGGCTAGGCCAGCATTTATTTCCCATCCCTAATTGCCTTTGAGAAGGCAATGATGAGCTGCCTTCTTGAACCACTGCAATCCATCTGCTGTTACTGTGCATCGATGGTGAAGGGAGTGAACGTTAAAGTTGGAGGATGAGGTGCCAATCAAGCGGGCTGCTTTGTCTTGGATGGTGTTGAGCTTCTTGAGTGTTGTTGGAGCAGCACCTATCCAGGCAAATGGAGAGAATTACATCACACTCCTGACTTGTGCCTTGTAGATGGTGGACAGGCATTGGTGAAACAGGTGGTGACTTACTCACCACAGAATTCCTAGCCTCTGAATTACTCTTGTAGCCACAGTATTTATGTGGCTGGTCCAGTCCCGTTTCTGGTCAATGGTAACCCCAAGGATGTAGATAGGGATTCAGCGATGGTAATGCCATTGAACATCAAAAGGAGATCGTTAGATTCTCTCTTGTTTGAGATGGTCATTGCCTGGCACTTGGGTGTTGCGAATGTTACTTGCCACTTATCAGCCCAAGCCTGGATGTAGTCCAGGTATTGCTGCATCTGGACACTGGCTGCTTCAGTATCTGAGCAGTCACAAATGGTGCTGAACATTGTGTAATCATCAGCGAACATCCCCATTTCTGACCTTATGATTGAAGGAAAGTCAATGATGAAGCAATTGAAGATGGTTGGGCCTAGGACACTACCCTGAGGAACACCTGCAGTGATGCCCTGGGACTGAGATAATTGACCTCCAACAAGCACAACCATCTTTCTTTGTGCTAGGTATGACTCCAACCAGTGGAGAGTTTTCCCTCTGATTCCCATTAACTCTAGTTTTGCTAGGGCTCCTGGATGCCATACTCAGGTCAAATGCTGCCTTAATGTTAAGGGCAGTCATTCTCACCTCACCTCTGGAATTCAAGTCTTTTGTCCATGTTTGGACCAAGGCTGTGATGAGGTCAGGAGTTGAGTGGCCCTTGTGGAACCCAAACTGAGTGTCAGTGAGCAGGTTATTGCTGAGCAAGTGCTGCTTGATAGCACTGTCAATGACCCCTTCCATCACTTTGCTGATGAGCAAGAGTAGACTGATGGGGACAACCCTGCCAATTACCGCCCTATCACTATCTACTACTATCCTCATCACTATCTACTACTTTGCCAAGTTTTGCACCAACTGCAAACTTCATAATGCTTCTCCCTGAGTCTTAGTTGTTAATAGAAACTAATCCTGAGGAACACCACTGCAGACCACCTCCATCCATCCACCACCCTTGGCTTCCTGTTACTGAGCCAATTTTGTATCAATACTGCCACTTTCTCCTTAATTCTATGGGCTTCCATCGTCTTAATAAGCCTCCTGTGTGAAATGTAAATAGTAAGCAGGTTGTAAGAGGTTGGATGGGGCCTATTAGGGATAAAGAGGGTGATATATGCAGAGGGGCACAGGGCAAGGTTAGAATACGTAAAGAGTACTTTATATCAGTGTTTACGAAGGAAGAGGATGCTGACAAAATATCTGTAGAAGCACAGATGGTAGAGGTAATGGATGGGGTGAAAACTGATAGGCAGGATGTACTGGAAAGGCTGGCTATGCTAAGAGTGGATAAGTTGCCTGGTCCAGATAGCTAGCATCTGAGGTTGCTGAGGGAAGTGGGGGTGGAGAAAATAGGAAGAGCTCGTCATAATCTTCCAATCTTCCCTGGATATGGGGGAGGTGCCAGAGGATTGCAAAGTGGCAAATGTGACATTGTTATTCAAGAAAGAGTGTAAGGACATTCCTAATAACTACAGGCTGGCTAGTTTAACATCAGTGGTGGGTAATGTTTTAGGACTAACAATCAAGGAATTAATTAACAGTGCCAGCACAGATTTGTAAAAGGTCGAATGTGTGGGATTAATCTAATTGAATTTTTTTGATGAAGTAACAGAGAAGGTTGATGAGGGGAATGAGGTGGATATTGTCGACATGGATTTTAAGAAAGTAGCACATAAAGGGCTGGTTAACAAAACTGAGGCTCATGGAATAAGAGGGTCAGTGTCAGCTTGGATAAAAAATTGTCTTCAGGACAGAAAACAGTGAATCGTGGTAAATGGTTGTTTTTCAGACTGGAGAATGTGTGGTACTACCGCTGTGCTAAATGGGATAGATTCAGAAAAGATCTAGCAGCTCAAAACTGGGCATCCATGAGGCACTGTGTGCCATCATCAGTAGCAGAATTGCATTCGACTACAATCTGTAATCTCATGGCCAGGCATATCCCTCACTCTAACATTGCCATCAAGCCAAGGGACTTACCCTGGTTCAATGAGGAATGTAGGAAAACATGCCAGGAACAGCATCAGGTGTACCTAAATGGTGCCAACCAGTGAAGCTACAACTCAGGACTGCAGGCATGCTAAACAGCAGAAGCAGCATGCGATAGACAGAACTAAGCAATCTCACAACCAATGAATCACATCAAAGCTCTGCAGTCCTGCCACTTTCAGTCATGAATGGTCATGGACAATTAAACAACTAACCTAAGGAAGAGGGTCTACAAACATCCCCATCCTCAATAACAGGGGAGCCCAGCACATCGTGCAAAAGTCAAGGCTGAAGCATTTGCAACCATCTTCAACCAGAAGTGCTGAATGGATGATCCCTCTTGGACTCCTCTAGAGCTCCCCACCATCATAGATACCAGTCGTCAGACAATTTGATTCGGTCCAGGTGATATCAGGAAATGGCTGAAGGCACTGGATACTGTAAAGGCTATGACTCTAAAAATATCCCAGCTGTAGTATTGAAGACATGCTCCAGAACTAGCTTCGCCCTTAGCCAAGCTGTTCCAGTACAACACAGGCATCTACCCAACAATGTAGAAGATTTGCTAGGTATGTCCTGTCCACAAAAAGCAGGACAAATCCAATCCGGCCAATTACCACCCTATCAGTCTACTCTCAATCATCAGCAAAGTGATGGAAGGCATTGTCAGCAGTGCCATCAAGCAGCACTTACTCAGCAACAACCTGCTGACTGTTGCTCAGTTTGGATTCTGCCAGGGCCATTCGGCTCTAGGCTTGAATACATCCTTGGTCCAAACATGGAAAAAAGAGCTGAATTCTAGAGGTGAGGTAAAAGTGGTTGCCCTTGACATCAAGGCAGCATTTGGCTGAGTGTCGCATCAAAGAGCCCTAGCAAAATCGAAGTCAGTGGGAATCGGGGGGGGAAAGCTCACCACTGGTTGGAGTCATACCTAGCACAAAAAAAAAGATGGTTGTGGTTGTTGGAGGCAAATCATCTCAGCCTTAGGACATCACTGCACGAGTTCCTCTGGGTAGTGTCCTTGGCCCAACAATCTTCAGCTGTTTTATCATTGACCTTCCCTCCAACATAAGGTCAGAAGTGGGGATGTTTGCTGATAATTGAACAGTGTTCAGTACCATTTGCAACTCCGCACATACTGAAGCAGTCCGTGCCTGGCTGCAGAATGACCTGGACAACATCCAGGCTTGTGCTGATAAGTGGCAAGTAACATTTGCAACTTAAGTGCCAGGCAATGACCATCTCCAACACAAAAGAATCTAATCATCTTCCCCTGACATTCAACAGCATTACCGTCAGTGAATCGTCCCCCATCAACATCCTGCGGGTCACCATTGACCAGAAACTGAACTGGACCAGCCATATAAATAGTGTGGTTATAAGAGCAGGTCAGAGGCGAGGAATTTTGTGGTGAGGATCTCATGTCCTGACTCACCAATGTCCACCACCTACAAGGCACAAGTCAGGAGTGTGATGGGATACTCTCCACTTGCCTGGATGAATGTAGCTCCAACAACACTCAAGAGGTTCAATACCATCTAAGACAAAGCAACCCGCTTGATTGGCACCCCATCCACCACCTTAAACAGTCACTCCCTCCACCACCAACAACAGTGACAGCGGTATGTACCATCTACAAGATGCACTGCAGCAACTTGCTAAGGCTCCTTTGACAGCACCTTCCAACCCTGTAACCTCTACCAGCTGGAAGGACAAGGGCAGAAGACGCATGGGAACACCACCACCTGCAAGTTTCCCTCCAAATCCTGACTTGGAACTGTATGGCTGTGCCTTCACTGTTGCTGGGTCAAAATCCTGGAACTCCCTCCTTAACAGCACTGTGGGTGTACCTACACCAGATGGACTGCAGCAATTCAAGAAGGTAGATCATCACCACCTTCTGCAGGGCAATAAGGGAGGTGTCATAAATGTTGGACCCGCCAATGATGCCCATATCCCAAGAACAAATAAAAATGGGATGGTAGACAGTGGTGTTCCACAAAGGTCCGTGCTAGGACCACTGCTTTTTTTGATATATATATAATATAAATGACTTGGATATTGGAATACAGAGTAAAATTTTAAAATTTGCCAATGATACCAACTTGTGGCAAACAGTGAGGATGATACTAATCGACTGCAACAGGACATAGATTGGCTAGCAGAATGGGTAGACGAGTGGTAGATGGAATTTAATACAGAAAAGTGTGAGGTGATGCATTTTGGCAGAAGGGATAGGGAGAGTGTGCAGGGACAGAGGAACCGGAGGTTCATGTGAATAGACATGAAAGTGGCAGGATGTATTGAGAGAGTAGTTAGCAAAGCATATGGGATTTTGGACTTCATAAAGAGGTATTGAGTACAAAAGAAGGGAAGTTATGCTGAACCTTTATCAAGCTCTGGTTAGGCCACAACTAGAGGAGTGCACCACACTTTAGGAAGGATTTGAGGGTTCTTGAGAGGGTGCAGAGGAGGTTTACCAGAATGGTTCCAGGGATGAAGGATTTTGGTTACAAGGTTAGGTTGAAGAAGCTGGGGTTGTTCTCCTTACAGCAAAGAGGTTGAGAGGAAATTTGATAGAGGTGTACAAGATAATGACAGGTTTAGGTAAGGTAGACAAAGAAAAGCTGTTTCCAGTAGCTGATGGTACAAAGACTAGGGTACACAGATTTGAGATTTTGGATAAAAGATGCAGGGGGGATGCGAGGAAGACGTTTTTTTGCAGTGGCTGGTAATGGCCTGGAACCAAAGGCCTGCTCAGGTCTGCAAATGAGACCCGACCCGAGCGTGACAGAACCCCATCCGACCCCGAGCCCAACCCGGCCCAAGTCCTTCCATTTTTTCCCGCGCCCAACCCGACCATCAGTTAACCTATTCAGTTTATCACTTTGTTCCTTACCTGCAGAAGCTTAAAATAACTGTAACAAAACGACCTTTAAAGTCACAAAAGTAAATTAACATTGCAGTCACTTATCTGAATGCCAGACCCAGAGGCGTGGCCCGACCCGATCCTGACACATGTCGTCAGGTCCCATTGGGTTCGGGTTGGGTAACAGGCCTTTACCTGGAACTCTCTGCCTACCAGGGTGGCGAAAATGGGGACGATGAATAATTTCAAAAGGAAATGGGACGGGCTCTTGAGGGAAATAAACTTGCAGCACTAGGGGTATAGAGCGGGAGACTGGCTGGGATCGGACTGCTCTACAGAGCTGGCATGGACTTGATAGGCTGAATGGCCTCCTTCTGTGTCGTTATAGAACATAGAACAGTACAGCACAGTACAGGCCCTTCGGCCCACGATGTTGTTCCGAACCTTTAACCTACTCTAGGATCAAACTACCTACATACCCTTTATACTACTATCATCCATGTACCTATCCAAGAGTCGCTTAAATGTCCCGAATGTATCTGCTTCTACTACCACCGCTGGCAGTGCATTCCATGCACCCACCACTCTCTGTGTAAAGAACCTACCTCTGACATCTCCCTGAAACCTTCCTCCAATCACCTTAAAATTATGCCCCCTGGTGATAGCCCTATCCGCCCTGGGAAAAAGTCTCTGGCTATCCACTCTATCTATGCCTCTCATCATCTTGTACCCCTCTATCAAGTCACCTATCATCCTTCTTCGCTCCAATGAGAAAAGCCCTAGCTCCCTCAACCTTTCTTCGTAAGACATGCCCTCCAGTCCAGGCAGCATCCTGGTAAATCTCCTCTGCACCCTCTCTAAAACTTCCACATCCTTCCTATAATGAGGCGACCAGAACTGAACACAATATTCCAAGTGTGGTCTAACCAGGGCTTTATAGAGCTGCAGCATAACCTCGCGGCTCTTAAGCTCAACCCCCGTTAATGAAAGCCAACACACCATACGCTTTCTTAACAACCCTATCAACTTGGGTGGCAACTTTGAGCGATCTATGGACATGGATCCCAAGATCCCTCTGTTCCTCCACACTACCAAGAATCCTGTTTTTAAGCCTGAATTCTGCATTCAAATTCGACCTTCCAAAATGAATCACTTCACACTTTTCCAGGTTGAACTCCATCTGCCACGTCTCAGCCCAGCTCTGCATCTTGTCAATGTCCCGTTGCAACCTTCAACAGCCTTCCACACTATCCACAACTCCAGCAACCTTCGTGTCATCAGCAAACTTGCTAACCCAGCCTTCCACTTCCTCATCCAAGTCATTTATAAAAATCACAAAGAGCAGAGGTCCCAGAACAGATCCCTGCGGAACACCACTGGTCACCGAGCTCCAGGCTGAATACTTTCCATCTACTACCACCCTCTGTCTTCTATGGGCCAACCAATTCTGTATCAATGATTTCTGAAAGTCCATGTATACAAAATCTACTGCACTACTTTGCCTCATCGAATAATTCAATCAAGTTCATCGGACACAACATGCCTTTAACAAATTCATGCTGGCTCTTCTTGATGATTAACCTATGCTTTTCCAAATAAAAGTTTATTTTGTCCTTGATTATGGTTTCCAATAACTTCCCCACATTAGGTCAACTGGTCTGTAGATTCCTGGTTTATTCCTCACCCCTTTCTTGAATATTAGTATAAGATTAGCAACCTGCCATTCCTCCAGCACTACTCCTGTATCTAATGAAAATTTAATGATTGTGACTAATGCCTCTGATATACTTTTGCTTTTTCCAGCAACCTGGCATGTATTTCATCTGGGCTAGATGACTTACTAACTTTCAGTCATGCTAATATTTTTAGGCCATCTTCTCCGTCTATTACTATCTGGTCTATAACTTCCCCCTCCTCGTAGTGTAACCTTCATAACATCCACTTCCTTTGTGAACACATGCAAAGTATTCTTTTAATACTTTAGCCCTGTCCTCTGCCTCTACATGAGGATTTCCCTTTGGGTCCTCAATCAGCCAAATTTTTTTCCCTAGCTAACTTCTTATACTTTTTGGGGAAGAAATTTGTTTGCAGAGCTAGGCAGACTTACATCGATTCTCCGTGGAAGGCAGTGCCCTGGGCCATGACCTGCGCAGTGATTCGCAGGGTAATTTTCAAGATGGCAGACTGTTACTAGTGGGGTACCACAAGGATCAGTGCTTGGGCCCACAGCTGTTCACAATCTATATAAATGATTTGGATGTGGGCACCAAATGTAATATTTCCAAATCTGCTGATGACACTAAACCAGGTGGGAATGTAAGTTGTGAGGAAGCAAGAGGCTTCAAGGGGATTTAGACAGGCTAAGTGAATGGGCAAGAACATGGCAGATGGAATATAATATGAATAAGTGTGAAGTAATCCATTTTGGTAGGAAAAAAACAGAAAGGAGTATTTCTTAAATGGTATGAGGTTGGGAAGTGTTGATGTCTAAAAGGACCTGGGTGTCCTGGTTCATGAGTCACTAAAAGCTAGCATGCAGGTACAGCAAGCAATTAGGAAGGAAAATGGCACGTTGGTCTTTTTCGCAAGGGGTTTTGAGGACCGGAGTAGAGATGTCTTGCTGCATTTGTATAGAGCCATGCCGAGACTGCATGTGGAGTATTGTGTACAGTTTTGGCCTCCTCATCTATACTTGCCATAGAGGGAGTGCAACAGAGGTTCACCAGACTAATCCCTGGGATGGCAGGATTGTCTAATGAGGAGAGATTGAGGAGGCTGGGCCTGTATTCTCTGGAGTTTTGAAAAATGAGAGGTGATCTCATTGAAACTTACAAAATTCTTACAGGGTGTGAGAGGGTGGATGTTGATAGGATGTTTCGCCTGGCTGGTGAGTCTAGAACTAGGGCACATAGTCTCAGAATAAGGGGTAGGCCATTTAAGACTGAGATGAGGAGGCATTTCTTCACTCAGAGGGTGGTGAATCTTTGGAATTCTCTACCCCAGAGGGCTGTGGAAGCTCGATCATTGAGCATGCTCAAGACAGAAATCGATAGATATCTGGATATTAATGACATCGAGGGATATGGGGATAGCATGGGAAAGTAGCATCGAGGTAGATGATCAGCCATGATTTAATTGAATAGCGGAGCAGGCTCGACTGACTGAATGGCCGACTCCTGCTCCTATGTTCTTAATGGAGAAAGCTGCGCAGACCACCGCACAGGTAGCTGCCTATGCTGCTGTCTGCTCCTGTAGAGTTGACACAAAGATGCATAGTGCCAAGATCTCCCCCAACATGTTTAGAAAATGTTTGAGCATCCAATTTGATGTTTCCTATTAATCTTTTCTCATAACTTCTCTGTTTTCAATTCCCTCATATACTTTTCATAATCTTCCTGGTTATTAATTGGATCTTGCTACTGACATTTGTCATAAGCCTCCTTTTTCTGTTTTATTTTAACTTTTATTTCCTTCATAATCCAGGATGCATTAGATTTGGATGCTCTGCCTTTTTGCTTCAAAGGAATATGCCTTGTTTGTATCTCTTCACTGAATGCCCTCCATTGTTCCTTTACTGCTTTACCCTGCAATCGCCTTTTCCAAACTAACTCTGCTAGATCCCTTCTTAAATACTTCCTCAATTCGATTCTAAATTTGCCTTCCACAATCTAAACCAGTGACTTCTTGTCTTGCTGCAATCTGAAAGCATTGTTTAGGATTTGCTAGCCGGTAATACTTCCAGGATAAGAAGGCAGCTCAAGAACACACAGGTTCAAGTAAGGACGAATTTAGAACAGACATAAGCAAGTATTTCTTTGCACGCGTTGTTTTATCTGTTGTTAAAATAGGACTTCTATATATCCTGACAAACAGGATTTCATGGACCAAAATGATATCTGAAGTGGTTCTTTGTGGACATAGAGAAAGACTGGAGGTGCTTTCTCTTCCCAAGAACCAGACACTGGAATGGCCAAGCATTTATTTTCATTATCTGCATTTTAAGGGCTCTGATGTTTTAGTGAGGCCTTTATCCCTTATTGTTCTCTTGTTCCTACAGCATGTTAGTCTATTGTTACGCCAATGTGTTTTGTTGAATGATAATTTTCTTTGGTCCACTGGCTGGAGATCTGAATTTGTATTTTTTTAAAGACATATTTGAAAAGACAAGCTGCCAGCAAAGCCATCCTTTCAGTTTAAGATGATCACTTAGTTTACTACACTGTATCCTACCACTGCAATGCTTGTGAGAAGAGAGACAAAATATCTACTAATACCCCAGCAAGAACCAAGACCCAGGAAGTTTAAAGGAACTACCTGTTCTCTCAGCAAGCAGAGAAATACTGCTAAATGCTATGTTTGAATGGCTAAGTGACTGTCATTTGACAAGCCCCTCCCCATCTGTGGTTTTTAAGCTGATGTTTTTCTCTTCCACTGAGGAGAAGCAAGTGGACTCTGCCATGAGCAGACCCAAAGTGGGGGGGTCCCTCTCTCTCTCCATTCCAGCTTGAAAGCTTTCAGATCCTGCTTTTTGACTGACCACCTTTGCATACCCCGGTTACAATCAGAAACCCCGTTTGAGGAAATCATCCACATCGCTGTCACCAAAGAGACCAACTGAAACAGTCATCTACCTCTTCAAACTAAAAGCCTCAGGACCACCAAATTCAGCTAGAAGACAGCCAAATCACCAAAGCCCACAGACAGCATATCCTATTGTTTTATGGACTCTAACTCAACCAATCTACCTTCCCCACTCTGTAACCTATTTGTGTGTGTGCAAACCTCATGTTTGTGTGTGTGAGAGTGAAAGTTTGCACATTGTTTATTATTTTAGTTGTTTGATTTAGGTACAATAAAGTTAACCTCTTTCCTTATTAACTTAAGAAAACCTGTCAGATTGGTTCTTATGATCATAGCAAGTAAGTAATCAAACACCTACTGAATTGGCCAGTACATCCACATTAAGAAATAATTAAACCTGCTGTGGTCTAACAAGGAAAGGGAAAAGAGGGAAGCCCTTCAACCCCTCCTCACTTGTGGTTTTCAGTGCTGGAGTACTGAAATGGCCACATGCGAGACCAGTACCTTCCTACAACAGAGTGAAGTAACTTGGGCCAGGTTAAAAGCCCTATCTGTTGAAAAGTTGTCGAATGTAGCTAGGCAGTTAAAGATTACTATCTATCCAACAGCTAGGAAGCCTGAAATCCTAAAACTTGTGGCCAACCATTTTAAAATTGACATCAAGTCCACCTATAAAAACCTTAGAGAGGTGATCCTCCTCAAGGAGTTCAAAAACTTGCTTTCCTTTTCCATAAGAAACCATGTGGAAGAACAAAAGTTTCCAAAAGCCTGGCAGGCAGCAATCTTGGCTGATGATTACACACTTATTCAAAAGCCCTTGCCCCAAGGGAAACCCTTCCCTAGTCACCTCCAAAAACCTGAAAAGGATAGAAGGTGGGAGAGTGATAGGAGGATGAACAGCCATGAGTGAGAAGGGAAAGCTGGAAACACAGGGGGCCGTCCTCAGGCCAAAAGGGATGGCGCTGAGAACAGGAGTGACACCCAGAAGCTTGTGTGTTTCCATTGTAACAAGGCCGGTCACCTTCGAGCTGCCTGCTGGAAGTTACGGGGAAAACCCATAGCTTTAGTCAGGGTACACCAGACCAGTGTAGGGAAAGTGGCCCTGATGGAAAGCACAGCAGACCAGGCTATGGCTTTAACTGCAGCAGTAAAACCCAGTAAACCTAGTACTGAGTGTGCAGGAAAACTTAACAAAATCCCTGAGAGTTACAAGGATTTTGTGTCCAGAGGAAAAGTGACCCATATCCCTCGAGTGAGGCGAGTAAGCCTATAGTCATACTGAGGGATACAGGGGCCATCCAAACCCTTCTGCTGGGAAAAGGCATGATATTTCCCTCACTGAGTGCATTGAATGCTAGAGTGCTAGTCAACAGTATCAGAGGAAAGTTTATGCGCATACCTTTATACTGAGTGCATCTGGAGTACGACCTTGTTTCAGGACGGGAAACCGTGGGGATTATCCCTAGTTTACCAGTAGACGGGGTTGACCTGCTCCTGGGTAATGATGTGGCGGAGGCGAAGGTGGTAGCTTCCTCAGTGTTTTAGAGAGACTGAAAGAGGTCAGGGAGACAGAGCAGTTACAGGAAAAGGTCCCCGGCAGTTTTCCTGACTGTGTGGTGACCTGGTCCATGGCCAAACAAGCTCCATCAGTGGAGGCTGAACTGGCACTGTAGACAGATGATCCTACTGTCTGGTTATCTGAAACCTTCTTTGGACAGTTAGAGGACTCAGAGGATTGAGTTAAACAGGTCTTCCTTGGTCGAGGCTCTGCAAGCCTACCCAGGGTCAAAAAAGTTAGCACAGAGTGTCCAAACTGAAGTTGAAGCAGAGGGAGTCCCAGTGTGCTACTACTTAAAAGAATGAGGTGCTGATGAGGAAGTGGAGACCTCCTCACAGACCTGCAGATGAAGAGTGGACAGTGGTACCGCCGAGATACCATAGGGAAATATTGAGAATAGCCCACGAGATTCCAATGGCTAGACCTGTCGGTATCAGAAAAATCCGGGCCCGCATCAGACAGCACTTTTATTGGCCACAACTCCACAAGGATGTAGAAGCATTTTGTAAGACTTGCCACATGTGCCAGGTTGTGGGGAAGCCTCAACCTGCAATAAAACCTGAACCGCTAATTCCCATACCAGCTTTTGGGAAACCATTCAGCAGCGTGCTGGTAGATTGTGTGGGACCCCTGCCAAAAACAAAAGTGGGCTACCAGTATCTTCTCACCATTATGTATGTGGCTACCCAATTTCTAGAGGATATCCCTCTAAGAACTCTGCCTCGGTAGCGGTGGAGGGACTAACCCAATTCTTCACCCGATATAGGCTACCCGCTGAGATCCAGTTGGATCAGGGCACAAATATTATGTCCAGTATTTTTCAAAAGGTCATGGGTAATTAGACATAATGCAGCTAAAGTCCTCAGCCTACCACCCACAGTCACAAAGGACTTTAAAATGGTACCACCAGATCCTTAAGACAATGATCAGGGCACACTGCTATGAGTACCCTCATGACTGGGACAAAGGGCTGGGATTTCTTCTGTTTGTTACCAGAGACTCAACTAATAAGTCCACTAGCTTTAGTCCCTTTGAATTGGATTATGGACACTAGGTGAGAGGTCCTCTAAAACTAATCAAGGAGGGGTTAGGGAAATTAGATACCGTACTCCCCTATTTAAATGCAGAACAGAGAGGAGACCTACCAAGGCTGCTCACAGTGTTTAAAGGGATCTGCAGGGACAAACCAGGGTGCACAACCCTAGCCCTACACCTACACCATGTGGATGTAGGAGAGACCCCTCCCATAAAACAAAATCCCCATTACCTAGGTCCCAGGAAACTACCAGGTTCGGGAGAAAATTCAGACTGAAGACTGAGAGATTAAAGATTTAAATTCTAAAGGGAGACATGGAAAAGCTCATAAGCCAAAGGAAAACCCCAAGCCCAAAAAGGTTTTTTTTTGTGGCAGATTTGGAGGGTGGTGATGGTGGTGGTGACTGCAAGTCAAGTATCCTGACGGAGGAGGAATTGTGGGCTCACCTGGATAAGCACAGGAAAAAACACACACAAAAAGCACTGAATGATTTTCACAAAGTTATGAACAACTTTGAATCCAGAGCTGAGTTCACTGAGAGAGAAACTGGAAAGGGAAGATATTGTAGAAATATACAAGGAAATTCAGTGCATGCTGGAGCACAAGCTGATCCCTTCTCACACTATTAATAATGCTTGCTTCAATTCTAATATATGCATTTATTTATCTATCTGCATATTTGTCTTAGTTTTAAAATGTTCCTTTATGTTGTAAATTCGCAGTAAAACTCCTTTAGGTCTTTAAAAGGTATGCCTCATTTTGTTGTGAGTTAATGCTGTTATGAACAGGTGGTAAGTGGCTTGCATGGCTTTTGCTTTTTAACTCCTAACTGACCACAATCATGCTTTGTTAAAATGGTGAGTTAGTCCCGGAGTGTTTTTTGGGTCAAATAAACAGAAAAATGACAGGTTTTCTCATAGGTTTAAAAAAAAAGGAAGATAATTTTTTAAAGCAATTCCTGAAATGATCACAACTTTCACACACACATGCTTACATAAGAACAGATAGAGAGAAAGGTGTGGGATGCAATTTAAAGTCCAAGGTGCTTTAAGAGTTTGTGGTTTACAGAATATCAATGAGTCTTCTTGGGAGGAAAGTCTTTTTTAAAAGATACAGGCCTGGATGTTTGCAAACTTGAACTTGCTGAGGTGTTACAGAGTTCTAGTGGTTAAATCGCAGCCCAAAGTTGGTGGTGTGAATTGGGTTTACCTTTACAGATGGAGAATCTCAAAGTCACTTTGTAATTTCTCTGCTGTGGTGGTTGTTGAATTCTTGTTCAGCAGGGTTCTTCTGTTTAGCTAGAGATCTCTCTCAGCCTCTGGCTGGAAACTAGCTTCCTGTGGTCTTGGCTTGATGCTCTCTCTCTCACTCTCCAGAGGGCTACCTTTTAAAGGTCAAAATCCAGCACATTTGAGTTTCTGTTAGGTGACACTCGGCCTTCTCCCCGGTGTGACTGCACAATGGACAAGGAAATGGAAACCATGGTTATCTATTGATGTCTGAATGGGGACCCTTCTGTTCTCATGGTGCTATTTCACTCCTATTCATTTTGGTTTGGGCTGTGGGTCAGTCTGTCTCCAGAATATTTTGTTGGTTCATTCATGAAGATAGCAGTCATCAATATGCAATGGTGCTCCTTTCAATTTCAGTGGGTTCTCCCCAGAGGTATTTCAGATGAGGTTAACAAGTTTCATCCTCAACAGACAGAGGTATTTCCAGAACAAGAGGAATCACGTACTGCTACTCGATTTTGTCTGTGGTACAAGTGTCCATGTTTTTGTGGTTCAGTTTAGCAGTTAACTTTCTATTTTCATAATTCCTCCAATTCAAGTGTTTATTTTGTCACGTCTCCTTCAGTGCATGAGAAATCTTTTTTCTTTAGTTTCATGGGATGTGGGCATCACTGGCTAGCCAGAATTTATTGCCCATCCCTAATTACTCTCGATAAGGTGGTGGTGAGCTGCCTTCTTGAACCGCTGCAATCCTTGGGGTGTAGGTACAATAACAGTGCTGTTAGGAAGGGAGTTCCAAAATTTTGACCCACCGACAGTGAAGGAACGGCGATATAGTTCCAAGTCAGGATGGTGTGGGGCTTGGAGGGGAACTTGCAGGTGGTGTTCCAATGCATATGCTGCCCTGGTCCTTCCAGGTGATAGAAGGTGGGCTTGGAAGCTGCTGTCGAAGGAGCCTTGGTGAGCTGCTGCAGTGCATCTTGTAGATGATACACACTGCTGTCACTGTGCGTCAGTGGTGAATGTTGAAGGTGGTGGATGGGGTGCCAATCAAGCGGGCTGCTTTGTCCTGGATGGTGTCGAGCTTCTCGAGAGTTGTTGGAACTGCACCCATCTGAGCAATTGGAAAGCATTCCATCACACTCCTGACTAGTGGCTTGTAGATGGTGGCCAGACATTCGGGAGACAGGTGGTGTTACTAGCCACAGAATTTATAGCTTCCGACCTGCTCTTCTGGTCAATGGTAACCCCCAGGATGTTGATAGTGGGAGATTCAAGGATGGTATTGAACATCAAGGAGAGATAGTTAGATTCTCTCATTTGAAATAATCATTGCCTGGCACTAGTGTGGTTCGAATGTTACTTGCCACTTATCAGCCCTAGCCTGGATGTTGTCCAGATTTTCCTGCATCTAGATACAGGCTGCTTCAGTATCTGAGGTGTCGGAAACAGTGCCTAACATTATGCAAGCATCAGCGAACATCCCCACTTCTGACTTTATGATCGTGGGAAGGTCATTGATGAAGCAGCTGAAGATGGTTGAGCCTAGGACACTACCCTGAGGAACTCCGGCCTGGGACTGAGATGATTGACCTCCAACAACTGCAACCATCTTCCTTTGTGCTAGGTATGATTCCAACTAGCAGAGAATTTTCCCCCAGATTCCCATTAACTCCACAGTTTTGCTAGGGCTCCTTGATGCCACACCCGGTCAAATGCTGCCTTGATATCAAAGGCAGGCACTCTCATCTCATCTCTGCAATTCAGTTCTTTTGTCCATGTTTGGACCAAGACTGTAATGAGATTAGGAGCTGAATGGCCTTTCTAGAACCCAAACTGAGCATCAGTGAGCAGGTTATTGCTGAGCAAGTGCCACTTGACAACTCTGTGAACAACCCCTTTCATCACTTTGCGTATAATTGAAAGTTGACTGATAGGGTGGTAATTGGCCAGGTTGGATTTGTCCTGCTTTTTGTGGATAGGACATACCTGGACAACTTTGCACATTGTCAGGTAGATGCCAGTGTGGTAGCTGTATTGGAACAGCTAGTCTAGGGTGTGGTTAGTTCTGGAGCACAGGTCTTCAGTACTATTGCTGGAATATTGTCAGGGCCCATAGCCTTTGCAGTAACCAGTGCCTTCAGCCGTTTCTTGATATCATGTGGAGTGAATTGGATTGGCTAAAGACTGACATCTGTAATGCCGGGGACCTCAGGAGGAGGCAGAGATGGATCATCCACTTGGCATTTCTGGCTGAAGATGGATGGCAAATGCTTCAGCCTTGGACTGGATTATACTGGCTCCCTGACATCGGGTGGCATGTCGGGGGGGCCTGGAAAATGGCTCCAGGAGAGGGCCAGCACGGGCCTCGATGCTGCAAAGTGAGGCATCATGGCGGCACCCCTGCTGCCTGGTGGCAGCATCACAATTTGAATATGTTAATATATTTAAACTAATGAATTAAATACTTACCCGCTCCCGATGTTGGTCCCGGTTCCTTATTGGTGGCGGCAGCAGGCACTCTTGCACCTTCAAATCTCCATTCAGAGATCCGAGGCGGAACACTGGTTGGGAGGGGGAGCAGGTAAATTTGCAGGGTGAGGAGGGGAAAGAGCAGGACTAAACATTTTAGATTGGTTAGGGGTAGTGGGAAGGGGTAAAGTTCATAGTTTATTAACTTTGGGGGAGGAAGATCGGGTGCACAAGGTAAGCTTTTTTTGTGGGGGGTGGGGGGGAGAGCAAGTAATAAATTTGATGGTAATTGGGGGTGTGTGGGAGAGGGTGGGGATAACTTAATTTAATTTTTAACAATCATTTATCTTTAAAAATTTAAATTACATTGAAGGGCTGGAAGCCCTTTAAAAATGGCATTGGTGCCTGCGCAATTGTGCCGGGCGCCGTGCCAGGGACGGACCGCCCGGTCCCTCCCATGTCATTGGGGCTTTGGGGTGGGGGACGGTCCGCCCCGGCTATGTAAAAGAGCTGCTGCGTTTAAGATCGCCATGGCTCTGTGGAGTAAATGCCACACGTGTGCCCCGCCATCTTTGATGCTTGCTACCAAAGTTCAGCCCCCTGTGTCATGCTAGGTCCCCATCTGCTATGAATGAGGCGCATGAATTTTGTCATGAACATTGATTTTAAACTGTTGCTAGAGTGAAGAAAGGACTTGTTAAACAGATCAGCCGTGGCTGGAAAAGACATTTACATATTAACAGACCGTGATTGGAAGGACAAAGGACCATTCCCTGACATATTCAACCCACAATGGACCTTGATCACCAGGTATTGCATGTAAGAGGAGCATTCCAGACACTTCTGTAATCCAAGACGTGGTTGGACAAGTGAGTCACATGACTAACCTGCTTGGCAACCTGGGTTTTTCTGAATTGTACAAACAGTTTGAATTGAGAGAATATCTGTTTGCTCCTGGACTGAAGTTCTCTCTCCTGTCTGCTCCTCACAAACTTCTGAATCCACTGAAGATACATGAGCCGCAAGAGAGAAAAGTCTCCCACAGTGAACAAGGTTTAAGAAGAATACTAGGCGCCAACGAAAAGCAAGATCTACCTACAATCAAGGACTCTACAGTGAGCTCGAAGAAACGGAAGAAAAACTCTTCAGATATTGCCTAAAACTTTTCCACTTTATTTTTCTTCTGCTCTTTTCTGTCTCTATTTGCATGTGTGCATCACGTATGCATGCTAGCGTGGGGTGCGTCATGTATCCATAGGCATTAACCGAATTAGAGTTTATGTTTAATAAATTTCAACTTTTCTTCTTTAAGCCTGAGAAAGCCTGTTTGCAGTGGTTTCTTTGCCTTATAATTGGAAAGCGGTGAACAAGGATTCACCAAGGGTGAGCTAAAAACACGATGTGTTTAAAATTAAACCCTATTACAGTAAGACCAAGTGAAGGCTGACAGGGAACCCTAGACCTCTTTCTCATCTGGTCGTAACACTTGTCTTTTGCACTGATGTGCTGGGTTCCTGCATCATTGAGGATGGGGATATTTGTGGATCCTCCTCCTCCTGTTAGTTCTTTAATTGTCCACCACCATTCACAACTGGGTGTGGCAGTACTGCAGAGCTTTGATCTGATGCGTCGATTGTGGGATCGCTTAGCCCTGACTAGCGCATGCTGCTTCCACTGTTTGGCATGCAAGTATTCCTGTGTTGTAGCTTCACCTGGCTGACACCTCAATTTTAAGATATTCCTGGTGCTGCTCCTGGCATGCTGTCCTGTTGGTCCCCTGGATTGATGGTAATGGTAGAGTAGGGGATATGCCAAGCCATGAAGTTACAGATTGTGGTTGAATGCAATTCTGCTGCTGATGGCCCACAGCGTCTCATGGATGCCCAGTTTTGAGTTGTTAGATCTGTTCAAAATTTATCCAATTTAGCACGGTGGTAGTGCCACACAACACGATGGTGGATATCCTCAATATGAAGACAGGACTTGGTCTCCACAACGAATGTGCGGTGATCACTCCTACCAATACTGTCTTGGACAGATGCATCTGTCTTGTTGGTTCCCTCACCACCTGCCACAGACCCAGTCTAACGGTTATGTCCTTTAGGACTTGGCCAGCTCGGTCAGTAGTGGTGCTACCGAGAAACTCAGTGATGGACTTTGAAGTCCCCCACCCAGAGTATATTCTGTTCCCTTGTTACCATCAGTGCTTCTTCAAATTGGTGTTCAACATGAAGAAGCACTGATTCATCAGCTGTGGGGGTGGGGGAGCAGTAGATGGTAATCAGCAGGAAGTTGCTCATGTTTGACGTGATGCCATGAGACTTCATGGGGTATGGAGTCAATGTTGAGGACTCCAGGGCAATTCCCTCCTGATTGTATACCACTGTGCCACCACCTCTGGTGATGGTGGTATATGTTGTGAAACTCTGCTACAAAATATATATGCAAATTGATAGTTAATGTCTAGGACATGTCTCTCGCACCCCACATAACGCACTTCAGCATTATTCTTCAAAGTCTCAAAAGTAGAAATAAAAGAGAAACACAATAATTTTCTGCCGATTTTTTTCGTCTCAGCCCAGGGCAGAAACCAGGGATTTACAAGTAGTTACTTGAAATTAGAGGATAATTAATGCATGGATTTTCCTATGAATTACTGCAAGTCTGGGGCAGATTTACAGCAGTTGAGTAAAATGGCTTCTGAATGGCTACTGTCTCAAATCTGCTGCAAAAAAATCTGTACCTTAATTATCGTTTAAAAAAAGCAGAATTGTTAATGTATGTACAATTAGATCCATCAATTACATATGTTATACTGCAGCCAGCAGACATCCTATGAATGTCATGAAGTGCTTGTCTGATGTTCTTCAATGATGTATTGTAACTGTTTTCATTGGCAACTATGGAAATGTCAAAACCTGGAAGAACAGAAATCATTGCTAGTGCAAAGCTTTGCTTGATGCAAGGCCAGGTCAAGGATAAGGCCGTAACTCAATTGTTTTGTTTAATGAAGCCCCACAACCCTCATGGGGCCTTGAAATTTCTTCCTTCTGTGTGAATAATTGAATTTTCTTAAAAAGGGATCAACAGGTTTGATGCAGAGCATTGACAGTGTCCCAGTCAAGCAGAAGGATGACAATTATTCAAGATCTTGTGGCATGGACAAGATTGTCAGAATTTATTGTAATGCTAAATGCTAGTATGATGTATGCAGTCACACAGCAGATTAGAACATTGCAGATGCCCTAACTACAATCTGCTAAAGTTCTTTTGACTCAGGAACCATTCCTTTAGATTAGAACTCTGCTATTTAAGAAAAGTGACAGAAGGAAACCGGGGATATATAGACCATTTAGCCTAAATCTGTTGTTGGGAAATTACTAGAGTCCAGAATTAAGAATAGGGTGACTGAACACCTTGAAAATTTTCAGCTGATCAGAGAGAACCAATATCAATAGGTCATGCCTGATGAACCTGATTGAAAATTTTTGAAGAGGTGACTAAAGTAGTGGACAGGGGAATGCCTGTCTATAGATGTTATTTTTTGGACTTCCAGAAGGCATTTGATAAAGTCCCTGTTAGCTAAAGTTGAAGCCCATGGAATTGAAGGCAAATTATTGACCAGCAAATTGGCTGAGTGCCAGGAGTCAGAGAGTTAGGGGTAATGGTAAGATACTTTAATTGGCAGGATGTGACTAGTGGTGTACCTCAAGGATCCACGTTGGGGCCTCACCTAATCACTGTATTTATTAATGACTTGGATGATGGGATAGAATGCCACATATCCAAATTTGTCAATGACACAAGATAGGTGGCATTTTAAGTAGTGTAGATAGGACCATAAAATTACAAACAGATACTGATAAATTAAGTGGCAAATGGAGTTCTATGTAGGCAAAAGGTTTTTTTTACTCATTTGCAGGATGTGGGCATCGCTGGCTAGGCCAGCATTTGTCTATCCCCAATTGCCCTTGCAACTGAAAGTGGCTTTCTGGGCTATTTCAGAGGGCATTGTCTATGGGTCTGGAGTCACATATAGGCCAGACCAGGTAAGGATGGCAGATTTTCTTCCCTAAAGGTCATTAGTGAACCAGATGTGTTTTTACAACAATCAACAATGGTTTCACAGTCACCATTAGGCTAGCTTTTAATTCCAGATTTATTAATTGAATTGAAATTTCACCATTTGCTGTGGTGGGATTTGAACCCATGTCACCAGAGCATTAACCTGGGCCCTGGATTACTAGTCTAGTAACATTACCACTATGCCACCACCATCCCAGTGTGAGGTCATTCACTTTGGACCTAAAAAGTATAGAACAGGGTACTTTATAAATGGTGAAGAACTAGAAACAGTGGTGGTCAAGGTACACAGATCGTTGAAATGTCATGAACAGGTACAGAAAATAATTGAAAAGGCTAATGGATTGTTGGCCTTTATATCTGAAGGAATAGAATACAAGGGGTCAAAGTAATGCTTCAGCTATACAAATCCCCTGAAGTACTGAGAGTGCTGTGAGCAGTTCTGGACACAACACTTGAGAAAGAATGCACTGGCGTTGTAGGGTATGTAGCATATGTTTACCAGAATGATACCTGGTCTCCAAGGTAACTTATGAGGAGAGATTACACAAACTAGGGTTGTACACATTGGAATTTAGAAGATTAAGGGTAATTTGATAGAAGTTTTCAAGGTATTAAGGGGAACAGATAGGGTAGATAGAGAAACTACTTCTGCTGGTTGCTGAGTCTAGGACTAGGGGGCAGAGTCTAAAAATTAGAGCCAGAACTTTTAGGAGTGAAATTAGGAAACACTTATACGCACAAAAGAGTAGTAAAAGTTTGGAACTTTCTTCCGCAAACAGTAATTAATACTAGATCAACTGTAAATTTTAAATCTGAAATTGATTGATTTTGGCTAACCAATGGTATTAAGGGCTATGGGGAAAAGGCAGGTATATGGAGTTAGGTTGCCAATCAGCCACAATCTCATTGAATGATGGAACAAGAGGCTTAATGGCTTACTCCTGTTCTTAAGTTGACCGAGTATGGCATCAAGGAGCCCTAGCCAAACTGAGGTCAATGGGAATCAGGGGGAAACCCCCCTGCTGGCTGGAGTCATACCTAGTGCAAAGGAAGATGGTTGTGGTTGTTGGAGGTCAATCATCTGAGCTCCAGGACATCACTGCAGGAGTTCCTCAGGGTAGTGTCCTAGGCCCAACCATCTTCAGCTGCTTCATCAATGACCTTCCTTCAATCATAAGGTCAGAAGTGGGGATGTTCGCTGATGATTGCACAATGTTCAGCACCATTCGTGACTCCTCAGATACTGAAGCAGTCCGTGTAGAAATGCAGCAAGACCTGGACAATATTCAGGCTTGTGCTGATAAGTGGCAAGTAACATTCGCACCACACAAGTGCCAGGCAATGACCATCTCCAAGAAGAGAGAATCTAACCATCTCCCCTTTGACATTCGACGGCATTACCATCGCTGAATCCCCCACTATCAACATCCTAGGGGCTACCATTGACCAGAAACTGAACTGGAGTAGCCATATAAATACCGTGGCTACAAGAGCAGGTCAGAGGCTAGGAATCCTGAGGCGAATAACTCACCTTCTGACTCCCCAAAGCCTGTCCACCATCTACAAGGCACAAGTCAGGAGTGTGATGGAATACTCTCCACTTGCCTGGATGGGTGCAGCTCCAACAACACTCAAGAAGCTCAACACCATCCAGGACAAAGCAGCCCGCTTGATTGGCACCCCATCTACAAACATTAACTCCCTCCACCACCGACGCACAGTGGCAGCAGTGTGTACCATCTACAAGATGCACTGCAGCAATGCACCAAGGCTCCTTAGACAGCACCTTCCAAGCCCGCGACCTCTACCAACTAGAAGGACAAGGGCAGCAAATACATGGGAACACCACCATCTGCAAGTTCCCCTCCAAGTCACACACCATCCTGACTTGGAACTATATCGCCGTTCCTTCACTGTCGCTGGGTCAAAATCCTGGAACTTCCTTCCTAACAGCACTGTGGGTATACCTACCCCACATGGACTGCAGCGGTTCAAGAAGGCAGCTCACCACCACCTTCTCAAGGGCAATTAGGGATGGGCAATAAATGCTGGCCTGGCCAGTGACGCCCACATCCCATGAATGAATAAAAAAAAGTCAGTAGATAGTATTCGGAGGTCACAAAAAACGGTTGTTCCACAAAACCAGATGCACAGGAATATGCCTCCAGTTTTGCCTTCCTCATTACTAATAAGCAATAATGGATTTAAATAAGCAAAGGAATACCTTTGATGTAGAAATATTGTTCTATTCCAATATGCTTTCGATAAGAAGCTATAAGATGATAGTAGGCAGAATCATCACTTAGAACATATTAATGGATTTGATTTAAAACTGTGTTCGGGTTTAAGAAAATACAAATCCATGTCAGTAATATTTAAAAGCAGAATTGTCATCAAATAATTGTGAAAAGAAATGAATCTTAAGCAATAGGATTTGATTTTTCATAAGTTGTATTGTGACTTTATCTTTCAATTAAATATAGTCTTTTTAAAAACGTGGATGCTATTCTCTTACATGTGTAAATATCTGTGAAAATCTCATTGAACAGGAAACTACAATAAATGCAAAAACCACCTACCTATAAAGAAATGGCTTACATATTTCTGCGATGAACACAACATTTATTTGCTTTAGATGTTTGAAAAATAGGGAAAATTATATTTAGGAAAGTAAATGTTGAGTATTTTTGAAAAAGAGACATGCTTGCATTCATTATCAGAAAGCTTCAGCAACATGCCTCTTTTTTTCAGCAGTACTCAAGTTCTGTACTACCAAGCGAACAAAAGTATATGTTGTTCTATGATGTTGCCACTCTGACCTATATATTTCACAGTGACCTGTTTCCAGGTGCATCCAAATCATTGTTTAATTTCCTCTACCAAAACTATCAAGGGAGTTATCCAGGCACTTTAATAGCAAATATCAGAGTTTTTTGGACAGCAGCCAACCATTAAAAAGTCCAGCATTCCATTAGCCTTTTTGATTATTTTCTGTACCGCTTCATGACTTTTTAATGATCTATATATCTGGACTTCCAGTTTCTAAATAGTTAAAAACTGCTTTATACTTTTTAGGTCCAAAGTGGATGACCTCACATTTGACACAGTTTTGCCGATTCACTTAATCTATCAATATTTCTTTGTAATTAATTTTATGCTTCCATCTACACTGCTATCGTTGTGTCATCAGCAAATTTGGATATGTGGCTTTCTATCCCATCATCTAAGTCATTAATAAATATGGCGAATAATTGCGACCCCAGCATAGATCATTGAGGGACAGCACTAGTCACATCTTGCCAATTAGTTTCCCACCATTACTTTTGCTGAATACCTCTCAGGTTTCAAACTTGCATCTATTAAATGTTACGACCAGGTGAGAAAGGTGTCTAGGGGTCTTTCTCAGCCTTTACCTGCTCTTATTGTAACAGGGTTTAATTTTAAACACACTGGGCTGAATTTTAGGTCACCAAGCATGTCGGATGGCAGCGTAAAATTGAGCAGGAGGCTACGGGAGGCCTTCCCACCCCTCTCCCGCCTCCAGCCAACTTTACGGCAGTCGGGCGGGGGTGAGGGGGGGGGGGCCGGCCGGAGGCCAACCAAAGCCCTTAAGTGGCCACTTATGAGCCCTCGCCCGCCTCCACGGGTATTTTACCTGTGGCAAGTGGGTGTGCTGGGGACGTGAAAGACTACCCAGCGCTAGCTGCCGGCCTTTCCGCGCACCAGGGGGTGCCTTGGCAGTCGGGCACAGGGTGCCCAATTGAGGGCCGCTCCCGCCTTCCAACCCACCCCCGGGACCAAAGACGCCTCCCTTCTCCCCCAAACGAGCACCCTTGCCTCACCGGGGCATGCCTGATTCCCTCGGCGAGGCATCGACATCCTACCTTGGATCCCGGCTCCATGGCATCCTCCTCAGTCGGCTGGGATGCAGTCCCAGTGGCGGCCACCAGTTTTGGTGGCACTGCTGGGCCTAAGAGCTGCCAGCCCACTGATTGGACGGCAGCTCACTGAGGTGGTACCTCCTTCCTCAAGCAGGTGGAAGTCCCACCTTGGGACAATTAAGCCCGAGGACCCATAAAATGCAGGTTGGATCCCTGGGCTAGGCGGAAGCGGGTTCGCCACTGATGGCAAAGTCCCGTCTGCCTATGGTAAAATCCAGCCCACTGTGTTTTGAGCTCCCCCTTGGTGAATCTTTGTTCACCACTTTCTAATTAAAAGGCAAAGAAATGAGCACAAACAGGCCTTCTTAGGTTTAAAGAAAAGTGAAATTTATTAAAACTTAAACTCTAATTTGGTTAATGCCTACGGATACATGCCGCGCTCCAAGCTTGCATGCATATGCAATATGCACATGCAAATAGAGACAGAAAAGAGAAGGAAAAAAAAGAGGTTTGAGGCAATATCAGAAGAGTTTTGTTACTGTGCTTCGAGCTCACTGAAGAGTCCTTTTGTCGGTAGTTCTTGCTTGTGGGTAATTCTTGCTTTTCATTGTGGCCTAGTATTCTTCTTAAACCTTGTTCACTGTAGGAGACTTTTCTCTCTCAGGGTTCCTGTGCCTTCAATGGGTCTTCAGTTCCGTGAGAAAGACTTGAGGGCAGGCAGGAGAGGCTCTTTTCAATTCAGGAACAAACAGCCTTTCTGAGTTCAAATTCTCTGTGGCATGTTCAAATTCAAAATACTATAACAGCCAATTGGTCATGTGACTAAACTGGTCTGACCATGTCTTCTGTGTATTGGGGAAGCAGGGACTGGTTCCTTTGTTCCAACACTGTCTGCTAGTATGGAAAAAATTGTCTTTCCGATGAGGGGGCCTGGCAATTCCTTGTGATAGGCCCTCTTTTCTTCCCAGCAACAATTTTAAGTTTAATGTCCATGTGACGAAATTATACGCCTCATTCTTGGCAGGTGGAGGCCTGCATGACAAGAATATCTTTCACATTGTTAGAACATCTCAAAGTACTTTAACACCTAGTAATTATTTTTGAAGTGTAATCTGTTTTCTAGGCAAACAATAGCTAATTTGTAGACAGTAAGGTCTCACAAACAGCAATGTGATAATCGGCTTTTCTTTTTAGTGATATTAGTTGAGCAGATGATGGTCAGGACACAGGGAGAGTCCTCATGCTATTTCTTGAATAGACACCCAGGGGATCTTTTACCTCTACCTAAGGGGTCAGATGGGTCTTGGTTTAATGTCTCAGCCAAAAGATGAACAATCACTCCCTCAGTACTGCACTGAAACGTCAGTCACGATTGTGAACTCAGGTCCTGGAGTTTGGCTCGAATCCATGAACCTTCTAATTTAAAGGTGTGATAGCTACCACTGAGTCAAGGCCGATAGGTACATCAGCAAGAGAAGGAAATATAATTTCAGAGAGTAGAGATAATGATGAAATTTTAGTTCTGCAAATCCTTATACAAGAAACTGAAGCCTACACTGATTAAATTTAATAAAAATCTGACAATCCCAAGATATCATGCTTCCCAATTTACTAACTTTTTCGGATTATATTTGTCCTGACAAGAGCTCCCAAAGTGACCTATCGTAATGACGTTCGATTAAAATATAGTCTCATAGTTTTATGTTAATACATAATTATGAAATAGAAACATAGAAAATTTACAGCACTAGAGGTCATTCAACCTAGTAATGAAGGCCTAATAAAGAAATTAGATAACATTATTTGTTTAAATGACAGGTGGTGGCAAGGTGACTTTGAGGTTGGTAAAAGAAATGGAATTATTAAAAATAAAAATCTATGAAAGACAAATAGGATGTCTGTCAACAGTCAGTCCACTGGACAATAAATTCATTCCTTTCACTGGGGAACCTGCTTCCTGATGTTCTGTAAATGTTTGACAATCAAAAGTGTAAACCGACAAGAGATTTCGATGTTTACATAAATGCCCTACTAGTAAATGAAAAAAAAAGTAACACTTTCAAAAGAGTTGATAACTCAACAGATGGTCTGCAGCAGTTCAAGAAGGCAGCTCACCACCACCTTCTCAAGGGTAATTAGGGATGGACAACAAATGCTGGCCTAGCCAGTGATGCCCACATCCCATGAAACGAATAAAAAAAATCCCTAAATATAATCTCTAGACTATTTATACTTAAATTCCTGTTGCACGAAGATGTTACATTTTTGGGTTTTAACTACAAGACATTTTTCTTGAGTTTAGTGTCTCAGATTAACCCTGTAAGCCCTTGCTTCAAAGTCTGGAGTGCGCATTTATTTGCACAGTATTCAAGATGAAGTACAGTAGAGTAGTGCTTATGTTACTGGACTAGTAATCCAGAGGCATGGACTAAACCTGGGTTCAAATTCGACCATGGCAGTTTTTTAAAAATCTGGAAAAAAAAGCTGTTATCAGCATGAAGCTGTCAGATTGTCAGTAAACCCAACTGGTTCACTAATGTCCTAATGTAGGAAAGGAAACCATATCTGCTCTGACCTCTGTGATTCCAGTCTCAACCAATGTTGTTGGCTTTTAACTGACCTCTGAAGTGGCTCAGCAGGCCACTAAGTTGTATCAAATTGCAACCTTCTCAGGGCAATTAGGTGACACCCATATCCAGAGAATGAATAAAAACAAAGAAATTATCAGTGAGCCCAAGGAGCAAATAGAAAGCTCATTATATTTGGTACCACCTCACATGATCTTTCTGAATTGTATAAGGTCATAGAATAAACATTTCACTGGATCATGGCTTAGGCTATAAACTGAAACAGATTTACTAAATAATAAATGAACAGGTAAGCAAGAGCAATGACACTGATTTTCAGTAGTTACAGGCTTTAGTATTCCTTCTCAGAAGATAGAAAACAACAGTCACATCACCTGCTCTAAACTGGAATGTAAATTTGACCGGACTAGTTGCTTGAATATTAACCTTTATGTTGTGGTTTGTTGCTGATCACCCTCAGAGTATTGTTGAGCTATCTATCACTCTCTGATGACTTGAGAGGATGCCCCCCACTCCCCGCCATTTGAACAAAGCAGGCAGAGAAATACTTTAAGGAATTTGACGAGGATGAAGGAAATTCAGAAACAGATACCAATCAAATGCCACAGAGGATGCCCATGCCTGTAAATTGCTTTCGGTATTTAAATCCTACAGGCAGTATGCCTTTTCCTGACTTCTCAGTTGTTAGTGCCCAATCACTGCCTGAAGAGGTGGTAGAGGCAGGAAGCCTTACAACATTTAAGAAGTATTTAGATGAGCACTTGAAACGCCATAGTATACAAGGCTACGGGCCAAGTGCTGGAAAATGGGATTAGAATAGTTAGGTGCCTGACGGCTGGCAGAGACACGATGGGCCGAAGGGCCTGCTTCTGTGTTGTATAATTCTATGATTCTGTTGCATATTCCAGCATTATGGTGCCTACTCTAATTCTTTTACAGAACTGATTGCAAATAAAATTCCTTTACTTGTAATGGAGGAAAATCGCAAATACCTGAAAGCCTAAAAAGGAAATAAGAACATGAGAACATAAGAAATAGGAGCAGGAGTAGACCATATGCCCCCTTGAGTCTGCTGTGCCATTCAATACAATCATGGCTGATCTTCTGCCTCAACTCCACTTTCCTGCCTGATCCCCATATCCCTTGATTCCCTGAGACACCAAAAATCTGTTTATCTCAGCCTTGAATATAATCAACAATCCGTAACCCTCTGGGGTAAAGAATTACAAAGATTTACAAAGCCCTGAGTGAAGAAGTTTTTCTGCCTCTCAGTCCTAAATGATTGACCTCTTATCCTGAGACTGTGCCCCCATGTTCTAGATTCCCCAGCCAGGGGGGGAAAAAACTCTGTCTACCCTGTCAAACCCTTTCATAATCTTGTTTCAATTAGATCACATCTCATTTTTCTAAACTCGAGAGTATAGGTCCAATTTACTCAGTTCCTCATATGACAACCCTCTCATCCCAGGAACCAATCTAATGAAACTTTCCTGTACTGCCTTCAAGGCTGGCTATGCATGCTAACTTTGTGTTCCTTGCACGAGTACAGCCAAGCCATTCTGAATGTCAACATTTAGAAGTTCCACACTGTTGAAAAAATTATTCTGCTTTTCTATTCTTACAACCAAAATGAATAACCTCACATTTGCCCACATTGTACTCCATCTGCCACCTTGTTGCCACTCACTTAACCTCTCTCTTTTTGCAGCCTTTGTCTTCCTCACAGCCACCTTGTTTTGTATTGTCAGCAATTACTCTCAGTCTCTTCATCTAAGTCATTAATATCGATTGTAATTAGCTGAAGCCCCAGCACTGATCCTTGAGGCAGTTCACTAGTTACAGCTTGCCAACTTGAAAATGCCCCATTTATCCCTACGCTCTGCTTCAATCCATTAACCAATTCTTCATCCAGGCTAATGCAGTACAACTCTATGAGCCCTTATCTTGCATATTAACCTTTTGTGTGGCACCTTATCGAATGCCTTTTGGAAATCCAAGTATAATACATCTACTGACTCCTTTTTATCTGCCGCCTACTTACATACTGAAAAAAATTCTAATAAATTTGTCAAACATAATTTCCCTTTTGCAAAATCATGTTGCTTTGTTCTGATCATACTATGATTTTCTAAGTGCATTGTTCAGACTTCCTTAATAATAGATTCCAGCATTTTTTGGAAAAAATGATATTAGGCTAACTGGCTCGTAATTCCCTGCTTTCTCTCTCCCTCCTTTCTTGAACAGTAGTGTTGCATTTGCTCACTTCCTATCCTCTGGGACTGTTCTGGAATCTAGGGAATTTTGGGAAATCATAATCAGTGCATTTGCCAACTCTGCAGCTACCTCTTTTGGAACCCTAGGATTTAAGCCACCAGGTCCTGGGGATTTGTCCCTTAAGTTTCTCCAATACATTTTCTCTGCTGATATTAATTACTTGAAATTCCTCTTCTTATTAGACCCCATGATAATTTCTGCTGTCTCTGCCTCTAAGGGACCAGTGTTTACTTTGGCTACTCCCCTGCTTTTAATAACCTTGTAAAAGCTCTTCCAATCTGTTTTTATAGTCCTGGCTAGTTTACTCTCATTCTATTTTTTCCCTTATCAACTTTGTGGACATCCTTTGCTGGTTTCTAAAACACTCCCAATCCTCAGGCTTGCTACTATTCTTTGCAACATTATAAGCTTTCTCTTTTAATCTAGTAAGGCATGGATGGATCTTTCTTGCTGAGTTTTTGTTTTTTAATGCATTTTTTTATTTTAATGTACTTTTGTTGAACATTTTGAATTGTTTCTTTAAGTGTTTCCCATTAATATTTTACCACCATGCCTTTTAGTCTATTTACCCTATCCACTTTGATCAGCTATGTAATTGGCTTTGTTTAAGATTTCTGTTCTGGACTGGAGTATGTCATTCTCAAACTTAATATGGAATTCAATGGTATTATGACCACTTTTTCCCCAGAGGATCTTTTATTATGAGATTACTAATTAACTCTGCCTTTTTACACAATACTAGATCTAAAATTGCTTTATCTCTAGTTGGTTCCATAATGTACTGTTCCAGGAAGGAGTCATAAAAGCATTCTACAAACTCATCATCCAAACCACCTTTGCCAATTTGATTTGTCCAGTCTATATGAAGATCAAAGTCCCCATTTATTTTTATATTGCCTTTGTTACAAGCTCCAATTATTTCTTACTTAGTACTCCGTCCAATGGTATAACTGTTAGGAGGCTATAAACTACTTCCACCTGTGTTTTCTGACCTTTGTTATTCCTAATCTCCACCCATACTAATTCTACTTCCTGATCTTCTGAGCCAAGTTCTTTCTTACTACTGTCCTTATCTCCTCCTTTACTATCAAGGCTGCTCCTCCTCCTTTTCTGCCTGCCTTTTCAAAATGTTGTGTACTCTAGAATACCTGGTCACCTTGTCTCTGTAATGGCAATTAGATCTAAACCATTTACCTCTAAATATGCTGCTAGTTCATCTATTGTATTAGAAATGTTTTGTGCATAGAGATAAAGAACCTTTAATTTTATTTTTACCACAATTCTTTGCACGTACCTTATTTGTGGGTGCACTATTACAATTTAGCTCTCTCTCCCTGCCTGTCTTACTCTGCTTGTCTTTACCCAAATTGCTACACTGCTCTGTTGCCTCAACTTTTCTCTTTAGATTTCTAAATTTCTCTGTTTGACCATATGCTAATTTGCACGTGACTCAAGTAGTAATCCATAGATTATCAGCCTTGAAGTTCTGCTTATTAATTTAGAGCCTAGTTGCTCAAACTGCCTCCACAGAACCTCATTCATAGGTAGAAAAAGTCGCTGGTCCCTACATGGACCATGACAACTGGATCTTCTCCATCCCACTCCAAGTTCTCAATCCCGAGCCATGAGATGTCCTGAACCCTGGCACCAGGCAGGCAACAGAACCTTCGGAACTCCCAGTTTCAGCTGCACAGAACAGCATCTATTGCCCTGACGATACTGCCCCCAATCACCACCACATTCCTTTTCACTCCCTCCACTTGAATGGGCTCCTGCACCACGGTGCTATGGTCAGTTTTTTCCATCCACCCAGCAGTCCTTGTTCTCATCCAGACAGGCAGTAAATACGTCATAGCTGTTGGACAAAGACAGGGGCTGAAGCTTCTCCCTCACTATATCCTGGATCCCCATACCCTTCTGACTTGCAGTCACACCCTCCAGTCCCTCACCACTGACCAACTCTAATGTTCGAATTAAAGGGTGTGACCAACTCCCGGAGAAAAGTTTCCATGTAAATCGCGCCCCCCCCCGTTGTCCTGCAATGTCTGCAGCTCAGACTCCAGTCCGACAACTCTGAGCTGAAGTTCACGCTGCACACACTGCAATGCTTTCCAGAAACTCCCAAATACTGCAGCTACGGCATACCACCTGCCCTGCCATGTTTATCTAAACTGTTTAATTATTTTACTAATTAAAATGATTGTTCAATTTATTATTATAGTTCTACAGATTATTTAATTAGTTTATTTAGTTTACTAATTTAAATAATAGTGGGTTACAGATTCATAGTTCTGAAACTGACACACCTCACTAGCTTTAAAGAGCTAAAATAAAACTGCAATACTCACCAACCAACTGTCCTGTGATGACACTGCTTGATTTTTTTTATGACTTTGAAGCTCCGGCTGCTGACTCACCATTCCTCTTGTTCTCCTGCATTCACTCTCCGACAGGTCCACTCTTGAGCTCGAGAAACTTCAGCTCAGAGTTGTTGGACTGGAGTCTGAGCTGCAGATATTGTAGGGCATCAGGAAGGAAAATTACCTGGACAATAATTGAAGCCACAAAGTTGCTGGCATAGTTCCAAAATCTGGAGCTAGCTTCCCTAGAAAGTTGAAGTTTTACTTTAAAAATTCATAAGACTATTGGCAAACTGATATGCTCCAGTTTTGTAGGGGTTAAGGACAGAACAGAACCCCCCCCAAATGGTGTGGAAAAATCCTTAGTCGTCTTTTCTTTTCTATTGTGATCCAGGACTGATTGAGGGATTCAGGAAGAGGTACCAGCTCTTTAGGTTCTGACATCCAGTTTACAAAAAGGTCTCCTCTGCCTTGTTTTTATGCTCAAATTATCTGGCTGTTACAACGTATTTACATCGAGCCTTTAATGTAGTAAAATGGTCTCAAGGTGTTTATCTCAATAAATGCTATTTCTATCGTGTTTGTAGCATTCAATTGCTTTAGGATATTGAAGAAACTTCCAATATTTTAATAGTAAAATAAACCATGAAATATGCATTAGATAAACTAATATAAGTCAGCATTGATTTGATTTGATTTAATTTTTATTTAGAGATACAGCACTGAAACAGGCCCTTCGGCCCACCGAGTCTGTGCCGACCATCAACCACCCATTTATACTAATCCTACACTAATTCCATATTCCTACCACATCCTCACCTGTCCCTATATTCCCCTACCACCTACCTATACTAGGGGCAATTTATAATGGCCAATTTACCTATCAACCTGCAAGTCTTTTGGCTGTGGGAGGAAACTGGAGCACCCAGAGGAAACCCACGCAGACACAGGGAGAACTTGCTAACTCCATACAGGCAGTACACAGAATTGAACCCGGGTCGCTGGAGCTGTGAGGCTACGGTGCTAACCACTGCGCCACCCCATTTGGATCCATTTATTAACTCTACAGATAATCATTCACAGTCTTTAATCCTATGGAACAAAACATTTATTGAAAGTGAGTTCTATCATTTCCCATCTAACTGAAGGTATTTAATTTATCCTCAGAGAATTTTTCTTACAATAGCCAAGAAATTATATCATAGTTGTGCAGATCAACTTTAATTCAGTAATCTTTATATAAATGATGGAATGAACTAGCACATCAAGCCAAGCCAAGCGCCCCGAGCCAAGCTGTTCCAGTATATCTACAACATTGGCATCTACCCAACAATGTGGAAAATTGTCCAGGTATGTCCTGTCCACAAAAAGCAGGACAAATCCAATCTGCCCAATTACCACCCATCGGTCTACTCTCGATCATCAGCAAAATGATGGAAGGTGTCGTTAACAGTGCTATCAAGCAGCACTTACTCAGCAATAACCTGCTCACCGATGCTCAGCTTGATTCCACCAGGGCCACTCGCCTCCAGATCTCTTCAACCATGATCCAAACATGGACAAAAGTACTGAATTCAAGAGGTGAGGAGAGAGTGATTGCCCTTGATATCAAGAGAGCATTTGACAAAGTGTGACATCAAAATTGAAGTCAATGGAAATCAGGGGGAAAACTCTCTACTGGTTGGAGTCATACCTAGTACAAAGGAAGATGGTTGTGGTTGATGGAGGCCAATCATCTCAGCCCCTACCTACACCACATTGTTCAAGGCAACAGCTCACCACCACCTTCTCAAGGGCAATTAGGGATTGGCAATAAATGCTGGCCTTGCCAGTGATGTTCACATCCCCACGAATGAATGATAAAAAACGGGCTTGAATTTGATAAGTAAGGCATTGCCTCAGGAATTCCTTAGGATAATGTCCCAGGCCCAACCATCATCATCTACTTCATCAATGACCTTCCCTCCAACATAGAAACATAGAAAATAGGAGCAGCAGTAGGCCATTTGGCCCTTTGAGCCTGCTCCGCCATTCATTATGATCATCCAACTCAGTAACCTGTTCCCGCTTTCGCCCCATATCCTTTGATCCCTTTAAACCCAAGATTTATATCTAACTCCTTCTTGAAAACATACATGTTTTGGCCTCAACTGCTTTCTGTGGTAGCGAATTCCACAGGCTCACCACTCTCTGGGTGAAGAAATTTCTCCTCATCTCAGTCCTGAAAGGTTTACTCCGTATCCTTAGATTATGACCCCGGTTCTGGATTCCCCCACTATCGGGAACATCCTTCCTGCATCTACCCTGTCAAGTCCTGTTAGAATTTTATAGGTTTCCATTAGATCCCCCTCACTCTTCTGAACTCCAGCGAATATAATCCTAACCAACTCAATCTCTCCTCAATAGAAAAGTGGAGATGTTCGCTGATGATTGCACAGTGTTCAGTACCATTCGCAGCTCCTCAGATATTGAAGCAATCCATGCCCACTTGCATGACTTAGACACCATTCAGGCTTGGGCTGACAAGTAGCAAGTAACATTCACTCCACATAAGTGCCAGACAATGACCATCTCCAACGAGAGAATCTAACCATCTCCTCTTAACATTCAATGGCATTCCCATCACAGAATCCCCCACCACGAACATCCTGCGGGTCACCATTGACCAGAAACTTAACTGGATGAGGCATATAAATATGGTGGCTACAAGAGCTGGTCAGGTGCTGTGAATTCTATGGCAAGTAACTCATCTCCTGGTTCCCCAAAGCCTGTCCACCATCTACAAGGCACAAGTCAGAAGTGGGATGGAATACTCTGCACTTGCCTGGATGAGCACAACTCCAACACTCAAGATGCTCAACACCACCCAGGACAAAGCAGCCTGCTTGATTGGCACCAACCCACCACTTTAACCATTCAACTCCCTCCACCGCTGATGAACAGTGGCAGCAGTGTGTTCCATTTACAGATGTTTTGCAGCAACTCGCCAAGGGTCCTTCAACAACACCGCCCAAACCCGCGACTTCCACCACCTGGAAGAACAAGAGCAGCAGACCCCATCACCTTCTCAAGGGCAATTTGGGATGGGTGATAAATGCTGGCCTTGCTAGTGATGCTCATAGCCCATGAATGAAAAAAGAATCTGAATCTGATAAGTAAGGCACATTATAATTTTTCACTTTGGACGCAAGTTGAAAACTGGCTTTAGTGGATAGTCTGCTTTTAATACTGGCATCAGTAGGAGCACATCTGTAGGATATGACCTACTGGCTCTAAAGTTACACTTCCACAGAGCAGAAGTCAGTTTAAGGGTACTCCTTTAATGACATTGTCAGTGATAAAACCATTAATACTTTAATTCTGCCAATAAAAAAATTGTCAATTATTGGTATGTCTACTGGAAAAGCCATAAACAATTTCTCAAAGGAACAAAAGGGGTAATTTTCACTTTGGGTGCAGGCAGAAAACCAGCTGTCTGTTATACATCCCATAAAATTTTCCTTTCCAGTGGCTTACATAGTATTATAACTTTTAGCAGTTAGCAAATGTACAAGCTGCAAAAGACATTCAGTACTGAAAAGGGTTAATCTGTTCCATTTTATTTTAGTCTTGTGTGCCAGTCTGGTTGGTTGTGATAGTGCTACATCGCAGAACATTTCACTAGATATGCAGCTTTGATCAGCAAACTGGTAGCCACATCTCTGGTTACTTCAATGAGATTATTTGAACTGCGTGACATAACCAAAACTTGATAAGAACAGGATTTAATGAGCTTATTTTAATTTACACATTGGGATACATATAGATTGTTCAAAATTGTTATATTATGAATGCAAGATACTAGTTTGCCATTTGAAAATTAGATATTCAGCCAGGTAAAGAAGATCATTTCCTTATGATTGCAGGGATTTTGCTACAGAAGATATATTTAGATTTATTTCCCCAACCCCCATATCCACACTTAAGAAAACAGAAACTTCTAGATTGGCCAGGTTTCCATAGGCATCGTCAGCAACACTTAAGTTTGAGATATGGCTACCAAGTTGCAGATCAAAGCTGCATAACTAGTTGAATGTTCAGTGATCTGGTGCTATCGTAACCTACCAGACTTGCAAACATTTTGCCTTGACTACCTAATCTGCCAAGTTCTCAACACTGCTGAGGAAAACCCATTTGCAATTAATGCAACATAATAAATAATTTTTGAAGTAATTTATGACTTTGATTAGAGCTGTTTCAGCTGTGGCAGGGGCAGAAACCTGGTTTCAATCATGGAGTTGCAGGAAAGATGTTGTCATGTTAGGCCCCCACCTGCCAAGAATGAGGCGCATTAATTTTGTCATGAACATTGATTTTAAACTGTTACTGGAGTGAGGGGAGGACTTGTTGAACAGATCAGCCGTGGCTGGAAAATATATTTGCATATTAACAGACAGTGTTTGGAAGGACAAAGCAGCCATCCCCTGACACATTCAACCCACAATGGACTTTTGATCACCAGATGTTGAAGGTGGGGGAGCTCACATTCCAGGTTGACTGTTAAGATGGGCGAATATACAAATGGACATGGTCAAACCAGCTAGTTACATGACTAACCTGCTGAGCAACCTGAGTTTTTTTGAATTTGTAAAAATAGTTTCGGGAGAAAGCTGTTTGTTCCTGGACTGAGATCTCTCTCCTGTCTGCTCCCATCTCTTTCTGACAAGCCTCTGAATCCAGTGAAGATACATGAAACACAAGAGAGAAAACTCTCCTACAGCGAACAAGGTTTAGGAATAATACTGGGCCCCAATGAAAAGCAAGATCTACCTACAATCAAGGACTCTATAATGAGCTCGAAGAACCGCAACAACTCTTCAGATATTGTCTTAAACCGTTCCACTTTATTTTTCTTCTGCTCTTTTCTGCCTCTATTTGCATGTGTGCATTGCATATGCATGCTAGTGTGGGGCATGGCATGTATCCATAGGTGTTAACCGAATTAGAGTTCATGAAATTTCAACTTTTTTCTGTAAACCTGAGACGGTCCGTTTGTGCTGGTTTCTTTGCCTTATAATTGGAAAGCAGTGAACAAGGATTCACCAAGGGGGAGCTAAAAACACGCTCTGTTTAAAAATTAAACCCTGTTACAGCAAGACCAGGTGAAGGCTGAAAGGGAAACCTAGACCTCTTTCTCACCTGGTTGTAACAACATGCACAGATTTGAGAGCAGACTACATGCTCGAGAACATGAGAGGAATGGGAAATTGGAGATGGGGTTGCATATTACAAGAACAGAGGGTCACGGTTAGATTTTTTTTGAGGAGGGGCTGATAACAGTAGATTTGAAAGGAAGGGTGACTGTTCCCAAGGAGAGGGAAACAGTTTGCTGCAACAGTTAGCATGGGGGCCAGGAAGGGAAATTAGGTGCTCATCAATTTAGTGGGAATAGGGTCAAGGGAAAAGAAGCTGGGTTTCGTGAATAAGGTGAGCTCTGAGAGAGTTTGAGCAAAGATAGGAGAGAAACTAGAGAAAGATGCGAGTTCAGGCTTAGGGCAGGGGTAACCTTGGTGTGGTGGGCAAGAGGAAGGGAGTTATACAGTAGAGGCAGCTCAATAGATTGTCTCAATCTTATTGACAAAGAAGTCCATGAGCTCCTTGCATATTACTGGAGGTGAGAGTGCAAGGGTCAGGGGAGAGAGATTTTTGGAGATGGTTAGTAGTGGAGAAAATATTCCAGGGTTTATTTTTACATTCCAGGCCAATCCTGGAGCAATAAGCAGTTTTGAAAGAGGACAGCTAGGCCCAACAGTGCTTAATGTGGTTGAGCCAGTTTTGGCAATGAATGGCTAAACCAGATGCATGTCATAAATGTTCAAGTCTGTGCCTGTTACAATAAAGTGAGGAAGGGGTCTCAGGTTCCCCTTTCACCCCTTCTCTGGTTTGACCACAACAGGATTTATCCTTTTAACACAGTGATTAAACTTACCAACTCAGTGAGCACTTGCTCCTGTTACTCTAATATAATTGCAAATGAACCAATCAGACTGGTTGTCTTGAGTTTAAACAAGATGTAGGTTTATTAACCTCATCACTCTAAACCAGTTAAAATTAATAAAATACACAACACTACCAAGCTCACATTCATACGAGAGGCACGCACACACATAAATAGATAAAGAGGGAAAAAAGAGAGTTGGAAGGTTAGAGTGGAGTCTTTAATAAAAATGGAATTTAAATACGGAAGTGTGGTCCCAGTGTCCTTAGTGGAAATTTAAGTCCTCACTGGGTCACGTGCACAATTTGGGCTTGCTTCTCTGGTTCTGGAAGACTGAAGAGAGGTTTTATCCGTCCTCTTTTGCTAACAGTGAGGATCTGTAGATTTGAGGTTCAGCTGCAGCCGAGGCTCCCCTGGGACATTGCTGGACAGGGATAGGGAGAGGGAGTTTCTTCTTTGGAGTTTGGTTACTATTTATTTTCAGAGAGACAATTCACAAAAACTCCCAGAATCACACAGGAAGTCATGTCATGTGACCATCTCTGTTTGAAACAGAAGTTTCTGGAAGTTTTTTTGAATTCAAAGTTCTCCTCTCAAGCTGTGCAAACATACTTGTTTGGGGTGGGGGGGGGGGGTGGTGGGGGTTGGTGTTGGCTCTTTCAAAGTCAATGGGTGTCGATGACTTTTGATGACCAATATTGACAAAACCATTCTAGATGATTGCATTACAGCGCACCCCTATTGTTCTGGCTAGACTGGGTAATCACCTCTGTCTCCCAGACAGCCTTTGGTTTCTCATATGCAAATTATGCATGGCCATCTTTAGCTGTTCTGCTTTTTAAAGGTTATTTGTAATAATGTCCAGTAAAAAAGTCTCAGGCAGCATTCCATACGACAAAACTATATATTTTTCATTTGGCATGTGGGTTTTCTGTCATCTCTCCGTACCACGCCAAATGAAATGCGACAATGGGGAGCATTTCATTATAAGTTAAAAAGAGAAAACACAGGAAAACACACATGCATTTCTCTCATTCACTCTCATCCATTCAGAAATCTTACAAAAGTTGTTGCAGCTTGTCTTTTCTCTGCAGTAGCAGTTCTGTTTTAAACTGCCCTTTTCCCTTGAGGCTGGTCTGAGATGGTTAGGTGTTGCCCAATGGGTTTAAAGTTTCTTTAGTATCAGTTTGCAATAAGCAGGGAATGGGCATCCCAACAAACGTGTTTTTTGGGGGAGCTTGGTGTCTGCAAATTTCCATAATTGAATTTAGGGCGAGTTGTTCTTTGTGCACAAGCTTTACCCCTCAGCTGTTGTTTCTGCAACATGTGGTTCTAACCCTTCAGGTTTCAGTACCTAGATAATTTCTCTGCTTAGGGAAGTATTGGGTGATGAGTTGGTTTTAAACCCCTTTGAGGCTTCTGGGATTTCCCCTGGGCTTTTGTTCTTTTTTGAGTCTGAAGTGATTTTGTTTGATTTAATTAGCTCTGGGCTTGAGCTCTGATCATGGGAAACTGGAATGGGTGGATCCACTCTGTGGATCACTTTCAGTGCTCTGGTGAGTCATACAAGGGTTACTCACTTTAGGGCATTTTTGTTTCTCTTTTCTCCTGAATGTGGGGAAGATTCCCACGTTAATCTCCCCCATGTCCTCTGGGACATTCCTGCTCACAGGTATCTGTACAGATTCCACTGTACTCCCCTGTGGCACTTTGACTAGATGAGGCATTGCCCTCACTGTTGGTTTGCCCTTTTGGGGACTTTGTCCTTGCAGGTTTCTGTAAAGGTTGTTAGCAGCTCTGGTAGGGTGCTCCATTTCCCTGTATTTACATAGGAGGGTGTGGGGTCGAATTTTTCCAACATTTTGGGTTTGTTTGACCGGATCGTAGGGTGTTCCATTCGAGAATCTTCCCGGACCTCCTTTAACCTGTCCTCTTTGTCCTGCTCGCCCCCTTCTTCCCGGACTGTCTGACAGACCTGTGCCTATCTGTCCCCTTCCGTTCTGGGCAGGGGTCCCTCATAATTCACCAGCCCTCTGCTGCAGGGTTCTCCAAAAGCCAGTACAGGGATTAGGGGTGCAGATTTCACTACAGGTTGGGCCTTCCCCTCAACCTGGCACACTCCTACGGAACACCACTGCATCTTTGTGAAGTTCTGGCCAGTCAAACTGCTGTCTTATGCGGGCTTTGGTTTTTCATATACCGACATGCACAGCCACTGTAAGCTCATGGGCCATTCTTAATATTTCTCTCCAGTACCTTGGCGGCACCACTAACTGGTGAACCACTGTCCATTCTTTGCCCTTAGGTCTATGAGGAGATCTCCATTTCCTCAGCAGTACCTCATTCTTTACATAGTAGCAATCACAGACTTCCTCTGTTTCAATTTCAGTTTGGACAGCCTGTGCCAACTTTAATACTGGGTCAGCTTGCTGAGCCTCAACGAGGGAAGATTCATTTAACCCATTCCTTGGGTCTTCTATCTTCCCAAAGAAGGTTTCAGACAACAAGACAGCTATCTGGAGTGCCAGCTCAGTCTCCTTTGGGCGAGCTGGTTTGGCCATGACCCGAGTCACTACACAATCAGGGGAAATGCAGGGGAGCATCTCCTGCCATTGCCCTTTGTCTCTGACCTCCTTCGGTCTGTCTGCTACTATTGGGGAAGCTACCACCTTCGCCCCCACCAGATCATTACCTAGGAGCAGTTCAACCCCGGGCACAGGCAAGCTAGGGACAATCCCCACGGTCACCGGTCCCGAAACTAGGTTGCACTCCAAGCGTACCCGATGTAAACGTACGGGTGTGCACTGCCCTCCGATGCCATTCTCGCATTTACTGCACTCTCTGGGGGAAAGGTCATACCTTTTCCCAGCAAAAGGGATCTGGTGGCCCCAGTATCCCTGAGTATGACGATGGGGTTACTCTCCCTTTGGATACAAAATCCTGATAGCCTTCAGGGATCTCATTAAATTTTCCTGCCCCCATAGCAGCATTTTTTCTGGGTTAACATTTCGGGTCAGTGACCCTTCATCGGTGAAGGGTCACTGACCCGAAACGTTAACTCTGCTTCTCTTTCCACAGATGCTGCCAGACCTGCTGAGTGGTTCCAGCATTTCTTGTTTTTATTTCAGATTTCCAGCATCCGCAGTATTTTGCTTTTATTTTAGCATTTTTTCTGGGTCTTACTGCTATTGCAGTTAAAGCCACAGCCTGCTCTGCTGTGCTTTCCATCAGGGTCCCTTCTCCTGCACTGGGCGGGTGTGCCCCGATTAACCCTACAGGCTTTCCCCATAGTTGTTCCAGCAGTTAGTTCAGAGGTGAACTGCCTTATAACAATGGAAACACACAAGTCTCTGGGTCTCACTTCTGCTTTCAGCACAATCTTTTTTGGCTTGAGGAGGGCCCCCTGTATGTTCAGCTTTTCTCTTCCTTTCAGGACTGTTTGGGCTTCTATCACCCTCCCACCTCTTATCCTTTTCGTTGTTGTGCAAGTGACTAGGAAAGGTTTTTCTCTGAGGTATGAACTTGCATAGGAGAGCCAACTCAGCCAGAACTGTGGCTTGCCTCGTTCTGTGCACTTTTTGTTCCTCCACTTGGGTCTTTACAGAGAGTGGGAGAGAGTTTTTAAATTAGAGAAGAATCACCTCTCTGAGGTTTTCATATGTGGACTGCACTTTAAGGGCCCATAACCACCAGTCAAAAGCCAGCTGCTTACTTCTCTCAAACTCCAGATAAGTTTGATCAGTTTGTTTCCAGAGGGTTCGGAATTTCTGGTGGTACGCTTCTGGTACTAGCTTATATACCCTGAGGATAGCATTTTTAGTCAGTTCATAATTTGACGAACTTTCATCTGGCAACAGGGAATAAACCTCATGGGCTTTTCCTATTAGCTTGCATTGTAGCAGTAGTGCCTAGCTCCCGGCCAGCCATTTTAACTGTCTGGCAAGCTTTTAAAAAGTTACAAAAAAATGTTTCCACATCTCCCTCATTGAACTTTGGGATCGATTGGGAGAATTTTAAGAGCTCAGCACATGGCCCTGAGTTAAGAGTAGCCTCCATAATGGCCATGCTTTCACTGGGGTTACCCTGTCGCCCTCTAGCTAATTCAAGCTGTCATAACTCCCTTTCCTCCTGCTCTTTCTGGAACATTCTCTCTCTTTCTCTCTCCTGTCACTTTCTCTCTTTTCTCTCTTTTTCTTTTCTTTCTCTTGATCTCCGTCTTCTACCTCAACTCCCTTTGTTCCAATTGTATCTTAGTTAACATTACCCTGTCTGAATCTAATTCCAACCCTGCCTCTGACTCTTCAGGTTCGAGGGAAAAAAGGTTGGCCACAAGTCTTAGGAGTTCGGATTTCTTAGCTTTGGCATGGAAAGTAATCCCATGCTGCCCAGCCATATTCCTCAACTCTTCCATTGAGAGTGCCTTTAACTTATCCCAAGTTACTTCACCCTGGCTTGAGGAGGTACTGGCTTCGGATGCAGACATGTTAGTATTCTAGCAACACAAACAACAAGAAAATCCTGTATTGAAGTCTTTTTTTGTTTTGATTGGAATCAATTTGATTTCCTGTTTCCAATTTCTTCTTTGTCTGTGGGTACAATGCCGGACTAGAACCCCCAAATTTCTGTTACAACCAGATGAGGAAGGGGTCTCAGGCTCCCCCTCTCGCCCTTCTCTGGTTTGACTGCAACAGGGTTTATCCTTTTAACACAGTGATTTAACTTACCAACTCAGTGAGCACTTGCTCCTGTTACTCTAATATAATTGCAAATGAACCAGACTGGTTTTGTTGAGTTTAAGTAGGAAAGATGTAAGTTTATTAACCTTATCACTTATACAAACCGGTTAAAATTACTAAAATAGGCGACACATCAAGGCTCACATTCATCCGAGAGGCATGCACACACACAAATAGATAGAGGGGAAAAAAAAGAGTCGGGTGGTTGGAGTAGAGTCCTTAATAAAAATGGAATTGAAATATGGAAGTGTAGCTCAAGGGTCCTTAGTGGAAATTGAAGTCTTGATGTCCTTGCTAAACCAGGTGCACAATTCGGGCTTGCTTCTCTGCTTCCGGAAGGCTGCAAAGAGGCTTTATCCGTCCTCTTTTGCTGACAGTGAGGACCTGTAAACTTGATGTTTAACTGCAGTTGAAGCCCCTTTGGGACTTTGCAGGGGAGTGAGACGGTTTATTCTCTGGAGCTCAATTACTTTCAGAGACACAATTCACAAAAACTCCCAGAGTCACACAGGCAGTCATGCCATGTGATCACCTCTGTTTCAAACAGAAGTTTCTGGAAGGTTTTTTTGAATTCCAAGTTCTCCTCTCAAGCTGTGCCAACATACTTGGGGCAGGTGGGGGGATGTCTCTTTCAAAGTCAATGGGTGTCGATGGCTTTTGACGACCAATATTGACAAAACCATCCTAGGTGATTGCATTAGAGTGCACCCCTATTGTTCTGGCTAGACTGGGTAATTACCTCTGACTCCCAGCCAGCCTTTGGCTTTTTATATGCAAATTGTGCGTGGCCATCTTTAGCTGTTCTGTTCTGCTTTTTAAAAGTTATTTGTAATAATGTCCAGTAAAAAATGTCTCAGGCAGAGTTCCATACAACAAAATTAATATTTTCCATTTGGCATGTGGGTTTTCCGTCACAACGCCCCTTGCATTTAAGTGAGCAAAGGTGAGGGCCATACAAAGTGTAACAACCTGGGTTTTACTAGAGACAAGGGGGATCAAAGGCAGAGGTGAGGGAGTGATGGAGTAGATCAATAGCTGCAAATGTATTGTGGTGAATGGAAGGCTAAAAGCTAGACCGTTAAGAGTTTGAAAGTGCCATTGCATGTGACTTGAGGGGAAAAGATTTTTCTAGATGTACATACTAAAGAAAATGAAAAGGGGAAGGGAGTCGTGAGTAGTACAAGGGAGTGATTAGAGATAGCATTAGCTGTGACTGAGAAGATTGGAATAAAGAGGCCATATGAAGTGGGAAGGTTGAGAGGGTTGTACAGGTTACATGGACAGAGTGTTTAAGAGAGGACAGTGAACTCAGAAAATGTATGCAGGTCACACAACCAAGCCAGAATAGAAGTGTAATGTGGTGTGAAAAAGTTTACCGAAGTACATTGATGCCCAAGTGAACTATGAAGACAGAGAGGATCTGATGAAAGTCTTTAACATTATTAAAGGCATTAATAACATTCAGGTTATAGTTTGAAGTGATGGTCTGGGTATAACTAGGGAACCATCTGTTTAAATTGAGAATGCAGGCAGTGAGGTTGGATGTGTGGAAGTTTTATTTTTCACAGAAAATGATTGACCTAGAACCATAGAAAAGTTAAGGCACAGGAAGAGGCCATTCAACCCATTGTGTCTGTGCCGGCTGTAAAAGCTAGCTGCCCAATCTAATCCCTCCTTCCAGCACCTGGTCCGTAGCCTTGCAGTTTACAGCATTTCAGGTGCAGGCCCAGGTACCTTTTAAATGAGTTGAAGGTTTCTGCCTCCACCATCAATCCGGGCAGTGACTTCCAGACATCCACCATCCTCTGTGTGAAAAGGTTTTTCCTCATGTCCCCACTAATCCTAACCTTAAATCTGTGCCCCCTGGTAATTAACCTCTCTGCTAGGGGAAACAGGTCCTTCCTGTCTACTTTATCTAAGCCCCTCATAATTTTGTACACCTTAATTAAGTCACCCCTCAGTCTCCTCTGTTCTAAGGAAACCAATTCTTGCGTAGCCAATCTTTCCTTATAGCTGCAACTTTCAAGCCTTGGCAACATTTTTGTAAATCTCCTCTGTAGTCTCTCCAGAGCAATTATGTCCTTCCCGTAATGTGGTGACCAGAACTGTACGCAATACTCCAGCTGTGGCCTAACCAGAGTTTTATACAGTTCCAGCATTACATCCCTGCTTTTGTATTCCATACCTCGGCCAATAAAGGAAAGCATTCTATATGCCTTCTTGACCACTTTATCTACCTGTCTTGCCACCTTCAGGGACCTGTGGACATGCACTCCAAGGTCTCTCACTTCTTCTATCCCTCTCAATATCTTCCCGTTTATTGCGTATTCCTTTGCTTTGTTTGCCCTCCCTAAATGCATTACCTCACACTTCTCCAGATTCAATTCCATTTGCCACTTTTTTGCCCACTCAACCAAACCATTGATATCATTCTGGAATAAAAGCAAAATACTGCGGATGCTGGAAATCTGAAACAAAAACAAGAAATGCTGGATTCACTCAGCAGGTCTGGCAGCATCTCAGTCCGCTCAGTCCGCAAGCAGGACCCTGAGCTTCCGGTTGCTTGCCATTTCAACACTCCCCCCTGCTCTCATGCTCACATCTCTGTCCTGGGATTGCTGCAGTGTTCCAGTGAACATCAACGCAAGCGCGAGGAACAGCATCTCATCTACCGATTAGGCACACTACAGCCTGCCGGACTGAACATTGAGTTCAATAATTTCAGAGCATGACAGCCCCCCACTTTACTTTCATTTTTAGTTATTTTTTCTTCCTTTTTACATTTTTTACAATCTTTTTTTGCATTTATTTCATTTCATCTTAGTTTGTTCAGTTTGCTTACCCACTGTTTTTTTCAGGTTGTTTTTCTTCAGGTTTGCACTTGCTGATGTTCAATATTCAGTATATTCACACCTAATCTGTACTAATGCTTTGTCTTTCAACACACCATTAACATATTGTTTGCCTTTGCTCCGTGACCTTTTGGTCAGCTATGTGGCCTGGTCCAATCTGCACCTTCTCCTTTGTTATCTCTTGCCCAACCCCCACCTCACTTGTTTATAATCTGTGACTTTTCTAATATTTGTCAGTTCCGAAGAAGGGTCACTGACCCGAAACGTTAACTCTGCTTCTCTTTCCACAGATGCTGCCAGACCTGCTGAGTGAATCCAGCATTTCTTGTTTTTGATATCATTCTGGAGTCTACAGCTATCCTCTTCACTATCAACTACATTGCCAATTTTTGTGTCATCTGCAAATTTCTCAATCATGCCTCCCACATTTAAGTCCAAATCAATAATATATACCACAAACAGTAAAGGACTCAACACTGAGCCAAATTTTGGATCCAACTTGCCACATTCCCCTGTATCCCATGATCTTTAATTTTACTAACCAGTCTGCCATGCAGGACCTTGTCAAATGCCTTACGAAAATCCAAGTAGACCACATCCACTGCACTACCCTCATCAGTCCTCCTTGTTACTTCCTCAAAAAATTCAATTAAGTTAGTAAGACATGACCTTCCCTTTATAAATCCAAGATGACTATCCCTGATTAATCTGTGCCTTTCTAAGTGACAGTTTATCCTATCTCTCAGAATTGATTCTAATAATTTTCCCACAATCGAGGTCAGACTGACTGGCCGATAATTATTTGGTTTATCCCTCTCACCCTTTTTAAACAATGGTGCAACGTTCGCAGACCGCCAATCCTCTGGTACCTCGCCTGTATCTGGTGAGGATTTGAAGATGATCCTCAGAGCATCCACTAATTCCTCCCTGGCTTCCTTTAACGACCTGGGATAGAATCCATCCGGCCCTGGCGATTTATCCACTTTCAAGGATGTCAGACTCTCTAGTACTTCCTCTCTCATTATGCTCATCGTATCTAATATTTCACACTCCTCCTCTTCTATTACAATGTCTGCATCATCCCTCTCCTTTGTGAAGATAGAGTCAAAAAACTCATTAAGAACCCTGCCCACATCTTCTGCATCCACGCATAAGTTCCCTTGTACATCTCTGATAAGCCCTACCTTTTCCTTAGTTATCCTCTTGCTCTTAATGCACTGATAAAACATTAGAATTAGAATTAGAATTAGAACATTACAGCGCAGTACAGGCCCTTCGGCCCTCGATGTTGCGCCGACCTGTGAAACCATCTGACCTACACTATTCCATTTTCATCCATATCAGGCAACATCCTAGTAAATCTCCTCTGCACCCTCTCCACAGCTTCCACATCCTTCCTATAATGCGGTGACCAGAACTGCACGCAATACTCCAGGTGCGGTCCCACCAGAGTTTTGTACATTCTTCAGTTCCTTCCTGGCTACCTTGTAACCCTCCAGTGCCCTGCTTGATCCTTGCTTCCTCAACCTTAAGTAAGCTTCCTTCTTCCTCTTGACTAGCTGTTCCACATCTCTTGTCATCCAAGGTTCCTTCACCCTACCATCCCTTCCCTGCTTCATCGGGACAAACCTATCCAGCAGTCGCAGCAAGTGCTCCCTAAACAACCTCCACATTTCTGTCGTGCATTTCCCTGAGAACATCTGTTCCCAATTTATGCTCCCCAGTTCCTGCCTAATAGCTTTGTAATTCCCCCTCCCCCAATTAAATATTTTCCCATCCTGTCTGCTCCTGTCCCTCTCCATGACTATAGTAAAGGTCAGGGAGTTGTGATCACTATCACCGAAATGCTCTCCCACCGAGAGATCTGCCACATCTTTGGGTTTTCCTTGATTTTACCTGCCAATAATTTTTCATGTCCTCTCTTTGCTTTCTTAATATCCTTTTTCACTTCAACCTTTCTATACTCTGAGGCTTTCTAAAGTATTAAGATTTTTTGATACCGTCATAAGCTTTCTTTTTCTGCTTTATCTCACCCTGTATGCTTCTTGATAACCAGGGGGCTCTAGATTTGGCAGTACCATCCTTTATCTATGTGGGACATGTCTACACTGTGCCTGTAGAATCTCGCTTTGAATGCCTCCCCACTGGTTTGCCACTGATTTTCCTTCAATAGCTGTATCCAGTCCACCTTCGCCAGATCACCTTGCAGCTTTGTAAAATTTACCTTTCCCTAATTTAGGACTTTTACTTCCGTTTTATCTTTGTCCTTTTCTATGATTATGCTAAAACTAACTGTATTATGATCACTATCTCCAAAATTGTCAGCCACTGCTACTTCATCCACTTGCCCAGCTTCATTTCTGAGGACTAAACCTAGAATTGCACCCCCTCTCGTTGGGCTTGTTACGTGCTGGCTAAAAAAGTTCTTGAATGCAGTCCAAGAATTTTGTGCCCTCCGTGCCCTTCACAATGTTTGTATCCCAGTTGATATTAGGGTAGTTGAAATCCCCAACTATTATTACCCTATTGTTTTTACACTCAGAAGTTTGCCTACATATTTGTTCTTCCATCTCCCTCTCACTATTTGGGTTCTATAGTGCACTCCTAGTAGTGTGGCTGCCCCTTTTTTATTTCTGAGCTCAACCCACATGGCCTCATTTGATGATTCATTTAGCATATCATCCCTCCTCACAGCTGTTATTGATTCCTTAACCAATAATGCTACACCCCCTCCTTTTTTAATCCCCCTTTCTATCCCACCTGAAAACTCTATTATTAAATATTAAACTGCCATTTTTTCCGCTCTTTAAGCCAAGTTTCCATTCTAGCAACGATATCATGCTGCCATGTGTCTATTTGTGCCCTCAGCTCATTGACTTTATTTGCTATACGCCTTGCATTTAAATAAATACCCTTTAACACTGCCAAAATCCTGTGCTGCACACTTTTTAACCTTTGCTTCTTCTGTCTTTCAGAGTCACCTGCTAGATTTTCTGCCTCTCGTTCCCTGCCCTGAATGTGTTCCATCTGAAACTGCCCTCAGGTTCCCATCCCTCCGCCAAGCTAGTTTAAACCATCCCAAACAGAACTAGCAAACCTTCCTGCAAGGATATTCATCCCAATCCTGCTCAGGTGTAGACCACCTAGCTTGTACAGGTCCCACCTTCCCCAGAACTGGTCCCAATGCCCCAGAAATCTGAAGCCCTCCCTCCTGCACCATCTCTCCAGTCACGCATTCATCTAGTATATTCTCCTATTTCTATACTCACCAGTGACCTTGGGAATAATCTGGAGATTACCACTTTTGAGGTTCTGCTTGCTAATCTCTTTCCTAATTCCCTAAACTCAGCTTGCAGGACCTCATCCCTTTTCCTACCTATATCGTTGGTACCAAAGTAGACCACAACCTCTGGCTGTGCACCCTCGCCCTCCAGAACTCGCTGTAGCTGCTTGGTGATATCCATGACCCTTGCGCCAGGGAGGCAACATACCATCCTGGAATCATGTCTGCGACCACAAACGCCTGTCTGTTCCCCTAACTATAGAATACCCGACCACTACTGCCCTCCTATCTTTTCTCCACCCTCCCTGCACAGCTGAGCTGCCCATGGTGCTCTGGTGACTCTCACTGCACTCTCCAGAGGAATCCTCTCTCCCATCAGTACTCAGAACTGAATACCAGTTGGAAAGTGGAATGCCTTCCGGGGTCTCCTGCACTATCTGTCTTGTCCTTCTTGTCTGTCTGGCAGCCACCCAGTGCCTCTTTGACTGCGCTCTCTTCAGCTGTGGGGTGACCACCTCCTGAAACATGCTATCCATGTATCTCATCCTCGCGAACGCACCTCAGTGACACCTGCTGCTTCTGAAGTTCCAAGATTCGGCGCTCAAGTTTTTGCATTTTGTGGCACTTTATGCACATGCAGTTGTGCAGGACATGGGTAGGGTCTTGGAGTCCCCACAAGGCATACGATGTGCATTCGACAGGTGCGAGCAGCCCTGCCATGCCTTGAATTATTTATTTACTGCACTAAAAATTGGAAGCTAAATAAACACAATAAGCTTATAAATAGAACAAATGGGTAACCACTTACCAACTACTGCTTTTTAGCTTCTACTTTGAGATGAGAGAGAAAAAATAAAACTCAGCAGAAAAAAAAGTAAGGAAAAAATCTGATACTCACCAACTAGCTCCCTGTACCTCGTCACTCTCTCTCCCCTCTCACGCTGTTTGTAGCTCCAAAGTCTCACCCAGACAATCACCTACCTGCTACCCTGTGATGTCCACTTAACAAAACTAACCTACCTTACCACTATTAATATACCCTACCAATACTAAAATGTTACCAAATGTAGTAATAACCTTGGTAATAAATCTTACTGCTTTAAAATAAAACAAAACTGTAGACTCACCTGCTTTTCCCTTCTGTTTGTGTGCCTTAATTAATAAGGTAAGTACATAAATTTTAACTAAGTTGTTTTTCTAATTTGTAGCTATTTACACATGCACCCTAACAGTAGTGTAGTAATCCAGCTATTTACAGATACTCCCTAACAGCGGTTACTCACCAACCAACCTCCTTACAGCTTTCCTGTGATGTCACTGTTCACTTTTTTCCAAACTCGGGCACCTGGACTCCTGTCTGCTACTCTCCTGGAAGCTAAGTGCTGTAGGCCGCGATCCTCAGGCTTTATTTAACTTCTTCCCACTCCGTGTTCCTCCCGCAGGTCTGCTGACCTCCGGAATGGCATTTTGAAGTTGATAGAGAAGGCCTTACCAAAGTGAAGTTAGATGTTTTTCTGGAATGCTACGGGATCATCAAAGATGATATGATTTGGAGGCAAAAAGCAACAAGTTGAGGGCTCCTGGTGCTTTTCTGATCACTTTTGAGGGACTGGAGAGAAATTGACAGATCCTGAATTGGCTCCATATTTGTTTTTTGCACCTCCCTGGAGATAAGATTGGGATGAAAGAAAGTTGTGGGGAGGGCGGGGGGGGGGGGGGTGGAGGGAAGGTGTGGGGGATGGAATGAACACAGTAAGGATAATGACAACAACTTATGGGCCTGATGGCCTTTTCTCATCCTGAGTACACAACATATATCATATATTCATTGGAGTTCAGAAGGAGGAGAGGTGATCATATTGAAATATACAAGATCCTGAAGGGACTTGACAGGATGGATGTTGAAAGGATGATTCGCCACGTGGGAGACACTATAACGAAGGGGCACAGTTTAAAAAGAGCTCTCCCATTTAAGACAAATGAGGAGAAATTTTTTCTCTGAGGGTCGTGAGTCTGTGGAACTCTCTTTCTCGGAGAGCAGTGGAGACAGGGTCATTGAATGTTTTTAAGGCAGAGGTAGACAGATTCTTGACAAACAAGGGAGTCAAAGGGTATTGGGGGTAGGCAGAAAAGTGGAGTTGTGTCCACAAACAGATCAGCCATGATCTTATAGAATGGCAGAGCAGGCTTGAGGGGCTGAATAGCCTACATCTGTTCCTAGTTCGTATGTTCATAAAAGGCAAATACAAAAGATTAAAATTTTAATAGTGAGTACAGCCAGTCTGTGAACATTATAGATGTGTGCCTGGAAAGCAGAACATATAGTTCCTCTCGGGAGTACAGCCAGAGCCAAGTCCACAGTGCCATGGGTGGCTCAGCTGTTCGGTTGGGGGTGTGGGCTGTCTGGAGGGGAGGAGGAAGGTCAAGAAAGCAATAGTGATAGGGGGCTTAATAGTCAGGGGAGCAGGCAAACACTTCTGCGGTTGCAGATGTGATTCCAGGATGGCATGTTGCCTCCTTGGTGCCAGGGTCAAGGATTTCACAGCAGCTGCAGAACATCCATGATGGGGGAGGTTGGTGGGGGCTGAATTGGTGGGTTAAATAGCCAGAAGTCATGGTCCATAATCGGTAGAAAGAGGGATGAAGTCTTGCATGCAGATATCAGGGAGCTAGGGAAAGAATTAAAAAGTAGGACCTCAAATCTATGGATTAATCCAGCTGCGACATGCTATTGAGTACAGAAATGGGAGCATAGTGCAGCTGAATGTGTGGCTGGAGAGATGGTGCAGCAGGGAGGGCTGTAGGTTTCTGGGGCCATTAGCATTGGTTTTGGGGAGGTGTGACCTGTACTAGCCGGATGGCTTGTACCTTAACAGGGCCAGCATCAATATCTTGATGGGGAGGTTTGCTCGTGCTGTTGGGGAGTTTAAACTAGCTTGGCAGGGGTATGGGAATTTGAGCGTAGATGTAGAAGAAGAGCAAAACTGGAAATACAAGGCAGAAAATAAGTGAGCGATTATGAAAGGTTGGAGAAACAAAGGCGTTGTTCTGTGGGTAGTGGTACATACTTCAATGTAAGGAGTCTAGTGAATAAGGCAGATGATCTGAGGGCACAGATAGCCACTTGGAAATATATCATAGCCATCACTGAAACATAGCTTAAAGTAGTAAAATCAAGAAATGCTGGAAATACTCAGCAGGTCTGGCAGCATCTGTGGAGAGAAGCAGAGTTAACGTTTCAGGTCATTGACCCTTCTTCAGAACTAGCAGATATTAGAAATGTGAAAGGTTTTAAGCAAGTAAAGCGGGGGTTGGACAAGAGACAACAAAGGAGGTGTAGATAGGACAAGGTCTGCTTCTCTCTCCACAGATGCTGCCAGACCTGCTGCGTATTTCCAGCATTTCTTGTTTTTATTTCAGATTTCCAGCATCCGCAGTATTTTGCTTTTATTATAGCTTAAAGGAGGGCAGGGATGGCAGCTCAACATTCCTGGTTACGGGGTTTTCAGATGGGATAAAGAGGGGCATTAAAAAAAGCAATATTGGTTAAAGAAACAATCACAGCTGTGAGGAGGGATGATGATATAGGATGGTTACAACACAGGAGGCCATTCCACCCATCATGTCTGTGCCCGCTGTCTGTGAGAGCAGCTCAGCTAGTCGCACACCCCTGCCTTTTCTCCATAGCCCTGCAAATCTTTTTTCTTCAGATAATTATCCAATTCCCTTTAGAAAGTCACAATTGAATTTGCCTGCACCACACTCGCAGGCACTGCATTCCAGATCCTAAACACTTGCTGCATAACATAGTTTTTCCTCATGTCGCCTCTGGTTCTTTTGCCAATCACTTTAAATCGGTGTCCTCTCGTTCTCAACCCTTCCGCCAATGGCCGCAGTTTCTCCCTATCCACTCTGTCCAGACCCCTCACGATTTTGAATACCTCTATCAATTCTCCTCTCAACCTTCTCTAAGGAGAACAACCCCAGCTTCTCCAAACTATCCTCATAACTAAAGTCCATCAGACCCGGAAGCATTCTTGTAAATCTTTTCTGTACACTCTCTAAAGCCTTCACATCCTTCCTAAAGTGTGGTGCTCAGAATTGGACACAATACTCCTGTTGAGGCTGAACCAGTGTTTTATAAATGTTCACCATAACCTCCTTGCTTTTGTACTCTATGCCCCTATCTTTTAAGCCCAGGATCCCATATGCCTTATTAACTGCTTTCTCAACCAGCCGTTACCTTCAATGATTTTTGCACATATACCCCAGGTCCCTCAGTCCTGCATCCCCTTTGGAATTGTATCCTTTATTTTATATTGCCTTTCGTTGTTCTTCCTACCAAAATGCATCACTTCACACTTCTGTGCATTAAATTTTATCTGCCATGTATCCACCTGTTCCACTAGCCTGTCTATGTCCTCTAGAAATCTATCACTATCCTCCTCACAGTTCACAATACTTCCAAGTTTGGTGTCATCGGCAAATGTGGAAATTATGCCCTGCACACTGAAGCCTAGGTCATTAATATAGATCAAGAAAAGCAGTGTAAAGGCCTGCTCAAGTGACAAAAAAAACCCCGACCTGAACCCGACGGAACCACATGGGACCCGAGCCCGACCACAGTCCCTCCGTTTCCCCACCGAGCCCGACCCGATCACCGCAATGTTCCCTTTACTTACCTTCCGACTCCCAATCTGCCGGAAGCTGCAGCATGAGCGTGATGACGTCATAGAGACGCTCACTGCGCAGACTCTGTTTCCCTACTTGACGTCCAGGACTAGCAACTCAGTTAAGTTTTTAAACTTTTAACACTTACCTTGGTGTGTGTGTCCGACCTGGACCTGACCCGAAAGAGCTGCCCGACCCGACACGTCATCGGGTCCGGGTCGGGTAGCAGGCCTTTAAAGCAGTCGTCCTAATACCGACCCCTGGGGAACTCCACCATATACCTTTCTCCAGTCCGAAAAACAACCATCCACCACTACTCTCTGTTTCCTGTCACTTAGCCAACTTCGTATCCATGTTACCACTGTCCCTTTTATTCCACGGGCTTCAACTTTTCTGACAAACATGTTATACGGCACTTTATCAAATGCTTTTTGGAAGTCCATGTACACCACATTAACTGCATTACCCTCATTAACCCTCACTGTTACCTCACCAAAAAAATCAAATTAGTTAAACACAATTTGTCATTAATAAATCCAGGCTGACTTTCCATAATTTAATCCACATTTGTCCAAGTGACTGTTAATTGTGGCCCAGATTATAATTTCTAAAAGCTTTTTCACCATCAAGGTTAAGCTGACTGGCCTGCAGTTGCTGGGTTTATCCTTGCATGCTTTTTTGAGCAAGGGTGTAACATTTGCGAATCTCCAGTCCTCTGGCACCAACCCTGTATCTATGGAGGATCAGAAGATTATGGCAGGTGCCTCTGCAATTTCCATCTTTACTTCACTCAGTATCCTCGGATGCACCTGATCTGGTCATGGTGACTTTCAGTACAACTTGTTAAAAATCAATTTTTAGCCCATCCAGTATCTCAACTACTTCCTCTTTCACTAAAACTTTGGCAGCATCTTCTTCCTTGGTAAAGTCAGGTGCAAAGTACAGGCCTGCTACCCGACCCGAACCTGATGGGATGCGTGACGTGTTGGGTTCGGATCAAGTCGGGCAGCTTTTCCGGTTCCGGTAATCGGGCTCGGATCGGGCCGGGCCGGACACACACAAGGTAAGTGTTAAAAGTAAAAAAAAACTTACCTGAGCGGAGAGTTCGGGATGTCAAGCAGGGAAACGGAGTCTGCGCAGTGAGCGTCTCTATGACGTCATCATGCTCATGCTGCAGCTTCCGGCAGATTGGTAGTCGGAAGGTAAGTGAAGGGAACATTGCGGTGATCGGGTCGGGCTCGGGGGGGGGGGGGGGGGGGAATGGAGGGACTCGGGCTCGGGTCCCATGTGGTTCTATTGGGTTCGGGTCGGGTTTTTTTTTTGTCACTTGAGCAGGCCTTTAGTAAAGTACTCATCTGGTACCTCAGTCATGCCCTCTGCCTCTATATGTAAACCCCCTTTTTGGTCCTTAAATCGGTTCTACTCCTCCTTTTACCATCTTTTTGTTATTTCTGTGCCTGTAGAAGACTTTTGTATTCCCTTTTATGTTAGCTGCTAGTCTCTTCTCATACTCTCTCTCTTTGCTGCACTTATTTATTTTTTCACTTCCCCTTTTGTTACTTCAGTGTGACCATTAATGCTACAATACGAGATATGAACCCCCAGATCAATTTAAAGAATTACACAAGATTTCATGTTTTAAGACCTTTATTATAACGACTAAACTGGAAGAAATCCCCATTAACTGAATAGTACTTCGCAAGTGGCTGAACCCCAAATTACAAAGAAAAGTATTTTCTTTACTTATTAAAACACTTGGAACTTCACACCACACTTATACATTACAAAGTCCTCCTTGATGGTAAAATCTTTGCGATTTAAAAAAAAAACTCCTCACAGTTGCAATGGGTTGGATCTCCCAGACCTTTCTCAAAGTCAATGTCCTCTTCGCTCACTTCTCTGAGCACTTTCAACCTGGATGCCCCTGAATAAGGCAATTCCTGGTGATTCTGTTAGTTTTTTCCTTCTCTGTAAACTTCAACTTTCAAAACAGGTTCAAGTCTTTGCAACCTTTCGTTGTATATGTTTTTCCTGAGAGTAGGTGTACCCTCTTTCCCCCTCGAGGCTGCCGCTGCGGGTTGTCTTCCTTTCTTACAGCCTGCTCTGAGGCTTCGACCGCTGGCTTCCTTTCTTACAGTCTGCCTGCCTTCAGAAAATCTGTTAAATTTATCTGGAATCAAAAGTTAATAGCTCATTTTCCTTTTCCAATTTGCAAAGTCCACAAGTCTGGTTTCAGCAGTGCCACCTGGGCCTTCCATAGTTCCCAGGTGTTAGCAGCTGCCATGCATATTTGCATCCTCAGAATCACTGACTCCTTGTTTATGATCTGAAAGTCTTGGAGAATTAAATCCATTGTTCTTCAGGTGTTATAACCCTGCAGTCTTTATTTTTCAAAAAATGTCTTCAATCTGTGTTCTCTGTTGTCCCGGTAACCAAGATTTCAGTCTTGTCTTTAAGCTGTATGGATGTGAGGTCTCTGACTCCATCTCAAACTTTTAAAAAATTGTTTTAAAAACAATTACAAAGTCCAGCATTCATACTGTAGTAATGATTCTTCTTACAACACAATCACATGTAACCTTATAAACATTTCCATCAATATTTTACACTTTACACAGGTAACAACAATATTTTATAGTTGTGAGTTGCTTTCCTTCATTATACTTTGTCTTTAAATTCTGGATAGAGCATTGCAATTACATTGCTCTTTCCTGCAACAATGTACAATCTTTAGGGTAAATGGTTGTAAACATTAAACTCCACCAACATAATCTGGTGTTCTTGGCTTTTCTAAAAACCTTATTGGATTACGATCAGTGCAAACGGTTATCTCCCCATGGCCATTACTGAAGTATGCTTCAAAATGTTGAAGGGCCAATACGAGACCTAAAGCCTCCTTTTCAATCGTGAAGTACCTCTTTTGGTACTTTGAGTTTTCTAGAAAAATAACTGGTCGTTCAATGCCAGTTTCATCACCCCAGAGTAACACTGCTCCTACATCACTGGCATCAATGGCTACCTTTAAGGGCTTGCTAAAATTTGGTGCTTCGAGAACAGGTTCCAGAAAATGGCCTTTAACTTTTCAAACGCCATTTGACAGGATTCTGTCCACTAGATCTAAACACTGTTTTTTAATAAATTCGTCAGGGAGTTACTACAGTACTGCAGTTAGGAATGAACCTCTGGTAGAACCCACATATCCCGAGAAATTGTAATATCTCCCTTTTTGTTCTGAGGACTGGAAAGTCTGTTGGCGTCTGAACTTTAGCTTCCCTAGGCAACACTTAACCATGACCCACTACATTCCCTAAATAGGTGACCTTAACCTTGGCAAACTTGCTCTTCGCTAAATTGGCTCTCACCTGTTGAACAGAGCCTTTAAGTGTTCGACATGCTCTTTCCAAGTGTCACTGTATACCAACAGATCAGGTACACCACAAAATTGCTTAGTTCAGCAATCACCTGGTTAATCAACCTTTGAAATGTGGCTGGTGCATTTTTCATACCAAACAGCATGACCTTACACTGAAATAGACCATCTGGGGTCACGAAAGCGGAGGTTTCTTTAGCTTGGTGGGTCAAGGGGACGCGCAGCAAGTCAATTTTCCTGATAAAGACTGAAGTCTCCACTCTGTTAATACAATCGTCCAGTTGTGGGATTGGATAAAAATCTACATACGACATATGTACTAGGAGCAGGAGTAGGCTATTCAGCCCCTTGAGCCTGCTCCGCCATTCTATAAGATCATGGCTGTTCTGTTTGTGGGCTCAACTCCACTTTCCTGCCTACTCCCAAAACCCTTTGAGTCCCTTGTTTGTCAAGAATCTGTCTACCTCTGCCTTAAAAACATTCAATGGCCTTGCCTCCACCGCTCTCCAGGGAAGAGAGTCCCACAGACTCTTACTTTTAGTTATATTTTTTCTTTTTTACTTTATATTTTTATTTTATTTGAGTTTGTTTCATCATTCATTTTTTTTTTAACCATGTGGCTGCCCACTTTTATTTTTAAATGTTTGTGCTCTTGGCCAGGGCTGTTCATTTTTCTGTCAATTCACACCCTCTCTGCACTAAAGCTTTGTCTTTCATCACACTATTAACATAAAGGTGTGCAAAGGAAACCCAACCCCAGTCCGAATGCCGGAGCTGGAAGCCCGATATAACCTGGTCTGAACCCAACACGTGTCGTCGGATCCCGTCGGGTAGCAGGCCTTTACATCAGTACATGGGTAAAGGCCTGCTACCCGACCCCGATGGGTCCTGATGACATGTGTCGGGTTCGGGCCGGGCCGGGTCGGGTCGGACTTCCGGGTCCGACAATCGGGCTCAGTCGGGTTTCTTTTGCACACCTTTAGTTTGTTTAGTTTAGAGATACAGCACTGAAACAGGCCCTTCGGCCCACCGAGTCTGTGCCGACCATCAACCACCCATTTATACTAATCCTACACTAATCCCATATTCCTATCACATCCCCACCTGTCCCTATATATTTCCCTACCACCTACCTATACTAGGGGCAATTTATAATGGCCAATTAACCTATCAACCTGCAAGTCTTTGGCATGTGGGAGGAAACTGGAGCACCCGGAGGAAACCCACGCAGACACAGGGAGAACTTACAAACTCCGCACAGGCAGTACCCAGAATCAAACCCGGGTCCCTGGAGCTGTGAAGCTGCGGTGCTAACCACTGCGCCGCCCACTAACACTAACACACCCTTTTCTCCATGACCTTCTTGTCAGTTATTCTCGGTGACCCTCTGTCCTATCAACACCTTCCCTTTTGTTATCTCTTGCCCCACCCCTGCTTTATTTGCTTAAAATCTATTATATTTCTAACCTTTGCCAGTTCTGATGAAAGTTCACTGACCTGAAACATTAACTCTGCTTCTCTCTCCTCAGATGCTGCCAGACCTGCTGAGTATTTCCAGCCTTTTTTATCCCACAGACTCTCATTCCTCAGAGAAAAAATTTCTCCTCATCTCTGACTTAAATGGGAGACCTTTTATTTTTAAACTACTCCCCCTAGTTTTAGTCTCTCCCACAAGGGGAAACATTCTTTCAACATCCACCCTGTCAAGTCCCCTCAGGATGCTACATGTTTCAATAAGACCACCTCTCATCCTTCTAAACTCCAATGAATACAGATCCAACCTTTCCTCATAAGATAATCCTCTCATCCTAGGAATCAGTCGAATGAACCTTATGTGAACTGCTTCCAATGCAAATATATCCTTCTTAATTGAGACCAAAACTGTACACAATACCACACATGCAGTCTCACCAATGTCCTATACAACTGTAGCAAAACATCTACTTTTATATAATAAAAGCAAAATACTGCGGATGCTGGAAATCTGAAACAAAAACAAGAAATGCTGGATTCACTCAGCAGGTCTGGCAGCATCTGTGGAAAAAGAAGCAGAGTTAACGTTTCGGGTCAGTGACCCTTCTTCGGAACCCGAAGTTCCGAAGTTCGGAGTTCTGAAGAAGGGTCACTGACCCGAAACGTTAACTCTGCTTCTCTTTCCACAGATGCTGCCAGACCTGCTGAGTGAATCCAGCATTTCTTGTTTTTGTTTCAGATCTACTTTTATATTCCTTTCCCCTTGCAATAAAACGACAACATTGCATTTGCCTTCTTAATCACTTGCTGTATACTTGCATACTAACTTTTTTGTGTTTTGTGTATTAGGATCCCCAGATCCCTCTGCATCTCAGAGTACTGCAATCTCTCCATTTAAATAATATGTTGCTTTTCTATTTTTTCGGCCAAAGTGGACAAGAACACACTTTCCCACATTATACTCCATCTGCCAAATCTTTGCCCACTCACTTAACCTATCTATATCCCTTTGCAGACTCACGTCTTCTTCACAACTTATTCTTCTTTGTGTCATCAGCAAATTTAGCAACCATACATTCCTGTCCCTTCAGCCAAGTCATTGATATAGATTGTAAATAGTTGAGGGCCCAGCACTGATCCCTGATTGCATTGAGATTTTCTAAATGACCTACTATAGCTTTCTTAAAAGATTCCAGCACTTTTCCCTATGACAGATGTTAAGCTAACTGGCCTGTAGTTTCCTGCTTTCTGTCTTCCTCCTTTCTTGAATAGCGCAGTTACATTCATTACTTTTCCAATCTGATGGGACCTTTCCAGAACCTAGGGAATTTTGGAAAATTAAAATGAATGCATCCACTATATCAGCAGCCACCTCTTTTAAGAACCTAGGATGAAGTCCATCAGGACTTGGAAACTTGTCAGCTTTTAGTTCTAATAATTTTCTCAGTACCCTTACCCCGGTGATTGTAATTGTTTTAAGTTCCTCCCTCCCTTTCAACTCTTGATTCACAATTATTTCTGAGATGTTATTTGTATCCTCTACAGTGAAGACAGATGCAAAATATCTGTTCAATTCCTCCACCATCTCCTTATTTTCTATTAACTCCCCAGACACACTCTCTCTCTCGAGAAGACCAACACTCACTTTACTTACTCTTTTCCTTTTTAAATACCTGCAGAAACTCTTACTATCCATTTTTGTATTTCTAGCTAGTTTTCTCTCATACTCTAAATTTCTCTCCCATTATTCTTTTAGTCATTCTTTGCTTTTAAAAAAAAAATATTCTGTCTAATCTTCTGACCTGGCAATACCCTTCGCTGAATTTGGCGGCGCAGTGGTTAGCACCGCAGCCTCACAGCTCCAGGGACCCGGGTTCGATTCTGGGTACTGCCTGTGCGGAGTTTGCAAGTTCTCCCTGTGACCGCGTGGGTTTTCGCCGGGTGCTCCGGTTTCCTCCCACAGCCGAAGAGTTGCAGGTTGATAGGTAAATTGGCCATTGTAAATTGCCCCTCGTGTAGGTAGGTGGTAGGGAATATGGGATTACTGTAGGGTTAGTATAAATGGGTGGTTGTTGGTCGGCACAGACTCGGTGGTCCGAAGGGCCTGTTTCAGTGCTGTATCATAAATAAATCAATTTACGCTTTTTCTTTCAATTTTATACTATCTTTAACTTCCTTAGTTAGCCACGGATGGTGCGTCCTTCCCTAGAGTCTTTCTTTCACACTGAAAAATGCTGAGTGTTTTGAAATATCTCCTTAAAAGTCTGCCACTGCATCTCTACTGACCTGTCCCTTAACCTAATTTCCCAGGTTACATTAGCCAGCTCTGTCTTCAAATCCTCATAATTACTCTTATTTAAGTTTAAAACACTCGTCTTAGATCCATTCTTCTCGCCCTCAAACTGAATGCAAAATTCAAACATGTTGTGATCACTGCTATCTCAGGGCACCTTTACTATGAGGTCATTAATTAATCCTGTCTCATTACACATTACCAGATCTAGATTAGCCTGCTCTCTGATTGGCTCTAGAATGTGCTGCTCTAAGAAACATTCCATGAACTCATATTCCGGGCTACCTTTCCCAATCTGATTTATCCAATCTATCTGTTGATTAAAATCACCCATGATTATCACCATTATTTCTTCCTGTATACCTCGTCCTCTAGTGTGGCTACTGTTAGGGGACCTATAAACTACTCCCACAAGTGACTTCCAACGTTTACTATTTCTTATCTCTACCCAAACTGATTCTACATCTTGATTTTTAGAACTAAGTGCACCTCTCTCTATTGTACTGTCATCCTTAAATAACAGAGCTACCCCTCCACCGTTTCCTAGTTTCCTGTCCTTCCAAAATGTCATGTACCCTTGAATATTCAGGTCGCAGCCTTTGTCATCTTGAGCCATGTCGCTGTAATGACTATCAGCTCATACATATTTATTTCTATTTGAGCTATCAATTTATTTGTTTTGTTACGAATGCTACGTGCATTCAAATACAGAGCCCTTAGTTGTGTCTTTTTTTACTATTTACACAACCTCTAGCCTTAGATGCTTGCACACACTTAATTTAGTACATTTTGTCTCTTCCTGCCACACTCTGATTATCTCCCTTATTGCTACCTTGCACTCTTACCCGTATCTTATCTCATTTGATCCATCGCCCCCACTATTTAGTTTAAAGCCTTGTCGACCGCCCTAGTTATATGACTCACCAGAAGACTGGTCCCAGCACGGTTCAGGTGAAGCCCGTCCCAACGGTACTGCTCCCACTTACCCCAGTACCGGTGCCAGTGTCCCATGAATCAAAACCCATTTTTCCCACACCAATCTTTGAGCCAGGCATTTAACTCTCTAATCTTATTTATCCTACGCCAATTTTCTTGTAGCTCAGGTAATACCTTTGAGGTTCTGCTTTTTAATTTGGCCCCTAGCTCTTCATACTCCCAATGCAGAACCCCTTCCCTAGTCCTATCTATGTCATAGGTACCCACGTAGATCATGACAACTGGATCCTCCCCCTCCCACTACAGGTTCCTCTCCAGCCCTCAGCAGATGTCCCGAATCCTGGTACCGGGCAGGCAACACAGCCTTCTGTGCTCTCAGCTGCAGAGAACTGCGACTATCCCCCTGACTATACTGTCCCCTATCACTACATTCCTATCTACTCCCCCCACTTGAATAGCTTCCTGTACCATGATGCCATGGTCAGATTACTCCTCCACCCTGCAGCCCTCGCTCTCATCCATACAAGCTAAAAGAACCTCAAACCTGTTGGAAAATTGCAAGGGCTGAAGTTTCTCCACTTCTGCCTTCTTGATCCCCTTACCTGCCTCACTCACAGTCACACCCTCCTGTCCCTGACCAAATAGAAGATCCTATCCTATGGGGTATGACTGCCTTCTAGAACAAAGTGTCCTGGTAACTTTCCCCTCCCTGATGCATCGCAGTGTCTGTAGCTCAGCGTCCAGCTCATCAACTGAGCTGAAGCTCCTCAAGCTGCAGACATTTAATGCTGGCATGGTTGCTGTGAATCACACTGGTGACTACGAGCTCCCACATACTGCAGCTGCAACACATCACCAGCCCTGTCATCCTGATTGCATTTTAAATAACTATTTACTTAACTAATAGGAAACATTTACTAGCCAATCTATTAAGCTTTACTATTAGTAAATAAAAACCTTACAATTACTAAAATTATCCAAGTTTTGAAAGATAAATGAGAAAACTCTCACCAACCAACAACTACCTGTTTCATGTGACGTCACACTTTGATTTTTCTCAGAATTCGGTCGGTCCGCTTTGGTGGACTGGATTGGATAGCTCTTTTAAGTTCTCCACAGGTCTCGCTCTCTGTTTTAGTTACTGCATTGACTTTCCAGTAATCAATACAAAATTTTTTGGAACCATTTGGTTTTGGTACTAGCACCAGTGGTGAACTCCAGCTACTTTCACTAGGTTCAATTATATTGTTCTTTAGCATAAATTGAACCTCCTCCCTGACCTGAGCCAATTTATCAGGATTGAGTCAATTACAGTTCTGTTTAATGGGTGTAGCTGTCCCATGGACAGCTAGAGGAATTCAACCTGGTGTATCTGCATATATGGCTTTAAATTCTTTTAGCAGCTCAGCTATGTCCCTTTTATGCTGTTCAGAGAGATAAAAAATGTAGATACAGTACTTTTTTTATTATTCATTAATGGGATGTGGGCATTGCTGGCTAGGCCAGCATTTATTGCCCAACCCTAATTGCCTTGAACTGAGTGGCATTCAGAGGGCATTTAAGAGTCAACAACATTGCTGTGGGTCTGGAGTCACATGTCGGTCAGACCAGGTAAGGATGCAGATTTCCTTCCCTAAAGAACATTAGTGAACCAGATGTTTTCTTTTTACAACAATCGACAATGGTTTAATGGTCATCATTAGACTAGCTTTTTTAAAAATTCCAGATAGTTATTAATTTAATTCAAATTTCACCATCTGCCGTGGTGGGAGTCGACCCATGTCCCCAGAGCCTGGACTTCTGGATTACTAGTCCAGTGACATCATCACTACACCACCGCCTCCCCTAGCACGAACACTTCTGTGTTTGTCAGTTTCACCACAAGGGGTTCAATCTGAGTGTTCTCAGTCTCTGCCCCTTCATCCAGTTCATCAAAATTAACACTATATTTAACCTCCTCTTCTGTCATTTGACATACATTTACTGGCTGACAAGATTCATGGTTATAGTATTGTTTCAAAATATTCACGTGACACACCCTGTCACGTTTCCGTCTATCTGGGGGACTAACCAAATACTTCACCTCAGGTTCACCTGAGTTCCCTCTTAATACAGTAAGGTCAACTAAACCTAGCTATCAATGGTTCCCCAGGAAAAGGTAACAAAATTAAAACCTTGTCTCTAGGATACAAACTGCATGTCTTAGCTGTTCTATCCTCTTGGGTTTTCATCACTGGCTGAGAAATCTTGAGATGTTTGCTGTCCATCTCACAAGCTTTTGAGAGTCTCTCTCGAAACTCTGACACATAATCTGAGAGGGTAGTTTCCTCTTCCTGTGCTAAAAGTCTCCCAATATGGAGTTTAAGGGAACCCCTAAAACTCATGTCCATCGACCAATTCAAATTGAGTGAAACCAGTGGACTCATTTGGTGTGCCCTTGGTGGCAAATAATAAAAATGATACCCCCTTATCCCAATCATGAGGATACTCAAAACAATAAGCCCTTATCACACATTTTAGGGTTTGGTGATACCTTTCCAAAGCACCTTGTGGGTGATAAGCGGGCGATTTGAGCTGTCTCACTCCCAAATTACTCATGACCTCTTGAAATACTCCCGAGGTGAAATCTGACCCCTGATATGACTGAATTTCTTTTGGAAATCCATAGCTAGTGAAAAACTGAATTGACCCCTCAATCACAACTTTCACTGTGATCTTTCTCAAAGGTATTACCTCTGGAAACCTAGTGGACAAATCCATGATGGCTAGGAGAAACTTGTGACTTGACTGAGTTGTGGGTAAGGGTCCAACACAATCTACAAGAACCCTACTGAACTGTTTGTCAAAAGCAGGTATCTGTATCAATGGGGCTGGCTTAATTGAAGGATATGGCTTCTCAACTGCCTGACATGTATGGTAAGTTCTGCAAAATTCAACCACATCTTTATGCAAGCCTGGCCAATAAAATGCTGTCTTATTCTGGACAGAGTCTTTCAAATACCCACACGACCTGCCACTGGAATCTCATGGGCAATTCTCAAAATTTCACTGAAGTACCCCAGGGGAATCACCTGATGAAGTGTAGTCCGATCCTCATTAGCGGGCCTCTGGGGAGGTCGCCACTTTCTCATAAGAATGTCAATCATTATATAATAGCACTCAAGGACCTTTTCAGCTTCTGCCTCAGAACACACCATTTGAGACAAACTTCTTAAATCAGTGTCTGCTTGTTGGGCCTCAAAGATAAGCTGCTAAATAATTCACCATTGTTAGTCTTGGAGCCTTTTCCACCAACATCCCCATTCGAATCCTTGAAAAGAGTTTCAGCCAACCAAACACCCTAATTGTCCTCATCGTGTTTATTCTTGAGCTTGGAATCTTGTCACTACACAATCTGGGAATCTTCCAGGAAATTCCTCCTACAAAACATCCATTTCAGCAACCTCAACTGGCTTTTCCAAAACTACTGAAGACAGCAGTATCTTATCTCCAGCTAAGTCATTCCCGAGCAACAAAGCCACTCCTTTGATATGCAAATTAGGGACAATTGCCACTGTTACCAGACTAGTGACTAAATCAAATTAACCTTATGCAATGGAATGAATAATAAAACCCCAATGCCCCACACCATGACTTTTGCAATCATAGCACTATTTGCAAGAAAATCTACATCCTTTGCTGCCACTAATGACTGAGTTGCCCCTGTATCTCTAAGCAGCACAATCACATTGCCTGCTTCATCTGACAAATATGGGAACACCTTATCCCTGAACACAAAAAACTTCTATAATCTTGAGGGGCCTGACTTAATTCATTAGCACACAGGGGAGCACAGTTCTGCTCACTATCCAATATCGTCAAAGCCACTGGCTCATCAGCAGTACCCTATTGGGGCATGCTGTATAGGACAGGCTTTCAGTAAACCGACCATAGCCACTGGCTTGCATTGATATTATATGCGGTCTTTTATTACAAAAATAACAGGTTGGTCCTTTTGACTTAACCGTAGTCTCCTGACCATCTTTTTTTACTCTGAAGATTGCCTTTACCCTTTCTCTCACCAAAACTGAATCTCATCTCATCATCCACTCTCCTATCTTTCCAAACTTCTTTGAAAGTTTCAAAACTGGGGCCTGTAACTACTGCTTTTGTGGGTCAATTCATAATCATCTGCCAATACTGTGCATTCCTTATTTCACCAACTTTATGTTCTTCTAGGTGGGACCTTATTCCTGAAGGTAAATTATTTTCAAATTTTTCCATTGGGATACTTCCCTAAGGCTTTCAAAATCTTGCTCAATCTTCATGGACTGATACCAATGATCAAATATCATTTCCTTCTCTCTAGCAAATTCCATAAATGTCTGACCCTGATTCTTTCTTAAATTCTTGAATTTTTGCCTGTAAGCCTCTGTTACCAACTCAAGCATTGCGGACTGCAGTTTTAACCAGTTCATAATCACTTGACTGTTCCTCTGAAAGTGCTGTGTATACCTCTAATGCTTTTCTCACTAAGACGCTTTGCAATAGGATTGTCCAACTTTCTTTCGGCCATTTGAACTTCAGAAAATTTTTTTCAAAGGACTCTAAATTACATTTCAACTCATTCCTCACTGAATTTAGGCGCTAATTGCATATTCCTTGCCAAATCAAGACCGGGAGTTAAATCGGATTCATCTTCAAACCCTCCTGTCACTCGTTGTCCGCATAATCTAAAGTTTTTCACTGTCAAATTCAAATTTCCTGGCTTCTCTTTTTCTTCCCTTTCTCTTTCAAATTCAATTTTTCTCATTTCAAGTTGAAATCGTCTTCCCTTTTCTCTTTCCTTTCCCTTTCTTCTTTTTCAAGTTCCAGGTACCTCATTTGTAACTGAATTCTAGTTAATTCAATCGGAGACCGACCAGGATTATCCTTTTCTCCCTCAAAGTTAAAACGCCAAGCCAACACTTCCAACAAAAATTTCTGCCTTTTGATTTTAAACTAGCCCCACTTGCTCTTAGTCATTAACGCATCCACCGTTAACTGTGTTAAATCATTGAGAGTCACATCTCTCTCTGCTAAGGCTAGAGCATTAAAAGTAGACATGCTGACTTTTCCTTATAAGTATAGCAAAAGTAACTGTGAAACCTTGTCCGTTTAAATTCTAGCAAATTTCAATTTTACAGCCTCTGAGTTCATATCCCAGACCCAAGCCCCAATTTATAATCTCAATGAGACAGTTCACGTTAAAATATGAGCTATAAACCCCCAACCAATTTAAAGGATTACACAAGATTTCACATTTTAAGTCTTTTACTAAACTAAACTAAAAGAAATCCCCATGAACTAAATAGCACTTTGCAAATAGCTGATATCACAAATTACAAAGAAAGGTATTTTATTTACTTTGAAAGACACTTGAAAACTTTATACACTTATATGTTTCACAGTCCCCTTTGATGGCGAAATCTTTGCGTTTAAAAGTCCCAAACTCCTCAGTTGCAACGGATTGGATCTCCCAGACCTTTCTCAAAGTTGGGAGGTATTCCCTCTCTCCCCCTTGAGGCTGCCACACTGACTGTCTTCCTTTCTTACAGCCTTTCCCTGAGGCTGCAACTGCTAGTTTCCTTTGTTACAGCCTGTCTGCCTTCAGAAAATCTGTTAAACATATCTGGGAACAAAAGTAAATAGCTCATTGTCCTTTCCAATATGCAAAGTCCACAAGTCTGGTTTCAGCAGTATCACATGGGTCTTCCATTGTTTCCAGGTGTTAGCAGCTGCCATGCATATTTGCATTCTCAGAATCACTGACTCCTTGTCTACGATCTGAAAGTCTGAGAAACCCATTGTTTTTCAGGTCTTTTAACCTTGCAGTCTCTTTTTCAAAAATGTCTTCGATCTGTGTTCTCGGTTGTCCTGATAACCAAGATTTCTGTCCTGTCTTGAAGCAGAGTGGATGTGGGATCACCTGACTTCTGAGTCCATCTTAAACTTTTAAAAATCAGTTTTTAAAAACATAATCATATTACAAAATCCAGCATTTATAACACTCAACTTTCTATACTTAGCCTAGTTCTCACTTGTATTATCAACCTAACATCTGTCAGACACCCTTTTTCTGCTTCATCTTACTCTCCATCTCTTTCATCACCCAGGAGCTCCCGTTTTGTTTGTTCTACCTTTCCCCCCTCATGGGAATGACTGTACTCTCTTTAAAGGCAACCCATTATTCAATTAGTTTTGCCAGCCAATTTTTGATTCCAATGTACCTGGGCTAGATCCATTCTCATCCCATTGAAATTGGCCCTCCCCCAATTAATTATGTTTGCTCTGAATTGCTCCTTGTTCTTTTGCATAGCTAACCTAAACCTTATGACACTATGATCACTGTCCCCTAAATGTTCCCCTACTGACAGTTGATCCACTTGTCCTACCTTATTCCCCAGAACCAGATCCAGTAATGCCTCCTTCCTCATTGGAACAGAAACACACTAATCTAGAAAATTCTCCTGAACAAACTTCAGAAACTCTTCTCCCCTCTGCCCTTTACACTATTACTATCCAGTCTATATTAGAATAATTAAAGTCCCCCTATATAGTTTTTGCACCTCACTGTAACCTCCTTGCAAATTTGTCCTCTGTATCTTTCCTTCTTATCTCCAATCCCTCTCCCACTGACGACCTTTTTATGCCATCACCTCTCTTGCTCTGGTACTGCACCAGTGTCTGGGACACTCTGCTTTTACTGTATGAAAGTACTCGATCCTGAATGGATGCTGTGTGTTTCGGTTCATTGTTTCTGTATCCTTCTTTCACCCACGATCTCTCCCTGCCTCAATTAGATGAGAACCAATGTAGGTTGGCGAAGACAGGGGTTTTTGGGTGAACGTGACTTGATGTGAGTTAGAATGCGGGGCAGAAGAGGTTTTGGATGACCTCAACTTGAAGTAGGGTGGGGGAGGTTGGAGGCTGACCAGGAATAGTAACTTTCTTCCGCCCTTCCACATCTCCCTCGTGAGCCCCTCCCCCACAACATGTTGACTCTAAGTATGTACAGTTAGTGTGATCCATTAAATGCCGCTCTTCACTCTTCCACGGTACCACACTTAACAGAATCAGCTGACTGATCTAACGGTAGCAAAGAAGAACACACTGCCCTTGGCACCAGCCTTGTTCCAATACAAGTTCTGACATGCTGCAAGTCTTAATAAGGAGAAACTGGAGGCAAAAATCTACTGTTGGCAATGTCAGTGGAGCAACATTAAACGTGGTTCCTCCCAACCCCTCCCCCCCCACTTTAATTGGGGTGTTAACCCATTTATTATTTAACCTAACAGCACTTCTACTAAAGTGGCAGAGGAACGTCACATGATAGACCCCACCTACTACAGACAAGTCATTTCTGGTCGCGGAGCCCCAAATTTCCACAGCTTCCTCAACGGAATGGAGCCTTCCATGCAACAGACGTTGGTTGTAAAATTGGCTTCACAACCTCACACATATTTGCACATCTTTACCCAGAGAGTGATGAGAATGTGGAACTCACTACCACAGGGAATGGTTGAGGCGAATAGCATGGATGTATTTAAGGGGAGACTAGACAAGTACATGAGGGAGAAAGGAATATGCTGATAGGGTTATGTGAAATAGTGTGGGAGGAAGTTTATATGGCACATCAACACCAATACAGACTGGTTGAGCCAAATGGCCTATTTTTATGTATACTTTCTGTGTAATTAGTTGGTGGACGATAGAATAATTACTACCTTTTAGGTTGTGCTTGCTAGTTACTTTCCTAACTCCCTAAAATCTGCCTGCAGGACCTCATCCCTCCTTTTCCCAATGCTGATGGTACCGATATGGATCACAACTGCTGGCTATTCACTCTTCCCCCTCTGGCGGTCTGCAAGCACTCACCCTGACCCTGGCACCAGGGAGGCAACATACCATCCTGAATTAAAATAAAAGCAAAATACTGTGGATGCTGGAAATCTGAAATAAAAACAGAAACTGCTGGAAATATTCAGCAGGTCTGGCAGCATCTGTGGAGAGAGAAAGAGTTAACATTTCAGGTCTGTGACCTTTCATCAGAACTGGCAAAGGTTAGAAATTTAATAGGCTTTGAACAAATGAAAAGGAGGAGGGGGAAGAACAAAAGGGAAGATGTGTGATAGGGAAGAGGGCAGGAGAGGTTAAATGACAAAGATGTCATGGAACAAAGGCAAAGGGAGGACTAACAGCTGTATTAAAAGACAAGTATTAGTCCAGAGAGAGTGTTAATGGCAGAATAATGAATAGCTCTGTCCAAAAGCAAAAACCTGAAAAACAAGTTAATACAGGCCCATGATTAAAATAAAATAAAGTAAAATAAAAGACAGTCATGCCCTGAAATTGTTGAACTCAATGTTGAGTCCAAAAGGCTGCACATACGAACATACGAATTAGGATCAAGAATAGGTCACTCAGCCCCTCGAGCCTGCTCCACCATTCAACAAGATCATGGCTGATCTGACTGCAGAGTGCCTAATCGGAAGAGGAGGTGCTGTTCCTCAAGCTTGCGTTGATAATTTACTGGAACACTGTAGCAGGCCAAGGACAGAAATATTGGCATGGGAGCAGGGTGGTGAATTAAAATGGCAAGCAACCGGAAGCTCGGGGTCATGCTTGTGGACTGAGCGGAGGTGTTCCTCAAACCAGTAACCCAATCTGCATTTGGTCTCCCCAATGTAGATGTGACTGCATTGTGAGTAGTGAATACAGTATACTAAAAATTGAAAGAACAAGAAGTAAATCACTGCTTCACCTGAAAGGACTGTTTGGGGCCTTGGGTGGTGAGGAGAGAGAAGGTAAAAGGGCAGGTATTACATCTCCTATGATTGCATGGAAAGGTACTGTGGGAAGGGGACGAGTTGTCGGGAGGGGTGGGGTAGGGGTGGGACCTTCCTTCAATCGTAAGGTCAGAAGTGCGGATGTTCGTTGATGATTGCACAATATTCAGCATCATTCGCAACTCCTCAGATACTGAAGCAGTCCGTATAGAAATGCAGAAAGACTTGCACAATATCCAGGCTTGGGCTGATAAGTGGCAAGTAACATTCGTGCCACACAAGTGCCAGGCAATTACCATCTCCAACAAGACAGAATCTAATGAATATTTTTCGTCAGTATTTACAGTAGAGAAAGAAAATGTTGTCGAGGAGAATACTGAGATTCAGGCTACTAGGCTAGATGGGATTGAGGTTCACAAGGAGGAGATGTTAGCAATTTTGGAAAGAGTGAAAATAGATAAGTCCCCTGGGCCAGATGGGATTTATCCTAGGATTCTCTGGGAAGCCAGGGAGGAGATTGCAGAGCCTTTGTCCTTGATCTTTATGTCGTCGTTGTCGACAGGAATAGTGCCGGAAGACTGGAGGATAGCAAATGTTGTCCCCTTGTTCAAGAAGGGGAATAGAGACAGCCCTGGTAATTATAGACCTGTGAGCCTTACTTCGGTTGTGGGCAAAATGTTGGAAAAGGTTATAAGAGACAGGATTTATAATCATCTTGAAAAGAATAAGTTCATTAGCGATAGTCAGCACGGTTTTGTGAAGGGTAGGTCGTGCCTCACAAACCTTATTGAGTTTTTCGAGAAGGTGACCAAACAGGTGGATGAGGGTAAAGCAGTGGATGTGGTGTATATGAATTTCAGTAAGGCGTTTGATAAGGTTCCCCACGGTAGGCTATTGCAGAAAATACGGAAGTATGGGGTTGAAGGTGATTTAGAGCTTTGGATCAGAAATTGGCTAGCTGAAAGAAGACAGAGGGTGGTGGTTGATGGCAAATGTTCATCCTGGAGTTTAGTTACTTGTGGTGTACCGCAAGGATCTGTTTTGGGGCCACTGCTGTTTGTCATTTTTATAAATGACCTGGAAGAGGGTGTAGAAGGGTGGGTTAGTAAATTTGCGGATGACACTAAGGTCGGAGGAGTTGTGGATAGTGCCGAAGGATGTTGTAGGGTACAGAGGGACATAGATAGGCTGCAGAGCTGGGCTGAGAGATGGCAAATGGAGTTTAATGCGGAAAAGTGTGAGGTGATTCACTTTGGAAGGAGTAACAGGAATGCAGAGTACTGGGCTAATGGGAAGATTCTTGGTAGTGTAGATGAACAGAGAGATCTTGGTGTCCAGGTACATAAATCCCTGAAAGTTGCGACCCAGGTTAATAGGGTTGTTAAGAAGGCATATGGTGTGTTAGCTTTTATTAGTAGGGGGATCGAGTTTCGGAGCCACGAGGTCATGCTGCAGCTGTACAAAACTCTGGTGAGACCGCACCTGGAGTATTGCGTGCAGTTCTGGTCACCGCATTATAGGAAGGATGTGGAAGCTTTGGAAAGGGTGCAGAGGAGATTTACTAGGATGTTGCCTGGTATGGAGGGAAGGTCTTACGAAGAAAGGCTGAGGGACTTGAGGTTGTTTTCGTTGGAGAGAAGGAGGAGGAGAGGTGACTTAACAGAGACATATAAGATAATCAGAGGGTTAGATAGGGTGGATAGTGAGAGTCTTTTTCCTCGGATGGTGATGGCAGACACGAGGGGACATAGCTTTAAGTTGAGGGGTGATAGATATAGGACAGATGTTAGAGGTAGTTTCTTTACTCAGAGAGTAGTAGGGGCGTGGAACGCCCTGCCTGCAGCAGTAGTAGACTCGCCAACTTTAAGGGCATTTAAGTGGTCATTGGATAGACATATGGATGAAAATGGAATAGTGTAGGTCAGATGGTTTCACAGGTCGGCGCAACATCGAGGGCTGAAGGGCCTGTACTGCGCTGTAATGTTCTAATTCTAATTCTAACCATCTTCCCTTGACATTCAATCGCATTACCATCATTGAATCCCCCACTATCAACATCCTAGGGGCTACCATTGACCAGAAACCGAACTGGAGTAGCCATATAAATACCGTGGCTACAAGAGCAGGTCAGAGGCTAGGAATCCTGCGAGGAGTAACCCATCTCCTGACTCCCCAAAGCCTGTCCACAAGGCACAAGTCAGGAGCGTGATGAAATACTCTCCACTTGCCTGGATGGGTGCAGCTCCGACAACACTCAAGAAGCTCAACACCATCCAGGACAAAGCAGCCCGCTTGATTCGCACCCCATCTACAAACATTCACTCCCTTCACCACCGACGCACAGTGGCAGCAGCGTGTACCATCTACAAGATGCACTGCAGCAACGCACCAAGGCTCCTTAGACAGCACCTTCCAAACCCGCAACCTCTACCAACTAGAAGTACAAGGGCAGCAAATGCATGGGAACACCACCACCACCTGCAAGTTCCCCTCCAAGTCATACACCATCCTGACTTGGAACTATATCGCCGTTCCTTCACTGTCACTGGGTCAAAATCCTGGAACTCCCTTCCTAACAGCACTGTGGCTGTACACACCCCACATGGACTGCAGCGGTTCAAGAAGGCAGCTCACCACCACCTTTTCGAGGGCATTTAGGGATGGGCAATAAATGCTGGCCTTGCCTGCAAAGCCCACATCCCATGAATGAATAAAAAAATTTTTAAATCCCCCTTTTGGTCCTTAATTGGCCCACTCCTCCATTCACCAACCTTTTACTATTAATATGCCTACAGAAGACTTTTGGATTCCCTTTTATATTAGCAGTCAGTCTCTTCTCATACTCTCACTTTGCTCTCTTATTTGCTTTTTCACTTCCCTCTGAACCTTCTACCATCTGGTTCTCTGCTGTGTTATCCACCAGACATCTGTCATAAGCACACATTTTCTTCTTCATCTTAATCTCTGTCTCTGCCATCATCCAGGGAGTTCTGGATTTGTTTGCCCTAACTTTCTCCTTCGTGAGAATATCCTTGACTGTGCCTGAACTATGTCTTCTTTAAAGGCATCCCATTGTTCAGTTACATTTTCGCCTGCCAACCTTTGATTCCAACTGATTTGGGTCAGATCCATTCGTACCCCATTGAAGTTGGCTTTCCCTCTGTTAATTGCTCTTACTCTGGATTGCTTGTTGTCCTTTTCCAGACCCAACCTAGATCTTATAATACAATGATCACTGGCCCATAAATGTTTTCCTACTGTCACTTGATCCACTTGGCCCAACTCATTTGCATGGTAAACCAAGAATAAAAGTTTTAAATTGGGGATAGGCCAATTTTACTAAGTGCGATGTGAATTTGGTAAAAGTGCAGGAAACAACTACTTGAAGGTAAATCAATGTCTGAGTAGTGGGAGACATTCAAGGATGAGCTAGAGGGTTCGGAACTAATATGTTCCCACAAAGGAAAAGGGTGGGACTCACAAATCTAGATGCCCCTGGATGTCAGAGAGCACACAGTGTAGAATAAGGCAAAAAAGAAAGCTCAAGTCAGATGCCAAAAGCTCAATACAACAGAAAGCCTAGAGGACAAGGTCACATATGGCAGACCGATCAGAAAATTAAACACTTATGGTGTCCAATGGAAAGTGGCAAGTTGGATCCAAAATTGGTTAAGTAGCAGGAAGCAAAGGGTGATAATTGATGGGTCTTTTAGTGACTGGAAAGCTGTTTCCAGCAGGGTTCCGCAGGGCTCAGTACTGGTTCCCTTGCTGTTCGTGGTATATATCAATGATATAGGCTTAAACGGAGCGAGCATGATTAAGAAGTTTCCAGATGATACAAAAATTGGCCATACGGTTGACAGTGAGGAAGAAAGCTGTCGACTGCAGGAAGATATCAATGGACTGATCAGGTGGGCAGAAAAATTACAAATGGAATTCAATCAGAGAAGTGTGTGGTAATGGGGAAGACAAACAAGGCAAGGGGATACACAATAAATGATAGGACACTGAGAAGTGTAGAGGAACAGGGGGAGCTTGGAGTACATGTCCACAGATTCCTGAAGCTGGCAGGACAGGTGGTCAAGGTGGCATACAGAACACTTTCCTTTAATGGCCGAGGCCTAGAGTAGAAGAGCAGGAAGGTTATGCTCAAACTGTATAAAACACTAGTAAGACCGCAGCTGGAGTACTGCATGCAGTTCTGGTCGACACATTATAGGAAGTATGTGATCGCACTAGAGAGGGTACAGAAGAGATGGATGTTGGCAAGAATGGAGAATTTTAGCCATGAAGAAAGATTGGATAGGCTGGGGTTGTTTTCTTTGGGACAGCAGAGGCTGACGGGAGATTTGATTGAGGTGTATAAAACTATGAGTGGCTTACAGAGAGTGGATAGGAAGGTCTTATTTCCATTGGCAGAAAGGTCAATAACTGGGGGCATAGATTTAAAGTAATTGGTAGAAGGATCAGAAGGGAGTTGAAGAGCAATCTTTTCCAGCCAGATGGTGGTGGGGGTCTGGAACTCACTGCCAGAAAAAGTGGTACAGACAGAAACCCTAATCACATTTTTTTAAAAAACACTTGGATATACATTTGAGGTACCATTACCTATATGGTTATTGACCAAGAGCTGGAAGGTGGGATTTGACTGGATAGCTCTTTTCCAGCCAGCATGGACACAATGGGCCGAATAGCCTCCTCCTGTGCCAAATATCCTTCTATGTTTCTGTAAACAAAGGAAGCCATAATGAATCATTCATCCATTAAGGAAATTGCTAGTTGTATTAACACATTTAGTGATGAGCTAGATAGAATGGAGAAACTTGGCGCAGTATAGTCAAAATGCAAGCTGTATTGTGACAATTGTGAAGTTCAACAATGAAGGAGTGAGACTGTGTGTCTTGACCCTAAAGATTTAAATTCATAGAAAGAAAACATCAACCTGTACAAGCATGGTCAGTTATCAAAAAACAAAACCTTCAGCATACTTAATGCAAGTTGTGACGACTGGCAAGTACAATTCAATGAAAATTTGTTAAAGTCATGCACATTTAATAGTCTTTTGGCAGATAAGCATATTATCAGAATATCCTTTCAGATCACTCCAGTTCCAGAAATTTTGCAACTTACAATGTCACAGATACTAAATGACACTGAATGGTGGAAGTTATCCTGATTTGGGGTAAGAATGAACAGAGGAGACATGAAATAAAGGCCAGAAATAAATCCTCCATGAGTAAAAGATCAAATGTGAAACTGAATATGGAAGTAAATGTAAGTTCAAATGACAAAAGTCAGTTACATTGAGAAAACAAAATCAATAAAGAGACCTGCAGCATTGTCCATTTAGGTTAAATTTCCACGTAATTTGTTAAATGCCACAAAACCATTTGGCTTCTTGAAAGACACTGGACTGACGAACATGAGGTTTTCAACGCATGCTAACAAAAACCCAGTAGTAATATACGACAGGGTGATTAAGGCAATGAGGATTACATTTGATGCTTCATGAATTTCACTACAGGCGGACCAAACCGTAACATATGCCTCATAACCATTTATACCAACACTATGCCTTGATGGAGAAAGAATTACAGTTGACGGTATTTGGTGCACAAAGTTCCACCAGTGTGCCTATGCAAGAAATTTTGTGGTGGTGATAATAAACCTATTGAGATAATTATGAAAAAGCCACCATGAGCTTTCCATTCTCCCAACGAGAAAATCAAAGAACTTCGACACATGTTAAGAGAAGCAAAAATAATCACCACCAAGGATCTTAACGTTTAAAACCACTGCTGCTAGAATATACAGTGAGAATACATAGGCCCAAGCAAAATGAACAAAAAATAATTGTTCTGCATAAGAGTGATGATCTGAGATCATAACTAAGGAAGTAATAGCAGGATATTTAGAAAATCATTATACAATTAAACAGAGTCAAAATGGTTTTATGAAAGGAATGAAAGCAAAATACTGCAGATGCTGGAAATCTGAAATAAAAACAAAGTGCTGGAAATACTCTGTAGGTCAGGCAGCATCTGTGGAGAGAAAAGCAGAGTTAATGTTTCAGGTCTGTGACCTTTCATCAGAACTGGCAAAAGTTAGAAATCTAATAGACTTTAAGTAAGTGGGGGGGGAAACAGAGAACAAAAGAGAAGGTGCGTCATAGTGCAGAGGGCAGGAGAGATTAAATGACAACGTCGTCGTGGGACAAAGACAAAGGGAGTGCTAATCGTTCTGGTGAAAGACAAAGCATTGGCCCAGAGAGTGTTAATGGTAGAAAAATGAACAGCTCTGTCCAAAAGCACAAACATGAAAAAACAAGTTTAAGGAAGGCACATGGTTAAAAAATAATAAAATAAAAAAAGCCAGTCATGCTCTGAAATTGTTGAACTTAATGTTGAGTATGTAAGTCTGTAGACTGCCTAATTGGAACAGAGGTGCTGTTACTCAAGCTTGTGTTGATAATCACTGGAACACAGCAGCAGGCCAAGGACAGAAATGTGGGCATGACAGCAGGGTGGTGAATTGAAATGGCAAGCAACTGGAAGTTCGGGGTCATGCTTGCGGATCTGCATATTTATTTATTTTATTTATTTAGAGATACAGCACTGAAACAGGCCCTTCGGCCCACTGAGTCTGTGCCGACCAAGAACCTCCCATTTATACTAACCCTACAGTAATCCCATATTCCCTACCACCGACCTACACTAGGGGCAATTTACAATGGCCAATTTACCTATCACCTGCAAGTCGGAGCACCCGGCGAAAACCCACGCGGTCACAGGGAGAACTTGCAAACTCCGCACAGGCAGTACCCAGAATTGAACCAGGGTCCCTAGAGCTGTGAGGCTGCGGTGCTAACCACTGCGCCACTGTGCCGTATCCTCATACATGAAACACAAAAAGGTAGCATGCAGGAACAGCAAGTAATTAGGAAGGCAAATGGAATGTTGGCCTTTATTACTAGAGGAATGGAGTATAAAAGTTGGGAAAGTCTTGCTACAACTGTACAGGGCATTGGTGAGACCACACCAGAGTACTGCATGCAACTTTGGTCTCCTTATTTAAGGAGAGATATACTTGAAGCAGTTCAGGGAAGGTTTACTAGGTTGATTCCCGGGATGAAGGGGTTGTCTTTGAGGAAAGGTTGAGCAGATTGGGCCTATACTCATTGGAGTTGAGAAGAATGAGAGGTAGTCTTATGGAAACATAAGATTCTGAGGGGGCTTGACAGGGTTTGTGCTGAGAGAATGTTTCTCCTTGTGGGGGAATCTAGAACTAGGGAGAATAGTTTTACAATAAGGGGTTGCTCATTTAAGACAGAGATGAGGAGGAATTTTGTCTCTCAGAGGGTCATGAATCTTTGAAATTCTCTACCCCAGAGGCGGTAGTTGATTATATTCAAGGCTGCAACAGACACATTTTTGAACTATAATGGAGCCAAAAGTTATGGGGTACAGGCAGGAAAGTGCATTTGAGGCCAAGAGCAGATCAGCCATGATCTTATTGAATGGTGTAACAAGCTCGAGAGGCTGTATGTCCTACGCCACCTGCTCCTACTTATGTTCTTATTATCATCAATAGTTGAGGAGTAACATACAATAGCTCATTGCAACATTTGAAATGTCAGAGCTAATGTAAAAAGAATCGATTGAAAAAACCAAGATGCTGGAAGCAATTAAATTTACAGCACAGGTGGCGGCCATTGGCCCATCACAGATCTATCTATCTATGATGGGCCAATGGCCACCTCCTGTGCTGTAAATTCAATTGCTTCTAGCATCTTGGTTTCTTCAATCGACTCTTTACATTGGTTCTGACATTTCAAATGTTGCAATGAGCTATTGTATATTACTCCTCAACTATTGATGATGTTGTTAATAAGAAGATAAGTAGGAGCAGGTGGCGTAGGACATACGGCCCCTCGAGCTTGTTACACCGTTCAATAAGATCATGGCTTATCTGATCTTGGCCTCAAATGTCAATGCCATCTGTTTGATAGAGTAATCCAAAACTAAATCCACCGCTGCATTCACTCCCCATAACTTTGGACCTGCCTCTACTTCAAATATTTACCCAACATACCCTTCAAAGATGAAATTGTTTCTGCCTCAACCACTCCCTTTAGCAAAGCATTCCATGCTCCTAACAACCCTGTGTATAGAAATGTTCCCGATCTCTGTCCTCACTTTTAGTGATAATTTTAAATTGTTGACCATGTCACTGACCGCTCAACTAAAGGAAAGTCTTTCCCAATTCACCCTATTAAACCAATGATAATTAAAAAAAAAAAAATCCTCAGCCATCTATGAAAATAATACTCTCTTCATAGCTGTAGTTTCCCCATCCTATCATCCTGATGAATCAACACTGTATATTCTCATGGTTTTAATATCCTTTCTGTAATATGGTACCTAAAATTACAAGAAGTAAACGAGAAAACTAAGCTTGAAGTTACTATGAGGGAACAATAATATCAAACTAAACACAAGATTAGGAAGATTTAACAGAGAAAAAAAAAGAGATTAGCATGAAACAAAACAAATGAAACCCGTTTAAGAGTGCATCACAATGGAGTTAACTCAACCAGGTGTAAAATCCACCTAAATAATTAGATTTAAAATTTACTAGTGAGATAATCATAATATGCCTCAAGTACAACTTAGTTTTTCTGAATGTAGGTTAGTTAAAAAAAACCTCCTGAAAGGGAGATGCAATGATATATTAAAGCTGCCTAGAATCATCCTGTAATCAGAGATGGGATTGATATATAAAGACCATGTGGTCAGAGAATTAACATTTTGAGACATGCTGTACAGTTTTGATAGCTTTTGTTCAAAAAGGCCACAAACCTTTACAGTTGTGGGGCCAGCTCAGAATGTGTATGTAGCCTTGTGGCTTACGCCCTCCTCTGCACCCCACTTCAGATTACCACTTTATGGAGGATCCTTTCAGTAACAGGTACTCTCAAAGCTTCGTAGTCAACACTTGAGGAGTATCTGTAAACAGGACAAATATACATAGCTTTTATTATGCATCACAATACAGTCAAAACAATTGACACTAAATTTCATTATTTATGTAGTAAGATAGAAAAAATGTAAACATTTAAAATACATCCTTGCTTGCTATTTCAGGATTCTACTATCTTCAATTTCCTTGAAGTCATCAATGCTACCTTTTGTTTATTTGGGTAGAAAACATATTTATCTTGTACCTAAATATTTGACTTAACAGTTTGAAATAAGTCTTTATCCAGATTTGCCTTTTCTCCTCCATTTGAAGCTTATGTCGATTTTTTGTTTTACACGGATCAGACAATGTAGCACAGTACAGTTTTCTCATTCACCAAGATGTAGGTCTCATCGATTCTGGAATATCGCACCACGTATAGTGCCCTTTATCTTCTGGGTTTTCCTTCTGCATACATTTGCCACATCAAAAGTTTAGTTACGTTTGTACCTTATTTTTATTCAGAAATGATGCAAATGCAAACACCCCTTGTGCACAATGTGAAAATTTGATATAATGAAAATACGCTTGCCAGACATATTACACAACTTAGGAATGTTGAAAAGACTCATTTTTTCACAATGCATCAAGCATTAGTATGGCCTAAATACTTCATATATAGAAAAATCTTTCTGGTTAGCCAAAAAACCTCAACATTAAAAGTGTTAAGGCCATTAGCACTTTCAACACTTGGTCCAAGTTTAACTTAAAATGCAGGTGGTGGAAAAACTTACAGTAATATCAGGAAGCGGCATCAAAGTTAATGACCTGTCCATAATAATTGGCTCAATGCTTTTAGTACAGTAATCTAATATTAACTGTTCATTGCTAACTCTACAATAGTGCATAAAAACCCATCACGTCTACCTTTTGTTTGAATGGCAGTGTAAAATTACTCGCCAAATGGCAAACCCCATGATCTTCAGTCTGTTCATTACAATCTAACATGGACAATGAGACTGTGTCAGTGAGAAAGACAATGTAATTTTGGGATGATTAAGGTATAAATCCACTAGTTACTTTATTCCTTTGTGCAGAATAGCTGGCAGCTATTATTTTGTGTATAATAAAACATTCTTGAGAACAAAATAAAGTTCTAGTTTTTATTTTGTGTGCTTTATTTCCGCCATGGGAAACCTGTCAGATAAAGCACCTTATTTATGCCAGTCCATGTCTACAGAGGATTCTTAACAGAATCAAATTAATCGTGGTTGGTTTAGTATACAAGTAAACAACTTAATTTGGATAATAGAACCACGGAGATTTGAGACAAAGTTGCCTCCTTAATAGAGTACAAAAACCGGCAACAAAAGACACAATATTATACACAGTAAAAATGCAATATCTTTAAATTACATCATACAATATGAGAAGAACAAAAATCTCTGTAACCCTTCACCCGAAGATACACCTCAAGTCTGGATGAAAAGCCACAACAAATTACTTCTATGTAAAAGCTGACCATTAATATGATTGCCCTTGAGAAATGTGCTGTAAATGCCTTTAAGTTACCTAGAAATTTGTGTTTAGTTTTCCACTTATCACATCTTCAAGCGCATAACCTTAACACACTGGATTTCTCTCATGGCTGAGATGCTTCTTCATACAAACAACTAACAGGCATTCAAGCAGAAAAATGTCACTTGACAGTGAAGCACAAAGCATCAGATCCAACAGGCAGAACAGAATTAAACAAAAACTCAAACTGTATTTAAAAAAGACAAAACTAGTCATGCTAGTAGTCTCATCAAGAAGTGGGTTGGTTCCCTCTGCTCAATATTCTTGTGACTGCACTAATAGTAGATTCAATGGTCCTGCACAAATTATCTAAAAGATCCTGCTGCTGCATGTTAAAGAGTCCTCTGGAATGGGTACAGCTGTTGGATAAACTGGTCTCTGGGTCAAAAGGCAGATTTTGAGCCTCACAGTTCCTAAGGTCAGTCAGATCAGATAAAACTGTAGCAATAGGTGGTGGTGTAGAGGGAGAGTCAGAGTCATCTTCATTTACACTAGTTTCTTTTTCGGAACTTAGTAGTTCCTTCACCACTTTGCAATCCTCCCCTGCATCCTCCCCCTGCAACTGTTCTAAAGAGTCCTGGGGCCTATTGCTGATTAATGTCTCGTGTGCACTTGAAGAAAGTTCCATTTTATCTTCTTTCACAGAAATTGGATCAGGGGTTGGTGGGTCATGTTCAGTGCCTGGATCAATGACTGCTGAGTCTCTAGTCTCAGTGTCTGAGGTACTGGCTGGGGTTAATGCCTCTCTAGGTTCTGTCCTAGTGTCACTGGGTGTGCTATGCCCAGTGCTGTTGTCCAGAGGATGTTCTTCATCACTGCTAACACGCCTCCTTTTCACAGGAGTGGCTCCTTCATCATCTATAAAAGGAGAGGAAACGAAGTTAAAATTTTTCCTATATTTCATGACAAAATGTTGGGAGAGGGGAGAAAAATAATGATATGGTTGATAGGGTTACATATTGAATTAAGGGTTACATATTGAATTATAAAACTGATGCAGGCATATTATTTTACATATGTGAAGTCGATATAATAGCCTCTGTTTTAGCAGAGAACCAAAATCGTACGTTAAGAAGCTGAGAGCCACAGTCTCTGCCCATATTAATTGGCGAGTGTCTCAGGTACAATTGGTGATGAAAAGTCCATTTGAGGATCAGAAAGAAGTCAAGTTACTTATTCATGGTTCCAAGAATCTTAAAACAGTCGCAAAAATACTTCTGTGGCAACAGCTGTCAGTTTTAAAATATATTGATTGAGGCACAGGAAGCCTGCACTGTACTAGATCTAGTTTTTGCATGGTTGAATTAAGTTTATGTTTGGATTCCTTCAGAAGAATCTCGTCTTGCTTGAGGTGGAATCAAGTCAGTACTTATATCTTTCAATAATGGGGGATTATGTCTGTTAATGAAGATAATGTCATTATTTACCTCTCAATGAACAGACTTCTACAACTGCTTTGCACAAGAACAAAACCTGGCACTCTTTCTAAGCATACTTTAGGCCAAGTACAAAAGCTGCAGTGAATGTCAAAATACTGCTTTTCTTTGCAGTTATGTCGCTTTCAAGCTTCATTTTATATATTTTTTTTATTTTAGAGATACAGCACTGAAACAGGCCCTTCGGCCCACCGAGTCTGTGCCGACCAAGAACCACCCATTTATACTAACCCTACAGTAATCCCATATTCCCTGCCACCTACCTACACTAGGGGCAATTTACAATGGCCAATTTACCTATCACCTGCAGTCTTTTGGCTGTGGGAGGAAACCAGAAAACCCACGCGGTCACAGGGAGAACTTTCAAACTCCGCACAGGCAGTACCCAGAATCGAACCCGGGTCCCTGGAGCTGTGAGGCTGCGGTGCTAACCACTGCGCCACCGTGCCGCCCCAAATATCGACAGATATTAGGTGCTAGCACCTGCAAATATTCTATCTTATAATATCTACAACCTTCTACATAGAAAAAAAGTATATTTGCTGTTAGATATACCTTCAAATTTACATGCACAAAACTAGTAGAGAAGTCTGCTGGAAAAAGGGTACCCTGTTAATAGCGGTAACTCATTAGGTAATTGGGTCACAGCTATATCATAAAAGTTCAAACAACAAAGCTTTTGGGGGATACAGGAGACACTACAGCTATACAGTCAAACTGGAGTACTGTGAGCAGTTCTGGGCACATCTTAGGAAGGAGTGCAGCTTAGATTTATCAGAATGATAACTGGACTCCAAGGGTATAATTACAAGGCGAAGTTACGCAAACTAGGGTTGTATTCCCTGGAATTTAGAAGTTTATGGGGTGGTTTGATAGATGTTTTCAAGATATTAAACGGAATACATAGGTAGGAAGAAAAAAACTATTTCCTCTGGTTAGGGAGTCTAGGGCGAGGGGGCATAGTATAAATATTATAACGAAATCTTTCAGGACTGAAATTATGGAAAACTTCTACACACAAAGGGTGAAAGAAGTTTGGAACTCTCTTTCACAAATGACAATTGGTGCTAGATCAGTTGTTAATTTTAAATCTGAGTGCATGGAATAAAAAGGGACAGTAGCAGCATGGCTATGGAATTGGCTAAGTGGCAGGAAACAAAGAGTGGCGGTTAATGGATGTTTTTTGGGCTGGAGGAAGGTTTATAGTGGAGTTCCCCAGGGGTCAGTGTTGGGACCCTTGCTTTTCCTGACATATATTAAGCGAACTAGACCTTGGTGTACGAGGTACAACTTCAAAGCTTGCAGATGATATGAAACTTGGAAGCACTACGAGCTGTGAGGTGGTTAGTGTAAAACTTCAAAAGGTCATAGACAAGTTGGTGGAATGGGCAGACAGGCGGCAGATGAAGTTCAATGCGGAGAAACGTGAAGTAATTCATTTCGGTAGGAAGAATATAGAGAGACAATATAGAATAAAGGGCACAATTCTAAAAGGGGTGCAGGAGCAGAGGGACCTGGTATATATGTGCATAAGTCATTGAAGGTGGCAGGTCAGGTTGAGAGAGTGGTTAATAAAATACAGAGTATCCTTGGCTTTATTAATAGAGTACAACAGGAAGGTAGTTATGTTGAACTTGTATAAGACACTAGTCCGGTCTCAGCTGGAGTTCTGCGTCCAGTTTTGGGCACTGCACTTTAGGAAGGATCTGAAGACATTAGAGAGAGTGCAAAAAAGATCCACGAGAATGGTTCCAGGGATGAGGAACTTCAGTTATGAAGATAGATTGGAGAAATTAGGATTGTTTTCCTTGGAAAAAAGGCCGAAAGGAGATTTGATAGAGGTATTCAAAATCATGACGGGTCTGGACAGAGTAGAGAGAAATGTTCCCACTTGTGAAAGGATCAAGAATCAGAGGGCAGAGATCTAAAATAATTGGTAAGAGAAGCAAAAGTGACACAAGGAAAAACTTTCACACAGCGAGTGCTTAAGGTCTGGAATGCACTGCCTGAGACTGTGGTGGAAGCAGGTTCAATTGAAGCATTCAAAAGGGAATTAGACTGTTACCTGAAAAGGAAGAATGTGCAGGGTTACGTGGAGAAGGCGGGGGAATGGAACTAAATGAATTGCTTATTCGAAGAGCTATTGCAGACACGATGGGCCAAATGGCCTCCTTCTGTGCTGTAACAATTCTGTGATTCTGTGAATAGATTTTTGTTATCCAAAAGTATTAAGGGATATGGGGCAAAACATGAGTATATGGAGTTAGGTCACAGATCAGCCATGCTCTCACTGAATGCAGGAACAGGCTTGAGGGACTAAATAGACCACTCCTGTTCCTATGTTTCTACCACTTTAACTTCGCAATCACACCAAATATATTCAATACCAGATGATGACTTTGAGTTCCAAATTACTTCCATTCATAATTTGGATTCTTTTAGATAGTATTTTAGTTTACCTTTACTTATACATTTTATGAACTGTATATTTTGATTTCACAGTAGTTGTGGGAGAAGCACATTGATAGATTAGAATTTCTTCTGCTTTTGCGGTTGCACTAGGAACAAGCAGTCATACTGGCTAGGTAGCTCTTCTTGTCTAACTATGGCTAGACTACTGCCGTTGGATTATTTCTTGGGTGGTTTGGGTGCTTTTGGAGGACAGCTTTGTTGAATAGGTCTCTCAGAATATAGATCCCAGACTTCTTAGCATTTCTCCAGTTGCAGTCTCTCTCTAGCAATAAAGCCACCTATTTATTTTGGAGAGGCTGTACTGCAATACAAAAAGCTGCAAAGGCTGTGTTTAGCCTCTGTACTGCAGGTAGCCATTATTTGCAGTGAGTTAAAAAAAAGGCCTGTAAAGATAAAATTCTCCAGTTTATATATGATTGTCATGAACGACCAGTGCATTAAACAGTTGGCCTATAAAAATAATTACGTCAGTATAGGTAATATACATATAAATGTTTAAGCTTACAATCTATGTAAAATGTATTGCACTGATGGGAATATTAGTAACTGTTGTAATAAAAAAGTTGAAAGGCAAAGTGTCAATTATTTCACAGAATTTAAATAAATTAACAAAATAATCCATTATACATACCTTTTGTCTTTCTTTCCTTTGCTTCCTGTTCCTGTAGTGCACTTCGCTGCTGCTGACAATTTCTGCACTTGTTCAACAAGTCCTGTAGCGTCTGGATCAGTGCTGAGTCCAGAAGTTTGGGGGTGTGTATGGAAAGCAGCAAGGCAAGAGCTCGAAGATCCTGTCAACAGCAAAATAAATCACAACTTGTCTACCAATTTTTTTTAAAAACGTAATTCATTGTTGTCAGAACTGGGTTGACAATGCCCAAACAGATTTCATGTAGGAAGCTCAGAAACAGGGACAAGACTTGCGTGCATTAGCTTGGCCGTGCTTGAACCAATGCCCCAGAGGCAAAAGCAAAAATGTTAACCCACTGTTTGCATCAGAACTTGGCCTACAATGAACATCCAATATAAAAACAGCATTGAATAAACCAACAGGCCAAATGCAGACAGTTCTATTCTCACAAATGGTTTCTAATAAGTATTACCACTGTTGTAAATGGGAGGGGGGGGGGGGGGGGGGGAAATCAGCATGTCGGGTGTGAGTAGGGGAATGTTACGTAATAGGTTCAGTCACATTTAATTCACTTTCTGAACATGACCTGAACCATTTGGATTCATGGTAAAAATTCAGACGGTGAACACACAGATGATATTAGCTCTGAAAATCTGTGTGGAGGTGCAACTTTGTGTCAGTGTTGGAATACACTGTCCAGGGACCTTCACTGTTGACCCCAACAAAGGTCATGGAGTTAGGGGCGAGGTTCCATTTTACATTCCAATGCAGGAGCGTCAGCCCAGCCCCATGATGATGGGAAGTCTAGTCCTTGAGCTTAAATTACAGCCCTTGTGGTACAGTCCCACCCGAGTTACAGCTGGAATGCACCAGAAGGGCTGTTCTTGTGGAAAATGTGTGAAGATACTTCAGTTAGTATAACATTTGTAAAAGCAATATCAAGTGGAAAGCTGGAAAAATAAAATTTTTGATTTCATAAAGGAGGACCATATGTATCTTACCCCATTTAGAATAGCACCAACTTTAGAGATTTCAACACGCTGTCCCAGAAGCTCTGGCTCAAGGTTATGGTACTCATTTATTAGATTTGTGATTAAATTATTGATCAAACTAGAACAGTTTGAACTGGAAAATACCTGATTCTGAACCTGAGAAGACATAATGTCAAGAATGAAAGTGGTACATTTTCAAATAAAACTATTTACAAATGCATTTGTGCACACAAAAGGCAACAAAAAACAAGTCCATATTTCTGACAATCCTTTAGTATAATTGCCTTTTCCAAAGAACTTTTGAAACTTGTTAGTATTATAGAATCATCCAACATAGAACGAGGCTATTCAGACCATCGCTTCTGTGCTGGTTCCTTGACATAACTACTTAATTAGTTCCACTCCCCTGCTCTTTCCCATAGCTCTGCAAATTTCTCCTTTTCAAGTATATATCCAATTCCCTTCAGAAAGTTCTGACTGAATCTGCTTCCACCACCCTTTTACGGCATTCCAGATCATAATTTGCTTTGTTAAAAACAATTCTCATTTCATTTCCCCCTCTGGATTTTTGTCAATTATATTAAATCTGTGTCCTCTGGTTACTGACCCTCCTACCAATGGGAACAACTTCTCCCTACCTATCTAATCAAAACCCCTCAATTTTGAACACCTCTTTTAAATTTCCCCATAACTTTCTCTCTTCTGAGAACAATTCCAGCTTCTTTAGTCTTTTCACATCAAGTACTTCATCCCTGGTGCTATTCTGGTAAACCCCCTCTGCACCCTCTCCAAGACCTTGACATTATTCAGCCATGACAACTTGACCTCCCACTTTCAAAGATTTGGGTATGTGAATCCCAGGTCCCTCTGTTCTTGCACCCCCTTGAAAATTGTATTGCCTCCCTGCCGTGTTCCTGCGAAAATGCATCACTTCATGATCCTTTGGTAACTTATCAACTTTTAAACTTCATGAACTTTTAAGTCCCAGTTTGTGATTTAATATTCATAGCTATTAGTTGCTCTGCAATATCTTCTTCGCAAGTCTTTCCTCCTGTGCAAATATGAAGATAAAATGCTAAGCATATCTATTTTAATTTCTACAGTAAGACTGTGTTGTTCATTCTATTCCTGTTCACAGCTCGGCGCAACATCGAGGGCCGAAGGGCCTGTACTGCGCTGTAATATTCTAATTCTTGTTATAGTGTAGACTACCTGACGAAATGTTGCCTTCAGGCTCCATAATGCTTCTGCTGTTTCCTGTAAGTAATGCACTATAAGTTAACACGCCTTCATTTTTGTTGATTAGGCTTCTATTTTGAAGCCTGCTGCCATGCTTTACTCTTTTAACTAAAAAGGAGGGGAACATTCAGGTTATGGACTTCTGAACAGCTGCAATCACCAAGGTGGCATTTTCTTGTAGAAGACTATTTGTTTTGCCCTTTCCACCCGAAGGTGTGTATCACACTGTTGTAAGAGTGCTGAACTCTCGTAATTTGTCCAAGGACAGATGCAACTCATTTACCAGGATTGGTCACGTTAATTTGATTTTAAATGAAAGCTGCGAGAGACCTCAGCAAGAGACCTACTCAGGAATTAGGACCACAAGCTAATATTGTTGAGCTATAGCAGATGCATTTAACAGTGGAAACATGAAAATTAGAATACAAGAAAACACAGAAGAAAAAAGTAAAAGTTTAGAAAAGTAATCAGATGAAAGAAAAAAAAGCATAAAAATTTAGAGCATGGCAGTCAAGAAAAGCAAGCATAATGAAGATGCTCAAGGCAAAACTACAAAATAAAAATGAGTATCAGGCATCAGAAATAAAAAAGATCCAAGATCTGAAGGTAAAAGGCAAACTGCGAAATATGTAGTTACTATTTCATGATATTCATTTAAAATTTAGCATAAATATTGATCATAATTAAATGATACAAATAGAATGTTAAATAGAGGGATAGGAAAACCCTCAGGAAAAAATTGCATATTTAACTTCAAAACCAGCAAAATAAAAAGTGTCTGTAAATCAATATACCACGAGATTATGAGAAATGTGATTTCTAATGTATTTTAAATTTCCTGGAATAATATTGCTGCGTTTCACCATTAGAATTAGCCTAAAAACTGGAGATCCTCTCCCCCCCCACCCCCCCCAGAGTGGCTTGAATATACTTAACAGGAAAGTTAGGCTAACCAAGTGTTTCTTGTAGTCACCAGAAATTGTGAATCTTTACTAATACTCATTATAAGCCCGACTCCCACAGCTACCTCGACTACACTTCTTCACACCCTGCCTCCTGTAAGGACTCCATTCCATTCTCCCAGATTCTCAGTCTCCGAAGCATCTGCTCTGATGATGCTGCCTTCCACAACAGCGCTTCTGATATGTCTTCCTTTTTCCTCAACCGAGGATTCCCTCCACTGTGGTTGACAGAGCTCTCAACCGTGTCCGGCCCATTTCCCACACCTCTACCCTCACACCTTCCTCTCCCTCACAGAACCGCGACAGGGTTCCCCTTGTCCTCACTTTCCACCCCACCAGCCTCCACATCCAAAGGATCATCCTCCGCCATTTCCAGCACGATGCCACTACCAAATGCATCTTCCCCTCCCTTCCCCGTCAGCATTCCGAAGGGATCATTCCCTCCGCGACTCCCTCGTCCACTCCTCCATTACCCCCACCACCTCACCCCCTTCCCACAGCACCTTCCCCTGCAATCGCAGGCGGTGTAATACCTGCCCATTTACCTCCTCTCTCCTCACTAAGGGCCCAAACACTCCTTTCAGGTGAAGCAGCGATTTACTTCAACTTTTTTCAATTTAGTATACTGTATTCGCTGCTCACAATGCGGTCTCCTCTAACGCAGATTGGATGACCGCTGTCCATAAGCATGACCCAGAGCTTTCGGTTGCTCGCCATTTCAACACCAACCCCGCCCCCTCTCCCCCGCTCTCATACTCACATCTCTGTCCTGGGATTGCTGCAGTGTTCTAGCAAACATCAACGCAAGCTCGAGGAACAGCACCTCATTTACCGATTAGGCACGCTACAGCCTGCCAGACTGAACATTGAGTTCAATCATTTCAGAGCATGACGGGCCCCCCTTTTTATTTCTAATTGTTTTTCTTTTTTCTTTGTTTATTTGTACTGTGCCTTCCCACTTTTATTTTTAATGTTTGTGCTTGGAGCCAGGGCGGTGCATTTTAAAGTCAATCGACACCCTCTCTGTACTAATGCTTTGTCTTTCATCACACCATTAACATACCGTTTGCCTTTGTTCCACGACATTCTGGTCAGTTATTCTCTGTGACCTTGTCCTATCAACACCTCTTTTGTTATCTCTTGCCCCACCCCCGCTTTACTTGCTTAAAACCTTTCACATTTCTACTATTTGCCAGTTCTGATGAAGGGTCACTGACCTGAAACGTTAACTCTCCTTCTCTCTCCACAGATGCTGTCAGACCTGCTGAGTATTTCCAGCATTTCTTGTTTTTATTTTAGATTTCCAGCAACTGCAGTATTTTGCTTTTATATTGTGAATCTTTAGTTGCTTGAATCAGTATTATTACTTTCTTGCCAATTTTATCCCTGTCCTCTCCTTTATAGTGTCCAGATTCGCTGTAGTACCTCACCTAACTGGTTATTATTCATGTGTCAGCATTGACCATTTGACTGCATGAGAAGGGGCATCACAGTCCAATGTGCCCTTTCGATGGCCATGCACACTTCCAGTTTGCAGCAATTAGACATGGGAATTTATCCCTCCCTCAGCCAGGTCATGTGTTACCATTCAGATCACCATCCCAGATGCGATAAGCTCAGGGTACAGAGGAGATTTACCAGAATGGTTCCAGGGACGGAGAATTTTTGTCAAAAGGCTAGGTTGGAAAAAGCTGGGTTTGTTCTCCTTAGAACAAAGTAGACTGAGGGGAGATTTAACAGAAGTGTACAAGATTATGACAGGCTTAGATAAGTTAGACAAGGAAAAGACGTTCCCATTAACAAATGATACAAGGACAAGGGGACACAGGTTGAAAGTTATGGGGGGTGGGGTGGGGGGGGGGAAGAATATGAGGAAGCCCTTTTTTTTTTTTACACAGCAGATGGTAACGACATGGAACTTGCTGTCCGTAAGGGTGGTAGAAGTGGAGACGATCAATGACTTCAAAAGGAAGTTTGATGGCCACCTGAGAGAAATAGACTTGCAGGGCTATGGGGGTCAAGTCAGGGAGTGGGATTGAAAGCATAGCTCCATGAAGAGCTGGCATGGACTCGATGGGCTGAATGGCCCCCTTCTGTGCCGTAAGTTACTCTATGACTCTGCGCCAAGTATCAAACCTAGAATCTCTTGGTCTCTATGGCTTAGTTACTCAATGAATAAACTCAATAAATCATCTGGGAAGTTATCAGTATATTTTTATCAAGAGTTCAGTACCTATCCACTGCAGCAGCAGAAGTAAATCTTCTTAATTATATACAGCATGTTTGCAATGAGATCTCATTGTTCTACTGTGTCAAGGACCAGAATTAATAATGAACAGGTTACAGTACAGGGACAAATGCTACATCATACCTTGGGAAGAAAGCAAGCAAGAAAGGTATAAACTGCATTGTTATTCAGACAGATCCTCTCGTCCATTAGAATGCATTTAATATATTCAGCAAATACTGGTTCATCACACAGCAGCTTAACACAATTCTTTGCCATGGGAGACTGGAAAAAAAGTAATGTGAATGAGAATAGTGCAAAAAAAAAACTTAAAATTAAGTTCATCAGTGCACAGTTAAGTGTGCAATTTCCCTTCCTTACTTCCCTTTCCCACTCTTATTACTGTAAGTCAAGCATCATTCCCAGCTATGAGGGCTGGTAAGTGACCGACCTTTAGGCCCATGCCTCTTGCTCTCTAATCAGCCAAAGGTGATTAATGCAGCTCCTCCCTGGAGCAGATCCTGTCTATTGCACAGAACCTCTCAACAGCACAACTGATTTCATCATTTTGGAAACAGTGCCTGCCAAACCATTTAAAATCATTTTGAGGCAGGGTATAGCAGTTCTGACAATGTTAAATGTACATTTCTCATGCACAGGCCTCATGAATGTTATAGTTTAAAAATGATATTAAATTTATAAAATGATCCAAATGCAAAGTATTTATCTTGGCATAAGGTGTAGCTAAACAGTAATTGTTGAGAAAAGTCACAAAGGCATCTTTTCTTAACCTTACCAAATACATACAAGGCCTTCTTCATTACGAAGTACCTTCTGACCTCAAACGCCATCTATTCCAATTACGTCACATCTACTGGTAACAAGTTAGTTATGTGACCTAACTGGATATTTTAGAAAATTGAAGACGGAGACAGTGATGCCAGCAAATTGTCAACATTATCAAAGAAGCACAAAGTTCTAAGTAACTATTTTTGCAATCTTTTTGTTTTTGACCAAGTAAACAGTCTGCCAAGTAAACACCAGTTATTTTATTCTCAAAATTAAGAAAAGCACACCAACAATTTAGAAAGTAGTTACAATCACAGAAACTTAAAATACCTGAGACTGGTAAATCTCTGTCCACAGTTTAGGGAATAATGCTAAATGAAGAGGCAAACCTTCATAAGCTATCAGGACACCTGTATACAAAAAGTGCAGAGTCACTGGAGGAGCAGAGAGACAACCTGTACATCAGTCATGTCATGCGCAAAGCAGACCACACAACTCCTCTGCACATTTTGAAGTTTGATGTTGCGAAGTGCCCAATTTTCAAATGAAAAGGATTGTAATTGTGTGGCCTGTAATTCAATAAAAAAAAAAATCAGCAATTTACAGATATATTGCTAAAAATGATTGTGGTTAACATATACTAAATGGTGGAGTGAGTAATCAAACTGTAACTTACATGGGTTCAAATGAAATTAATAAATTACAGCTCATTAACTCAGTAGTTACAATTTCAACAAAACTGTCAGCAATTAAAATTACACTGAAGACAAACATTTAGATTTTGATGATCCATGTTATATGATTGACAGAAGTATATGTTATTTTACAGTTGCACTGGAGAATTAAGGGCTTAATACCTTTATTATGAAAATGTATGAGTTATAGCTGCCATCTATGCAGTAACCATTGAATTGATCTGTAATGTCTTCCTCATTGGTTAAGGGTTTAGGCTTGTTTGTCCCCTTTTTAATTTATTACCTACTTTTGTTACACACTAATCATGTTATACTTTCATCCACTGGCATCCCCAGGAGTCATCATTAATTTTCTTTAGCAGAGCAGCTCCTAGGAGAAAAGGCAGTTATCATCCCCTAAAGCACATCTGCCTCCTTAGCAGAAAAACGCAGCAGCCACTTTGTAACCACTCCCCAAAGCGTGTGCAGGAATGTATCAGCTAGAGTTTGTTGGTCTGCTTCCTGTATTAGGGTTACAATTCCCAGGAACATTCTCAAACAAGACTCCAACAACCTACGCTCTTTCAATCTCTTTATGCTCTTTCAGTGGCATTAAGTCTCTCGGACCTCAGTATGAACACTCCACCTTCCTGGACTGGTGGAAGAAAAAAAAATGCCTTTACAGCTATGGGCTAGGATGAGCAGGGCTGCCCCCCCCACCCCCGCCACCTCACCCCAGACCCTCAGCCTCCTCTCTGCTGATCATGGCATCTCTCTCTTCCTTGCTGCAATCAGTAGCCTTCCTCCAATCCTCATGCCCCTCTCGCAATGTTGCAATCGAGACAATCTCCACTCACCCCCGTCTCCAAGTACCAGGGACCATCCACGAGGATCCCCTATCACAGCCCCCTTTTGGGGGTTATCCCATCAAGCAGCAGGTCAGGCTATCAAATTAGTTGGCTGCCAGGTGGGAAACGGAAGAAAACAATATATTGTGGCCCTGCCATTATATTAGTGTCTGGCCTCCCTGCACACTTCCCATCAATATCAGTATCCTAATCTCTCAATGTTTTTTTCATGAATCCCTCTTCACCACCCACAAGTCACCTGTGTGGCGCTGGGGGGAACATACAAGAGAAAAAACAGAACAGTAGGAAGGGAGGGAGAGAAAAGGAAGGTGAAAAGAGATGAGAGTAAATGAGGAAAAGCAAGCGTGTTAGAAATAGTAATATGCATGTGTAGGAGTCCATCTCTGAAGAACAAACTCCCAACTTTATTTTTCCAAGCAATGGAGAAGAGCAGATGCCGTTGTGAGGAGTGAAGGATTAGGGAGGAGGAAATTTAATGAGTCATATCGTGTATCTTGGGAAAGGTGGATTTTTTTCCAAGGTAACTTAAGCTCTAGAGTTGGGATTCCATGTGTCTGCTATTTTCACCAGACTCACTCAGCAATTCTCCAACACATTTACCCAATAAACTCTATTGCATTTCCCTTTAGAATTCTTTCCATAAACCTCTCTCTATACCTCCCTCTCCTCCATGAAGATCCTCTTTAAAACCCACCTCTTTGACCAAGTTTTCGGTCGCTCCTCCTAACATCTCCTTCTTCAGCTCAAATCTAGTTTTTTTTCCCCCATTACTCCTCAGTAAAGTGCCTTGGATGCATTTTTACATTGAAGGCACCACATAAATACAAGTTGCTGTTGTTGCATTGTTGAAGTAAATGTTGCACAGCAACTATGTCAATGTCCATGAACACAATGGGTTTTGAAATTATACTGATTTGCAAGTTTGAAGTTTATGAATAAAACTGCTTTGTTAATGACTTAGACGAAGAGACAGAGTAATGTCTCTAGGTGTGCTGACAATACAATGTTAGGTGGGAATGTAAGCTGTGAGGAGGACACAAAGAGCCTGTAAAGAGATATTGACAGGCTAAATGAGTGAACGACAAGGTGGCAGATGGAGTATAATGTGAGGAAGTGTAGGGTTATTCACTTTGGTCATAAGAATAGAAAAGCAGAATATTTTTTAAAAGGTGTGAAACTTGTAAATGTTGATGGCCAGAGGGACTTGGGTGCACTCGTGCAACAAACACAAAGTTAGCATGCAGGTACAGCAAGCAATTAGGAAGGCAAATGGCATGTAGGTCTTTATTGCAATGGGATTAGAGTACAAAAATAGTCTTACTACAACTGTGCAGGGCTTTGGTGAGACCACACCTGGAATACTGGGTGCTGTTTTGGTCTCCATATTTAAGGACTGATATACTTGCCTTGGAGGCAGTACAGCGAAGGTGCACTAAACTGGTCCCTGGGATGAGAGGGTTGTCTTATGATGAGAAATTGAGCAAATTGTGCCTATATTCTCTGGAGTTTAGAAGAATGAAGGGTGGTCTCATTGAAACATACAAGATTCTGAAGGGGCTCGACAGGGTAGACACAGAGGTTGTTTCCCCTAGCTGGAGAATCTGGAACATGGGGGCACAGTCTCAGGATAAGGAGATGATCATTTAGGACTGAAATGAGGAGAAATTTCTTCACTATAGGAAACCTACTACTGAATTAGCAAGATCATCATTGTGAATAATGGTGGATTTTTCAAACTACTCAGTGCACAGACCAGAACACTAATAAAAACATGCCCACTATATACATTTATTTATTTTTTTTAAAGTCTGATCGGTACATACTTAATTTCACTAAGGTTTCTGTAAATTTTTCACAATTCACTGCTACTCGACACAAGAGATGGATGAACTGGTGGTATGAAAGGAAGTAATCCAGGAGCACACGGTCATAAACATCATCTTTTCCCTGCAAAACAAACTTGCATTATTCAAAAAAGATAATGGCCTTTGCAAATTTTTCACCTTGTATTTTACTCTACACATTAATGCTTCCCACTTCAAACAGTTTAATGACAGCGAATATATACTGTAAACATTGTAAATATTTACATACTTCGTAGTGAAGAAATAATATTTAATCAGATCACAGTAGGTATAAAATCAGACTGCTTTTTTGAAATCTTTTGCTGTACCAATGTTTGTTCGTGAAGAGAAACCTGGAACCAATTTACTGAACGCTTGAAAGCATGCATTGTTTTTTCTTTACATCTTTTAATCTTACTAGTGAGATTTTATCCATGAACAAAAATAATATTGGTACTTACAATTGTGGCTAGTACCTCAAGTTCCATTTTCACAAATGGACAGAAATTGATAAGATAAATGGGGTGCCAACTTTGTAAGAGTTGTGTTGTTGCTGGGTCAAAATCCTGGAACTCCCTCCCCAACAGTATTGTGGGTGTACCTACACCACACAGACTTTAGCGGTTTAAGGTGGCACCCCATTCTCAAGGGCAATTAGGGATAGGCAACAGATTCTGGCTTTGCCAGTGACACCCACATCCCATGAACAAATAAAAAGAAATCCCTTGATAAGCTGCTAGGTGACACATAAAGAACAAAGGGATGAGGATTGAAAAAAAAAAACTGACATAGGTTTACTCTTGTGCCAAAACCTAAGTGACAGACACATTAATGCTTAGATTATAGAAAGTGAGAAAAATTGCTGAAGGCAGCAAGTAGACAGGGTCTGAACAAAATAGAGTCGCTTAAGTACAGGGAATGCATTATGCTGTGCTCTGCTATAAGAATGTGATCATACAAATGCAATATTGTGTTGGAAGAAAAAAGCTAAAATGAGCTCAAACCATCTTTGTATAGCCAACCTCTTCAAGAACCACATGCAGCTGTTTAATTTACAGCTTTTGTAATGATTGCCAGACATACTCTCTCCATGACTGAATGACATCTATATGGTAAATATCACTGGCCTGTATGGTGGACTGAATACTCAGCTGCCAGAATGTTGGCAGCCTCTTCCTCATTGGCAGGGCCTGCATTTGTCCAGGAGCTATCATCAAAAACTTCTTCCTTAGGTTGAGGCAACAGTCTCATCTCATTTATTTTACAGCAATGCTACTGCAGCAATTGGAGCTGCCCGTGGGAGCGGAAACTTGGAAAGTAGAAGCTCATGAAATTTAACACTGAATCCACCTCAAAAAGAACATTCATTTTTCATAACTTTGCCTTTTAAAAAAAGCACATAGGTAAACCTTGTGCTGCATAGAACACTTCCATTGATTTATACATACCTTGCTAGTTTCCACCATTGTGGGCAAGAGACACATATTAAGTTCTGGTCGAGGAGGACGGATATTGTTCTTTCCACCCATTAACTTTATGTTCTCACGACAGGGGAAATAGGGTCCTAAAGACACTGTAAAATGCGTTTAAAAGATAAAGAGTGAAACAGAATCTTCGAAACATGGAAAAGACAAGGAAGAAATTCAATATTTTACTATCTGCTGGTTAATTGCATAAAGGTTGCACTTACTTGGTATACTACTATGATGACAGGTGCAATGATTGTGCTGAAGGAACGGCACCAAAGTGTGAAGGAAATCGTGAGGACTCAGAAGCACAAGTTCTTTTAAAACATCTAGAAAGCAATGACAATTTTCTTTAACTTGATTAAAAAGAAACATTTTATAGACAAGATTTTTAAAAAATCCTAGCAATTGACGAGCTTGAGCTTTATTAAAAAATAATGATTAATTTACGGTATCAGTTAATTTGACAGTGTGGAGTAGTGCAGTTAACTTTTGGCAGGACGTAGATGCCTTTATAGGAAGTTAAGTACAAAAGCACCTGCTTGAATTGTCTGATGATACAAATTGCAATTTTTTTGGTAACTGAGTGCAATGAAGTGGCCAACTTAAAAAAGATATGGGGCTGAATTTTACCGGCCCCTTGACGCCACGGGTTGCGGCGTGGGGGCCGGTAAAATGCTGCAGGGAGAGGCCCGCCTCAACCCGAGAAAGGCCCGCCGCATACCACCCGCGGTAGCGAGAACTCTGTGCTGCCCCACCACCTCCCCCCCCCCAACCCCCCGGCCCCAGCTGCCTGGCGGTGGGCCCTTCATCAGCATATGGAAATGAACAATTAAAGTAGGCTTACCTGCAGGCGGCAGCTGTCCCACTCTGATATTACGGCTGCCGTTTGGCCTTCGCAACTCCATATGGAGTTCCAGGCGAGAACCTGGTGGGGAGGGGGCAGCAATAACATTTTCAGGGCGGGAAGGATGGAGGAGCGGGGAAATCAATTTTAAATGGATGTGGGGATGGTGGGAAGAGGTTGAAGGGCAGAAGATTGAAGGCTGGGGGGGAAAGTTCGGGTATGTGATCAACTGATGGTCATTGCATTGCCTGAAATGAAATTACCATTGCGGGGGGTGGGGGTATTAAAAATTGTTCATCTTTACCCTTTAACAATTAAACTTAGTTGTGTGGGCTTAAAACCCTTTAAAAATGGTGCCAGGGACGCGGAGGCCGCCCCCTCTACATCATCAGGGACGGCCGCTCCGTCCCCTCTATTTAAATGAGTCCTCAATGTAATATCGTGGGGGCTCAGGGATGGTGCATCCGCACGGGATACATGCCGTGCACTCAAAATTCAGCCCATGATTTTCTTGCCATATTCCTGGAAATGCAGCATCTCTCCAGACAAATCTTCCAAACAGCTTTAATAAGTTGATTTGGTCTCTAACTACTGGACCCCAAGGATCTACCCGTGGCCCCCTCCTACTTCTCATCTACATACTGCTTTTTTGCGACATCATCCAAAGGCACAGTGTTTGTCGTCAGCATAAATGAGAAAACTCTCAGCTCTACCTCACCACTTCTCTTGACTCCTCCAATGTTGCTAAGTTATCAGACTGCTTGTCCAATATCCAGTGCTGGATGAGCAGAAATTTTTTCCAATTGAATATTGGGAAGACAGCGCCACTGTTTTTGGTCCCTGCTCTAAACTCGCATTCCCTAGCTACTGACTCCATCTCTCTCCCTGGCAACAACCTGAGATTAAGCCAGTATATTTGCAACCTTGGTGTCACATTTGACCAGAGATGAGAATCCGTACTCATATTCGTGCCATTAAGACTGCCTATTCCCAGCTCCGTAACATCACCCACTTTGCCTGGCTCAGCTCATCTGCTGCTGAAACGCTCATTCATGCCTTCATTACCTGTAGACTTGACTTTTCTAACACAATCCTGGCTGGTCTCTCACATTCTACTCTCTGTAAACTTGAGGACATCCAAAACTCTGCTGCCCCTATCTTAGCTCACACCAAGTCCTGTTCCCCTATCACCCCTGGGGTCACTGACGTACACTGGTTCCCAATCAAGCAACGTCGCGATTTTAAAGTTCTCATTCTAGTTTTCAAATCCCTCCATGACCTTGCCCCTCCCTATCTCTGCAATCTTCTCCAGCCACATAACCCTCCAAGATACACATGCTCCTCTAATTCTGGCCTCTTGAGCATCCCCGATTTTAATCGCTCCACCATTTGTGGCCGTGCCTTCAGTTGCCGAGGCACCATGCTCTGGAATACCCTCCCTACACCTCTCCGCCTCACTTTCCTCCTTTAAGATGCACCTGTAAACCCACCTCTACGACAAAGCTTTTGGTTATCTGACCTAGTTTCTCCTTTTGTGGCTCGGTGTTACACTTAGTTTTATAATGTGCCTGCGAAGTGCCTTGGGGCATTTTATTACGTTAAAGGTGCTGTATAAAGAGAAATTCTATTGTTCGACTAAAATAGTGAGGTTCTCCTTCAAGATCCAGGTTATAATCCAAGTATCCACTCCTCCTCTCTCAAGTCATCATTTTTTATGAAAAAAAAAGCTCTGACATTCTCATTTAATTTCATAACAGATCGATCCCATGCACTAATGCCCTTACATTTTGTTTTCCATCAACATTGTTAGTAGTTGTTAATATGTTAGTAAATCTTTTGGAAGATGGATAGAGCAACTGGCATGTCATAGGAGTATTAAGACTTGTCAATATGTACAATGGAAAAAGTTTTTAAAAGTATACCAAATAAGACAGAAAAAAATGGCATTTAAGATTTATATTTTGTCCTTCCACATCCCTAGATTATAGTCATGCTCAACACACCATCCCTTTGCCAAATTTCAATACAGCTGCTGAGGCCTTCCAATAGGAGGCGAGTGAGTACAACCCAGATGGACTCACCTCCCATTTCCCTTTTTGCCTGCAAAGAACTGCCTTCACATATTGTGGGAAAGTTACTCAGCTTCTCTACTGACAACTTGGTTGAGTTGGAACTCAGGAATTCACTGGATGGTTAATTGTGGGTACATTAGAGAATTAATTTTTCACCATGTTTCATATCTGACTCTGAAGCCTGATGACAATTACTTTCCAGCCAGCGATTCATGATTATTCTTGGATTGTGCAGACAACAGAACGAAGAACAAAGATGAGCCAAGAAGTGATGCGCGATCCCAGAAGGAAAGTACTTGGATTCAGGCAGTTTTATCAAGGGTTTGTCAGACTTGTCCCATTAAAATTTTCTAAAACCGAAAATTAAAGCTTTTAAACCTAACTGCAGAATTTCATTTAATTTCTAATGCCAAACTCATAACACAGCTACCGTTTTGCAATATTTAGGCAACTATTTAAAAAAAAAAAATTCTAATCCCTCTAGGTGATTTCTCAAACTCTCAACACAGCTACTGTGTTGCAACGTTTTGGCATCAATGCAATGCAATACTAGGCAGCTGGAGGGTTTCAGGAGCTAGATTATGGACAGTTTCAGAATTAATACTAGTGTTGTTATGCTATTTATCGGTAGTACACCTAAATCACACATTTCAGTTTTTTTTCTTTCCCTGTTTCTGTCAGGGCCATTGAAAATTGAAAAAAATGAACAAATCTGAATCAGAAATAATCTACTACTCAGTCTTATTGGCAGCCAAACATACTATTAACACAATACTAGAACACATTAATATATAATCTGATGGGATGCATTGACATTGGAGTTTGGATCACTTTTTTAAAAAAAGGAAACTGAAATATATAAAGATAAATTTCCTTTAAGTGGGCAACAAGGTGCTTTACCCACAATTTCAGAAGAACACTCATGAAGCTTTTTTCCCCCCATTTCTTGCTCCAACCAATCTTTTGTCTCCGAGGGATAAGTGCTAAATTGTGATTAATTCTAGTTTCATGCTGTGGAGCAAAAATTGCATTGAAATTGGTCAAAATCATTTCATGCAGGACACTCTAACTAGCAGAGAGATGTTCATCTAGTCAATCTGTGCTGAACTCAAACCCCACATCACAGACAGCTAACCCCCAGCACCATACTGTCAATCAAACACAGCATCACATTAAATATGAAACTAACCCAGACGGATGATTCAGAGATTCTAATGCTAATGTATTTAGTTGCGGCTGAAGTACAACCTAAAGGTACTATTACCTATACAGGCATTGCGAAGTTCTGGAGGGCTATAGGAGTTTAATAATGTGAGAAGCTTGTGAGCAAATTCGATTCTTTCCTGCCACTGGATCAAGGCTTGCTTAACATCTGTAAATGTAAGGTTAAAACATGATGAATCTGCAATTGAAAATAATTTTCTTTAAAAATATGCATTTATTTGTTAGAAACAATAAAGAAGACAACACTAAATATATTATATAGTATAGAGGACAAACTACTTAAGCAATTCCATAAGTAAAATAAACTGGAAATATTAAACACACCGCAAAACCCCCAAACAAGATAAAGTGTACACAGATACAAAACAGGCTGATTTAGATTTGTGACCTAGTATAAAACAATATTCTATTGTTGTGTTGCATATTATGTTAACAGAAAATATTGTAAAGGTGAAATTTAACAAGTTGTTAAAGGCGTTTGTAATTAGAAAGTCTCCATGCTTCAAATATTGTTTTTGAACAAAACAATGATCTGAAGATATCAATTATAAATTTGGTTCTTTGTAACTCCACCCCCCAGTGAAAAGGACACATGAAAAATGAACAGAAGACATATTAAAACAGAAATAATGCATCTAAAATAAACTATGAACATTAATTAGCCTGCTGAACTCATTTAAAATCCCTGCCACAGAAAATCAACCTCACCCCCAAAATACACCAAAATGGAACAAACCTTTCCGCTGCAGATATGGACGAGTTGATTTCAGAACAGACAGGAAAATAGAGAGCAGTTCCACCAAGTCTCCAGTCACGTGGCAAGCTGTAGCCTCATGGTACATCATGTGTAATGTATTAAAAGACTGAAAAATTAAAATGTCAGAACTATACTTGTGATTTCTCGATATCAAAAGAATTAAGGCCAACGTAATACTGATAAAGCTGACAGGATTTTACAAACACATGTAGCGCAACATTTTAGTTGTCTTTTTTTTAAAAAATAGCTCCCCCGCAATTGTAACCTTTGTTAGACAAGTCCCTATCTAAATACAATGACAGCAAAAGGAACCATGTGGACCAGGGCTTATACAGTTTGCAGAGAATCTGCGTTTAGCTTAAGGGAGTGGCCAGTAACACTGAACCCAAGGAAATTATTTAGTAACAATAACCATTACTTATTAATTGGGATTCACTGAAGACAAAGAAAATGAAGAATTGTTTTCAATAAATTACAGGTGACGATTCTTCATGTTCAAGAAACATTGGTTAAGGTCAGTAATTGCTAGCTGCTTTGGCAGGCTGGAGAGCAGGGCTGTCCAACATTCGGCCCGTGGTAGGATCCAGCCCGCGGATGTAAATTGTACTGGGCCGTTCCTCATCTCGCCAGGGGTCCGTGACAATTTCAGAGATGAGAAATTTCCCACTGGCTTCTTCTTTCCAACCAGACTGGCTTTAAAAAAAATTGCACAGTCCCTTTCGCAGCTGAATTGCAATTCCTAAGCACAGATCTTGATCAAATGCTCACTAACATTCCTTTCCATAATGACAGCCGACAGCTGCTCAGAGCGGGAACAGTGGTTTCCGAACTTCGGACAGATTCAGGATTTTGCGACAGGCCTTAAAACAAAATCGGAACCTGCTGCAAAACCACAAATCTGTCCGAAGTTCAGAAACTGCTGTCCCTGCTCTTAGCAACGGTCAGGACAGCTTCGGGGTTTTCTGGGGATTCGGATTATTTTCTAAAAAGCAAGTCAGATAACTGCAGAGCTGTCCGAAGTGCAGGAACTGCATTTCTCGCTCTCGGTTGGGGTGAGAGAGGCAGAAGGGGACGGCAGAGGACGCCACACGGGGTGGGGGGGGGGGTGGGGGTGAGGGCGGGAGAAACAGAGCGGGTGGGGGGGGGGGTTCGAAAGAGAGGGGGAGGGGGGGCGAAAGAGAGGGGGGGGCGAAAGAGAGGGGGAGGGGGGGGCGAAGGAGAGGGGGAGGGGTCGAAAGAGAGGGGGAGGGGTCGAAAGAGAGAGGGAGGGGTCGAAAGAGAGAGGGAGGGGGGCGAGAGAGAGAGGGAGGGGGGCGAGAGAGAGAGGGAGGGGGGCGAGAGAGAGAGGGAGGGGGGCGAGAGAGAGAGGGAGGGGGGCGAGAGAGAGAGGGAGGGGGGCGAGAGAGAGAGGGAGGGGGGCGAGAGAGAGAGGGAGGGGGGCGAGAGAGAGAGGGAGGGGGGCGAGAGAGAGAGGGAGGGGGGCGAGAGAGAGAGGGAGGGGGGCGAGAGAGAGAGGGAGGGGGGCGAGAGAGAGAGGGAGGGGGGCGAGAGAGAGAGGGAGGGGGGCGAAAGAGAGAGGGAGGCGGGCGAAACAGAGAGGGAGGCGGGAGAAACAGAGAGGGAGGCGGGAGAAACAGAGAGGGAGGCGGGAGAAACAGAGAGGGAGGGGGGAGAAACAGAGAGGGAGGGGGGAGAAACAGAGAGGGAGGGGGGAGAAACAGAGAGGGAGGGGGGAGAAACAGAGGGAGGGGGATCACCTTTGACCAATGGACTATATAATACTGTAGCTACAAGAGCAGGTCAGATGCTGGGAATTCTTTGGCGAGTAACTCACCTCCTGTCTCCCCATGCCTGTCCACCATCTACAAGGCACAAGTCAGGAGTATGTTGGAATACTCTCCACTTGCCTGGATGAGTGCAGCTCCAACACGCAATAAGCTCGACATCATCCAAGACAAAAAGGCCCGCTTGATCGGCACCTCATCCACCACCTTAAATCTTCAGTCCCTCCACCATCGGCGCACAGTGGCAGCACTGTGTAGCATCTACAGGATGCACTGCAGCAGCTCACCATGTGACCTTCTGCAGCACCTTCTAAACCCCCGACCTCTACTACCTAAAAGGACAAGGGCAGCAGACAGATGGGAACACCACCACCTGCCAGTTCCCCTCCAAGAAACACACCATCCTGACTTGGAGCTACATTGCTGTTCCTTTACCAGCGCTGGGTCAAAAACCTGGAACTCACTTTCTAGCACGGTGGGTGTACCTCCATCACATGTATTGCAGTCGTTCAAGGTTGTACCTCACCACCACCTTCTCAGGTGCAATTAGGGCTAGGTAATAAATGCTGGACTCACCAGTGATGCTCATATCTCATGAAATAATAAAAAAAATTACCGAGAATAGCTTTTTATTCCAGCGTTATTAATTAATTTAAGATCCCCCAGCTGTCATGATGGGATCTGAACTTGGCTCCAGAGCATTATTTCAGCCCTTCAGATTACTAGACCAATATTACCACTATGCTACCGTTCCCTTCTAACACAATTTGAGAAATATACATTTTAGTGTATCTTCAAAAGTATTTGTGCTAGGGTTTAGCGCAATTAAACTGAAGCCAAAGTAACGGAGTTAAAACAGCAGCTCTGTGGTATTTTTCCAACACATTAAAAATGCGCAGACATATATAATGGAACAATTTTATGGTGTGGTTCGCATAGAAGAAGCATCTTTGTTGTTTTGACTTTTCAAGGAGAATCATATAGTTTGTAATAATTGCAAATAAACTGCTTTGTTCCATTTGTTTTTTGGTTTTTAACGTGAGCTGAGGTCTGATAGAGCACACATCGTTTTGCCTACTGAAGATGGAGTGACAGTGATGTCCAAGGCGACTAGCTAGCAAAAAAGTATAAAACAATGAGTAAAAAGAACCAATTTAATTTACCTCTGTCATCAGAATCAGTCCCCGATTGAAAACAACTAGCAGCCTGTCTTCATCGGTTTCTAGAAGAATTCTGAAGGCACTGCAACAATAAAAGGGGGTACTTTTGATGGCACGTCACAATTTACTGGCATACAATACAATTTATACCACAACTGGTGATTTACTTTTCCGTCAGCATCGCTATTTCTTGCAATATTATTCGCCAATAAGATTGCACAATAACATATACAGGCATAATCAACACCCCATTCCCTCACTAACATTAGCTATGGACAAACTCTTTGAATCCATAAATCAAGATAAAACTAGTAAACACTTAAAAATGCATGAGTTTATTAAGGTCAATCAGCACAGATTGGTTGAAAGAAAGTCATGTTTGACTAATTTAAATTTTTCTGTGATTCGATAAAGGAAACGCAATCAATGTACCCAACATGCATTATGCAATAATGCATAAAGAAATAAATTGGGAAAAAAACAGGTGTTTCCATGAGGAATGGATAGAAAACTGCTGATGGTTAGGAAACAGAGTTACAGTAATCAGATATTGCTTGAGTAGAGGGTTTAGCAAACGACACGGAGACCCGCCTTCAGGCAGACAAATTAGCAGAATGGACAAACTGGCTGTCCCCATTGTGAACGGCAGGGACCACATCTGCAGCAAGTGTTGGTTGCTGGAAGAGCTCCGGCTCAGAGTTGATGATCTGGAATCTGAGCTTCAAACACTGCGGCACATCCGGGAGGGGGAGAGTTACCTGGACGTTTTGTTTCAGGAGGCAGTCACACCTGGTAGATTAAGTAATTCAAATTCAGTTAGTGATCAGGGACAACAGGGTGTGATTGCAAGTGAGGCAGGTAGGGGGATCCTGAGTTCAGGAGTGGAGGAGGCTCAGCCTTTGACTTTATCCAACAGGGTATGAGATACTTGCTCCCTGTGTGGATGAGGAAAAGGGCTGCGGGGAGGATGAGCCAACTGACCATGGCACCATGGTGCAGAAGGCCATTCAAGAGGGGGGAGCAAAAAGACAAGTGGTAGTTATAGGGGATTCTATAATTAGGGGGATAGATAGTATCCTTTGCAAGCTGGATTGGGAGTCCCGCATGGTGTGTTGCCTGCCCGGTGCCAGGGTGCAGGACATCTCTGACCGGCTTGAAAGGATATTGGAGCGGGAGGGGGAGGATCCAGTTGTTGTGGTCCACGTTGGGACTAACAACATAGGCAAGGCTAGGATGGAGGACCTGTTTGGGGATTATAAAGCACTAGGAACGAAATTAAGGAACAGGTCCTTGAGGGTCATAATCTCCGGATTACTGCCCGAGCCACGTGCAAGTTGGCTTAGGGATAAGAATATTAGGGAAGTAAACACATGGCTAAGGGAGCGGTGTGGGAAAGAGGGGTTCCATTTCATGGGGCATTGGCATCAGTTTTGGAACCGGGGGGATCTGTACCGATGGGACGGTCTCCACCTGAACCGATCTGGAACCAGTGTTCTAGCGAAACGGATAAATAGGGTGGTCTCTAGGACTTTAAACTAGTGACTCGGGGGGAAGGGAAAGGGAAAACGACAGGGAGTATGATAAATAAAAAGGTAAGCAGCAGGCTAACATGTGTGCAGGAGGGTTTAAGTTCAAGGCAGACGATGAAAGAAGCAGAAAGGAAGGATAACTCAGGAGTTATTATTAGAGATGTTGGGAATCATGAGGGTAAGAAAGCTAGCATAAAGGCACTTTACCTGAATGCTCGTAGCATTCGTAACAAGGTTGATAAGTTAACGGCACAAATCATCGCGAATAAATATGGTTTGGTAGCCATTATGGAGACATGGTTGCAGGTTGGTCACGACTGGGAGTTAAATATCCAGGGGCACCAGACTATTCGGAAGGACAGACAGGAAGGTAAGGGAGGTGGTGTAGCTCTGATACTCAAGGACGACATCAGGGCGGTGCTGAGAGATGATATAGGTTCTATGGAGAATGAGGTTGAATCCATTTGGGTGGAAATTAGTAACTCTAAGAAGAAAAAGTCATTGATAGGCGTAGTCTATAGGCCACCAAATAATAACATCACATTGGGGCGGGCAATAAACAAAGAAATAACTAATGCCTGTAAAAATGGTACGGCAATTATCATGGGGGATTTTAATCTACATGTAGATTGGTCGAACCAGCTCAGTCAGGGTAGCCTTGAGGAGGAATTCGTTGAGTGTATCCGTGATAGTTTTCTTGAACAGTATGTAATGGAACTGACGAGGGAGCAAGCTATCCCAGATCTAGTACTGTGTAATGAGACAGGAATAATTAATGACCTCATGGTTAGGGATCCTCTTGGAAGGAGTGATCACAGTATGGTTGAATTTAGGATACAGATGGAGGGTGTGAAGATAAAATCCAATACCAGGGTCCTGTGCTTGAACAAGGGGGACTACAATAGAATGAGGGAGGACTTGGCTAAAGTGGACTGGAAACAAAGATTTTACGATGGGACAGTTGACGAGCAGTGGAGGACTTTCAAAGCAATTTTTCAAAGTGCTCAGCAAAAGTATATTCCAGTGAAAAGGAAGGACTGGAAGAAAAGGGGTAATCTGCCATGGGTGTCTAAGGAAATAAGGGAGGCTATCAAATTGAAAAAGAAGGCAAAGTGGCCAAAAGCAGCATGAAACTAGAAGATTGGGAAAACTTTAAAGGTCAACAGAAAGCTACAAAAAGAGCTATAAAGAAAAGTAAGATGGAACATGAGAAAAAACTAGCACGGAATATAAAGACAGATAGCAAAAGTTTCTATAAATATATAAAACGAAAAAGAGTGGCGAAAGTAAACATTGGTCCTTTAGAGGATGAGAAGGGGAATTTAGTTATGGGATATGATGAAATGGCCGAGGCATTGAACAGGTATTTTGTATCGGTCTTCTTAGTGGAGGACATTAATAACATGCCAATAATTGACAAAGAGACGAACGTAGGTGAGGACCTGGGAACAATCATTATTACGGAAGAGGTAGTGTTGGGCAAGCTAATGGAGCTAAGGATTGATAAGTCTCCTGGCCCTGATGGAATGCATCCCAGGGTACTAAAAGAGATGGCGGGAGAAATAGCAGGTGCACTGACGGTAATTTTCCAAAATTCGCTGGACTCTGGGGTAGTTCCAGTTGATTGGAAAACAGCAGATGTGACGCCACTGTTTAAAAAAGGAGGTAGACAAAAGATGGGGAATTATAGACCGATTAGCTTAACCTCTGTAGTGGGGAAGATGCTTGAGTCTATTATCAAGGAAGAAATAGCAGGGCATCTCGATAGAAATTGTCCCGTTGGGCAGACGCAGCATGGGTTCATGAAGGGCAGGTCATGCTTGACAAATCTTTTGGAAGTCTATGATGACATTACGAGCAAGGTGAACAATGGGGACCCAGTGGATGTGGTGTACCTAGATTTCCAAAAGGCCTTCGACAAGGTGCCGCACAAGAGGCTGCTGCATAAGATAAGGATGCATGGCGTCAGGGGTAAAGTATTAGCATGGATAGAGGATTGGTTGACTAACAGGAAGCAGAGAGTGGGGATAAATGAGTGCTATTCTGGTTGGCAATCAGTCACTAGTGGTGTGCCTCAGGGATCGGTGTTGGGACCGCAATTATTTACAATTTATATAGATGATTTGGAGTTGGGGACCACGTGTAGGGTGTCAAAGTTTGCAGATGACACTAAGATGAGTGGCAGAGCAAAGTGTGCAGATGACTGTGAAACTTTGCAGAGGAACATAGATACATTGAGTGAGTGGGCAAAGGTCTGGCAGATGGAATACAATGTTAATAAATGTGAAGTCATTCATTTCGGTAGGAGTAACAGGAAAAAGGATTATTACTTGAATGGTAAAAAGTTGCAGCATGCTGCTATGCAGAGGGACCTAGGTGTCCTTGTGCATGAATCGCAGAAGGTTGGTCTGCAGGTACAGCAAGTAATTGGGAAGGCAAATGGAATTTTGTCCTTCATTGCTAAAGGGATTGAGTTTAAAAGCAGAGAGGTTATGTTGCAGCTGTATAAGGTACTGGTGAGGCCGCACCTGGAGTACTGTGTGCAGTTTTGGTCTCCTTACTTGAGAAAGGATATACTGGCACTGGAGAGGGTGCAGAGGAGGTTCACTAGGTTGATTCCGGAGTTGAGGGGGTTGGTTTATGAGGAGAGACTGAGTAGATTGGGATTATATTCATTGGAGTTCAGAAGAATGAGGGGGATCTTATAGAAACATATAAAATCATGAAGGGAATAGATAAGATACAAGTAGAGAGGATGTTTCCACTGGCAGGTGAAGCTAGGACAAGAGGGCATAGCCTCAAGATTAGAGGGAGCAGATTTAGGACTGAATTAAGAAGGAACTTCTTCACCCAGAGGGTTGTTAATCTATGGAATTCCTTGCCCAGTGAAGTAGTTGACGCTTCTTCAGTAAACGTCTTTAAAGCTAAGGTAGATATCTTTTTGAACAATTAAGGAATTAAGGGATACGGTGAGAGCGCGGGTAAGTGGATCTGAGTCCACGAAAAGATCAGCCATGATCTTATTGAATGGCGGAGCAGGCTCGAGGGGCCGGACGGCCTACTCCTGCTCCTAGTTCTTATGATCTTATGATCTCTAACAACAAGTTCAAAATCAAGGTAAATATTGGAAATGAATAAGCAATTGTCTGAAGGGTAGAAAACAGTGGGTACTTGCTAGAAGAGTTGCCAGAATGGGGTGCAAATCAGGGAACGTCACAGTCAAACTGTACAGAACTCTAGTCAGACGACACATTGAGTACGGTGTCCATTTTTAGTTACTGAGGCATGGGGAATAGCTTCAAGCACTAGAGGCAATATTGTGACAAGGCTGGTCCCAAGTGTTCAAGCAAAGAGTGAAGTAACTTTAACCTTCAAAAATGATAACTGAGAGGTGATTTTATTGAGGGAAATAAGATAGCAAATTAAATTCTGAGAGCAGGACCAGGGGATAGATACAAACCAGTAAAAGGCAAATTCAGGATTGATATCAGGAAAGTTCATCCAATTTATCAATATATGAAAGATGAATCAGATTGAGTCGGGAAGATGAAAAACCTAGAAATTATTTAACAATTGAATACCATAATGGATGGACTTTTGGGTCGTTATGGATGAATGAACCAAGATGGGGGAAAATGGCTTTTCGTATCCAAATTATCATGTGAACTCTTCTTGCTCCTATTGCCAGCACTCAAGATAACTTATGACCGTTGCAGAATTTTAGTCTCAACATAGGTCATCTCATTCACACTGAATAAAATAAAATAAATTAAATTTCAAAACCCTGAGGGGTAGATAGGGAGAAACTGCTCCCTTTGACAGAAGGTCAAGAACCAGAGAACACGGATTTAAGCTGACAGGCAAAAGAACCAAAGGCAACATGAGAAAAAAACTTTATGCAGTGAGTGGTTAGGATCTGCAATGTACTGCCGGAGTGTGGAGGTGGTAGATTCAACTGCAGCTGTCAAAAGAGAATTGGATAATTATCTGAAGAGAAAAAATTTGTAGGGCTACGGGGAAAAGGTGGGGAAGTAGGACTAGCCGAGTTGCTTTTGCAGAGAGCCGGCATGGACACAATGGGCCAAATGGACTCCTTCTGTGCTGTAACCATTCTATGATTCTAAAGGCTAACTGATGCACTCCCATGATGTAGCCTACACTGCTCCTGGACACCAACAACCGGATAAAAGTGTTCAGAAAAGGTGACTTATAAAAATAAAACAAATTCACTAACATGCATACTATACCACAGAAAGGGTTTGTTTTCCAGCATAAATCATAAAAATAAAGTCTTCCATTCACTTCGGTTCAAGTTTGAAACTTTCCTTTCAAAGTACCATTCACACAGATCTCATCAACCTTGTATCAGCTCTACCAGAATAATTTCCCAAAATTATACTGGTTACAATTACTCTTGAAATTAGGTATTTTTTATATCCTAGCCCTTTACACTGAATGTTAAGAAATATTTCTCATTTCTGTTTGCCTTCTCTACCTAATAAGAGTAGTCCAACATGAGCGCCCATCCAGACAACGCAAATAGCAGCTAATGGTGGTTTTCTTGAATTGTTTAATGTCCTCCAATTCCTCTTCTCTCATATCTGGTCTCTGAGCCACAAATAGTTGCATAAGGTTGAACAGTTCTTCAACAGCCTGTATAATGAAGAAACAGAAGAGAGTAGTTAGTTTTGTACAGAAAACCAACTGAACAATACATTAACAATTGAATGGCACTGATCAGTCAGCTACATAAAAAATACTGATTAGCATTATAACACCAATTTTTAAAAAAATTTGTTCTTGGGATGTGAGGGTCACTGGCAAGGCCAGCATTTATTGCCCATCCTTAATTGCCCTTGAGAAGGTGGTGGTGAGCCACCTTCTTGAACCAATGCAGTCCATATGGTATACGTACACCCACAGTGCTATTAGAAAGGGAATCCCAGGATTTTGACTCAGTGACAGTGAAGGGACGGTGATATACTTCCAAGTCAGGATGGCAAGACTTGGAAGGGAACATGCAGGCGGTGGTGACCCATGCGTCGTCTGCCCTTGTCCTTAGAGGTGGTAGAGGTTGAGGGTTTGAAATTTATATTGTGCCTTTAATGTAATAAAATGTCCCAAGACACATCACAGAAGTGTTAGAAAGCAAAATCTGACAACCAGCCATATAACGAGATATTAGGGCAGATGTATTTTAATGAGCATCTTAAAGAAGGAAAGAGCGGTAGAGAGGCGGAGAGATGTAGGGAGGGATTTCTAGGGCTTAGGGCCTTGGCAGCTGAAGGTGTGGCTACCAACGGTGGAAGGATTGAAATCAGGGATGCTCAAAAGGCCAGAATTAAAGGAGCGCACATATGGGGCTGGATTTTAAGCGCCCACTGCCGCGATTTCCTGCACGGCAGCTCATTTAAATAGCCCCGTCAACCTCCCCGCCCTCCCTAAAATCACTTAGATCGGGCGGGCTCTCTGACGCTGGCAATGGCGCCAGCTGTCTGTGTGCAGGTGCTGGTGCCATTTTCAAAGCGCAGCCAGCCATGCTGGCTAATTTAAATTTTTAAAGGGAGCCAGCCCACCCATTGTTCAAATCAAATTTCTGTCGCCCCTTTCCCACCCCACAATAATAAAATTCTGCCGTTCACCCCACCAAAATACTTACTTTACCAATATGACTCCTACACCCCCAAAACTGTACAAACTTCACCCCTTCCCACCATCCCCTACACTAATGAGAGTTTGACCCCGTTTCCATCCTCCCTTCCCCACCACTGCGGTGCCTGCTTTTCCCAGACGCTCTAAAGATAACAGCCCGATCGTAGGATCGCTGGTAAGTTTATTTAAATGTATACATTGTACTCATTTCAATATGGTAAGCAGGGTCCCGTTGCCCAGCGGTGGTGAAGGGGCCGCCACAAAGCCTCGCTGCCGTCGGATCGGGCCCAGCCCTCCTGGGATCGGGCTCCGTGGCGGTCTGCTGCCGGAACAATCTTCCGGCACCCCCCCTCGCCACGGAGCACTGTAAAATCCAAACCACGGTGTGGGTTGTGGGGCAAGGACGAGAATACTAAAATTGAGGTGTTCCTGGTCATGAGATGCTTGGCATTAGCTTAAGCAACACAATGAGGTACGTGGATTCCAGTTCCTTGAAGATCTCGAGGGTTTATTAACAGGTAAACTAATATACACAATACAGAGCAATCTATATACAGAATCTTTGTCCAGAGTGTTACATTGCAGAGTGAACACGGCTTCTAGTCATAAGACTATAGCCCGGTACTGAGCACATTAGCAAACAGTATTCTTAAAGGGACATCTCTCAAAGCAATCATACAACATCCCCTTTCTTTCCAAAGGAAAGTCTCGTATGCTACAATTAAAACACACAAAACTGAATATCAAAATTAGTTATACAGGGATGGAGATTAAAGATAGGAACTGTGGAATTTATGGGTGCAGAAGCTCAAGAGTCCATGTATCATTTCATAGGTTTGGCAACTCTTCCAGATCTCGTTATGGTACAACCTTCTGGGGATGTGGATTTCACCCTGGGCTGTTTTTGGCTTGCATCAATGTGTTGGTTGTGGTCCTGTTGTTCTGTCACACCCTCACTGGTGTGTGCCTTTTCGAGTCTGATGTGCGCAATTGGAGAATTACACACTTTTCTTAATTTTTTTAAATTTGCTGGCTAGGCCAGCATTTATTTCCCATCGCTAATTGCCCTCGAGAAGGTAGAGGTGAACTGCCTTCTTGAACCGCTGCATTCCCTGGGGTGTTGGTACACCCACAGTGCTGTTTGGCTTTGGTTCCTCTTCAACACTGCTCCGTTAGATGTTGTAACCTCATAAGACCTAGGTTCACTGTATACTTTGGATACCTCTGCGGGTAACCATGTTCTCATTGTGGGGGGGGGTGCGTAAGACCCTGACCTTTTGTCTTACGTGTAGTTGAGGTGGTTCCTCCCCTCCATGTCGTGCACCATTTTCATTCTCCCTTGTTTTTTGAACAGTGTCTCCTGTATATTGGAGAATTTGGACAGATGATGTCTTGGCAGAATAGTTCTCACTTGTCTGCCAAACGTGATCTCTGCTGGTGACAGTAAGCTCAGAGGTGTAGCTCTGAGGTGCAACATGGCAACACAAAAATCTTGATTTGTTGCCCTACACTTCAGGATTTAACTGTGCGAACCATTCACTCAGCAAGACCACCAGATCTAGGGTATTGTGGTGAGGTTGCCCCATTTGGCAAACTTGAAAGGTTTGTCTGTATACTGTGGCCCATTGTCAGAAATAATTTCTTCAGATGCACTAAACAGACTGAATATGGCACTCAATGTGTCTGCGAAAACTGTGCTTGAAGTGTCTTTTATCTGCCTGACAATTGGAAATTTGAAGAAATAAATCGGTGAGCAAGATAAAGTCGGCTCCATTCACGGTAAATAGATCAGTGGCGATTTTGAAACAAGGGACTGACGGAATCTCAAGGGTGTAGAGTTTCTTTGCATTGTTGTGGCTGGTAGCTCTGTCATGCCTTGCACATCCTCACTAACTTTTCAATGTTACCGTTGATCCCTGGCCAATAAACAGTGTCTCGTGCCAGTCGTCTCGTTCACTCTATACTCATATCGCCTTGGCGAAGTTGTGACAAGATGTCCTGTCGGACAGCTTTGGGCACAATCACTTGTTTTTCTTTGAAGGTTACGCCTCGAGATACCGAGTTCATCTCTATAGGCCAAAAGCATCTGAGGGTTTCTGGCACCTCTTTTATTGCATCAGGCCATCCTTCTATGATGAATCTCCATAGTGCCTTCAGTTGTGGGTCATTGGCTGTTTCTGACTGCAGTTTGTGCTGATTAAAATGCAGTAAATCAATTTTGAGCACATCTTCCACCTTGTGTCCATGCTGTCTACTTGTAGATCCGGTGGGACTTCTCCATTCTTGTTTGGATTTGATAATCTCCTCAGCATATCTGAGGTGACTATTTTGGTATCTGGTTTGCAACAGATGTCGAAGGCGTACCCCTGTACTTTCGCTAAATGTCACTGTAATCAAGGTAGTGTACTTGTCAAAGGTTTGTGCCAGATCATCTCCAGTGGTTTGTGGTCAGTTTCCACAATGAACTGCTTACCAAACAGATAAGTTTCATGTGTTTCAAGCTCCATGTTTGAGTAATTGGATTGTGCTGAGGATAAACTTTTGGATCCGAATGCAATTCATAGATATCATAGAAAGTTTAAGACACAGTAAGAGGCCACTTGGCAAATCATGTCTGTGCCATCTGAAAAATGATCCACCCATTATAATCCCATCTTCCAGCTGCAAGGGGAGACTGGTGTATGGGGATCATGGGAGACTTGGCATAAAACTTCGGCCCCTGAAACGTGAGAAAAGCTGATCTGTGAGACACAGAGAACCACATGAATAATCTAATCAAGAGGTAGACAAGATCAGTGGGGAGACACACGAATCACATGAATAACCTAAATCAAGAGGCTGACGAGGTGAATAATACGATCAAGGCAGGATGAGATTAGGGAAGACAGTAGATGGGAGATGATGTAATTAAAGAAACAGCTCATCAAGTAAACCTCTTGCAACTGTATAAAGTGACATGCTCGTAATAAAGATCGCTCGTTTGGACAAGACATCCGACTCTCGAGGCGTTTATGGATACTGGGGCAAGCCCTCATCTTTACACAGCATTTGGTCCGTAGCCCTGCAGATTACGGCACTTGAGGTGCATATCCAGACTCCTTTTGAATGAGTTGAGGGTTTCTGCCTCAACTACCCTTTCAGGCAGCGAGTTCCAGACCCCCACCACCCTCTGGGTGAAAAAGCTTTTCCCTCATCTCCCCTCTAATCTTTCGACAATCACTTTAAATCTATGCCCCCTTGTCACTGACCTCTCTGCTAAGGTTAATAGGCCCTTCACCTCCACTCTATCCAGGCCCCTCAAAATTTTGTACATTTCAATCAGATATCCCCTCAGCCTTCTCTTCCAAGGAGAACAACCCCAGCTATCCACCTTTCCTCATAGCTACATTTTTCCAATCTTGGCAACATCCTCGTAGATTTCCTTTGCACCCTCTCTAGTGCAATTATATTCTTTCTGTAATGAGGTGACCAGAACTGCACACAGTACTCAAGTTGTGGCCTAACTAATGATTTATACAGTTCTGGCATCACCTCCCTGCTCTTATATTCTATACCTCGGCTAATAAAGGAAAGGATTCCGTATGCCTTCTTAACCACCTTATTGACCTGTCCTGCTACCTTCAGGGATCTGTGGACATTCGCTCTAAGGTCCCTCACTTCCTCTACACCTCTCAGTATTTTCCCATTAATAGTGTATTCCTTTGCCTTGTTTGACCTCCCCAAATGCGTCACTACACACTTCTCCAGGTTGAATTCCATTTGTCACTTTTCTGCCCAACTGACCAGACCATCAATATCTTCCTGCAGCTTACAGCTATCCTCCTCGCTATCTACCACACAGCCAATCTTTTGTTGTCTGCAAACTTCTTGGCCATGCCCCCTACATTTACGTCCAAATCATTTATAGCATAAAAAGCAGGGGACCCAGTTACCGAGCCCTGCGGAACGCCACTGGAACCAGCCCTTCAGTCGCAAAAACACCCATCAACAATTACCCTTTGCTTCCTGCCACTGAGTCAATTTTGTATCCACCTTGCTGCATTTCCCTGGATCCCATGGGATTTTATTTTTTTAAACCAGTCTGCCATGTGGGACCTTGTAAAAAGCCTTGCTAAAATCCATGTAGACCACATCAACTACACTACCCTCATCGATCTTCCTTGTTACTTCTTCAAAAAGTTTGATCAAGTTGGTCAAACAAGATCTTCCCTTAACAAATCCATGCTGACTATCCTTGCTAAACCTGTGCCTTTCTAATTGACAGTTTATCCTGTCTCTCAGAATAGATTCCAATAATTTGCCCACCACTGAGGTTAGACTGACTGGCCTGTAATTATTCAGTCTATCCCTCGCTGCCTTTTTAAACAGAAGTAAAATGTCAGCAGTTCTCCAATCCTCCGTCACCACACGTGTATCCAGTGAGGACTGAAAAATGATGGTCAGACCTTCTGCTACTTCCTCTCGCTTCTTTTAACAGCCTGGGGTGCATTTCATCCAGCCTTGGTGATTTATCAACTTTCAAGGATGCTAATCCCACTAATACTTCCTCTCTCCCTATATTTATCACATCCAATACTTCACACCCCTCTCCCTTAACTACAATATCGGCATCATTCCCCTCTTTTGTGAAGACGGACGCAAAGTATTCATTCAACATCTTCCGCCCTACACATAGGTTACCTTTTAGGTCTTTTATGGGCCCTACTCTCTCCTTAGTTATCCTCTTACTCTTAATGTATTGATAAAACATCTTTGGGTTCACCTTGATTTTGCTTGCCAATATTCTTCCATGCCCTCTCTTTGCTTTCCTAATTCCCTTTTTGATTTCACCCATCCACTTTCTATACTCCTTTCAGCTTTCTGTAGTATTGGAGTTCTTGTTGGAAATAAGGTTTCCTTTTCTGCCTTAGCTCCTTGACATCCATGGGGCTCTAGATTTGGCTGTTTCACCCTAAAATCCAGCTCTTTGCCTTTGTGGGAACATGTTTACTCTGAACCCCTTGAATCTCCCCTTTGAATACCTCTCACTGCTCTGACACTGATTTACCTTCAAGTAGCTGTTTCCAGTCCACTTGCGCTAAATCACTCCTTAGTTTAGTAAAATTGGCCTTTCCTCAAATGAGTACTCTAACTCCTGTTCTTTCTCCGTCCTTTTCCATAATTATGTTAAAACTGATTGAATTATGATCATTACCACCAAAATGATCTCTCACTGCCACTCCTTCCACCTGTGCATCTTCATTTCCTAAAACTAAGTCTAAAACTGCACCCTCTCTTGTTGGACTTGCTACATACTGGCCAAAATGTTCCTCCTGAATGCACCTCAAAAATTCTGCTCCCTCAATTCCTCTCACGCTAAAACAATCCCAGTTAATATTAGGGTAGTTAAAATCCCCTACTACTACTGTCCTATTGTTCTTGCACTTCTCAGAGATTTGCCTACATATCTGCTCTTCTATCTCCTTCTGTTTGGGGGTCTATTGTACACTCCCAGCAGAGTGATTGCCCCTTTTTTTGTTCCTTAGTTCAATTCATATGGCCTCATTTGATAAACCTTCCAATGTATCATCCCTCCTCACAGCTGTAACTGTTTCTTTGACCAAAATTGCCACTACCCCTCCTTTCTTATCCCCCTCCCTATCGTGTCTGAAAACCCTGTAACCAGGAACGTTGAGCTGCCATTCCTGTCCCTCCTTAAGCCATGTTTCTGTAATAGCTATGAAATACTGCCATGTGACTATCTGTGCCCTCAGCTCATCTGCTTTATTTGTTATACCGTGACAGGGTTCCCCTTGTCCTCACTTTTCATCCCACCAGCCTCCATATCCAAAGGATCATCCTCCGCCATTTTCGCCACCTCCAGCGTGATGCCACTACCAGTCGCATCTTCCCCTCCCTTCCCCTGTCAGCATTCCGAAGGGATCGTTCCCTCCGCGACACCCTGGTCCACTCCTCCATTACCCCCACCACCTCGTCCCCGTCCCAGGGCACCTTCCCTTGCAATCGCAGGAGGTGTAATACCTGCCCATTTACCTCCTCTCTCCTCACTATCCCAGGCCCCAAACACTCCTTTCAGGTGAAGCAGCGATTTACTTGTACTTCTTTCAATGTAGTATACTGTATTCGCTGCTCACAGTGTGGTCTCCTCTACATTGGGGAGACCAAGCGCAGACTGGGTGACCGCTTTGCGGAACATCTCCGCTCAGTCCGCAAGCAGGACCCTGAGCTTCCGGTTGCTTGCCATTTCAACACTCCCCCCTGCTCTCATGCTCACATCTCTGTCCTGGGATTGCTGCAGTGTTCCAGTGAACATCAACGCAAGCTCGAGGAACAGCATCTCATCTACCGATTAGGCACACTACAGCCTGCCGGACTGAACATTGAGTTCAATAATTTCAGAGCATGACAGCCCCCCACTTTACTTTCATTTTTAGTCATTTTTAGTTATTTTTTCTTCCTTTTTTTTTTTTGCATTCCTTTTTACATTTTTTGCATTTATTTCATTTCATCTTAGTTTGTTCAGTTTGCTTACCCACTGTTTTTTTCAGGTTGTTTTTCTTCAGGTTTGCACTTGCTGATGTTCTATATTCAGTATATTCACACCTAATCTGTACTAATGCTTTGTCTTTCAAAACACCATTAACATATTGTTTGCCTTTGCTCTGTGACCTTTTGGTCAGCTATGTGGCCTGGTCCAATCTGCACCTTCTCCTTTGTTATCTCTTGCCCAACCCCCACCTCACTTGTTTATAATCTGTGACTTTTCTAATATTTGTCAGTTCCGAAGAAGGGTCACTGACCCGAAACGTTAACTCTGCTTCTCTTTCCACAGATGCTGCCAGACCTGCTGAGTGAATCCAGCATTTCTTGTTTTTGTTTCAGATTTCCAGCATCCGCAGTATTTTGCTTTTATTTTAGTGTTTAATTCACTGCCACTCCTCTTCCAGGAATGCCTACCTTGAAGAAGTTCTGCTCTTCTCTCCGACGGGATTTTCGTTTGTCTCTTTTACCTTGTTCACCTTCATTGCTTTCTATTTCCCTCCTGGTGTTTGATAAGGTATCTACCAAAACTCGTTTTCACAGCCACATCTCCTTCCTCAGTGACTGTCTCCGGCTCCGACTGATTCCACGTGGATTCCAACTGCAGTTTCACCCATCATGCTTTGAAACCACCCAGGATCACAGGTATCTCCGAGAAATACAACGTTCCTCGGACTGCTACTCTCGCCGCATCCTGAGATCCACACTCAGTGCTATGCGCCGCCATATGCACACACTGGACCTCTCTCTCCAGCAGCACCGTCTCACCTTATCTCAAATCTGTTCTACTCCGCAGTTTCATCTCATCTTACGTCTCATCCGACGCATTAACAAAAAACTTTTTTTCTTCCTTTCAGGTGTTAAGGAACGCAAGCTCCAGCAGCTGATGGGGACTAATGCCCCTCCAGATCCTCCTTCCGCTTCACTTCCCTCTGACCCCACCCCTTCTGATCTGACCCCTTGCTGTGTATTCACTATACCCTCTGACCTCCCCCTCTCTGATGCTGAACGTTCTGTACTCAGCAAAGGACTCAGTTTTATCCCCTTACGCCCCCACCTCAATGAATTTCGCGCTCGGCATGACGTTGAGCTCTTCTTCCGTCGCCTCCGCCTCCGGGCTCACTTCTTTGACCAGGAGTCCTCCCCCCGACCAGCAGACCCATTCACCCGCCTCCAGCATTCTCCCTCTACCTGGACCCCTCACCCTGGCCTCTTACCCGCTCTTGATCTCTTCATTGAAAACTGTCGGCGAGACATTGGTCGTCTCAATTTCTCTGCCCCCCTCACTCACTCTAACCTGTCCCCCTCTGAACTTGAGGCATTCCGTTCTCTCAGGTCTAACCCCGACATGGTCATCAAACCTGCAGACAAGGGTGGTGCTGTTGTTGTATGGCGTACCGACCTCTACCTTGCAGAAGCTCAACGCCAACTCACAGACACCTCTTCCTACCTCCCTCTGGACCATGACCCCACCACCGAACATCAAGCCACCGTCCAAAGGACTGTCACTGACCTCATCTCCTCTGGAGATCTTCCCTCTACAGCTTCCAACCTCATAGTCCCGCAACCCCGGACAGCCCGCTTCTATCTCCTTCCCAAAATCCACAAACGGGACTGTCCCGGCAGACCCATTGTGTCAGCCTGCTCCTGCCCAACTGAACTTATTTCTTCCTATCTAGACTCTATCTTTTCTCCGCTGGTGCAGTCTCTTCCCACCTACATCCGTGACTCTTCTGACGCCCTACGTCATTTTGACAATTTCCAGTTTCCTGGTCCCAACCGCCTCCTCTTCACTATGGACGTCCAATCGCTCTACACCTCCATCCCCCACCAGGATGGTTTGAGGGCTCTCCGCTTCTTCCTGGAACAGAGGCCCAACCAGTCCCCATCCACCACCACCCTCCTCCGCCTGGCTGAACTTGTTCTCACATTGAACAACTTCTCCTTCAACTCCACGCACTTCCTTCAAGTAAAAGGTGTCGCTATGGGTACCCGCATGGGTCCTAGTTATGCCTGTCTTTTTGTGGGATATGTCGAGCATTCTTTGTTCCAGTCCTACTCAGGCCCCCTCCCCCAACTCTTTTTCCGGTACATTGATGACTGTATCGGTGCCGTTTCCTGCTCCCGCCCCGAACTCGAAAACTTTATCAACTTTGCTTCCAATTTCCACCCTTCTCTCACCTTTACATGGTCCATCTCTGACACTTCCCTTCCCTTCCTCGACTTCTCTGTCTCCATCTCTGGGGATAGGTTGTCTACCAATATCCATTATAAGCCCACTGACTCCCACAGCTACCTCGACTACACTTCTTCACACCCTACCTCCTGTAAGGACTCCATTCCATTCTCCCAGTTTCTCCGTCTCCGACGCATCTGCTCTGATGATGCTACCTTCCATGACGGTGCTTCTGATATGACCTCCTTTTTCCTCAACCGAGGATTTCCCCCCACTGTGGTTGACAGGGCCCTCAACCGTGTCCGACCCATTCCCCGCACCTCTACCCTCACCCCTTCCCCTCCCTCCCAGAACCGTGACAGGGTTCCCCTTGTCCTCACTTTTCATCCCACCAGCCTCCATATCCAAAGGATCATCCTCCGCCATTTTCGCCACCTCCAGCGTGATGCCACTACCAGTCGCATCTTCCCCTCCCTTCCCCTGTCAGCATTCCGAAGGGATCGTTCCCTCCGCGACACCCTGGTCCACTCCTCCATTACCCCCACCACCTCGTCCCCGTCCCAGGGCACCTTCCCTTGCAATCGCAGGAGGTGTAATACCTGCCCATTTACCTCCTCTCTCCTCACTATCCCAGGCCCCAAACACTCCTTTCAGGTGAAGCAGCGATTTACTTGTACTTCTTTCAATGTAGTATACTGTATTCGCTGCTCACAGTGTGGTCTCCTCTACATTGGGGAGACCAAGCGCAGACTGGGTGACCGCTTTGCGGAACATCTCCGCTCAGTCCGCAAGCAGGACCCTGAGCTTCCGGTTGCTTGCCATTTCAACACTCCCCCCTGCTCTCATGCTCACATCTCTGTCCTGGGATTGCTGCAGTGTTCCAGTGAACATCAACGCAAGCTCGAGGAACAGCATCTCATCTACCGATTAGGCACACTACAGCCTGCCGGACTGAACATTGAGTTCAATAATTTCAGAGCATGACAGCCCCCCACTTTACTTTCATTTTTAGTCATTTTTAGTTATTTTTTCTTCCTTTTTTTTTTTGCATTCCTTTTTACATTTTTTGCATTTATTTCATTTCATCTTAGTTTGTTCAGTTTGCTTACCCACTGTTTTTTTCAGGTTGTTTTTCTTCAGGTTTGCACTTGCTGATGTTCTATATTCAGTATATTCACACCTAATCTGTACTAATGCTTTGTCTTTCAAAACACCATTAACATATTGTTTGCCTTGCTCTGTGACCTTTTGGTCAGCTATGTGGCCTGGTCCAATCTGCACCTTCTCCTTTGTTATCTCTTGCCCAACCCCCACCTCACTTGTTTATAATCTGTGACTTTTCTAATATTTGTCAGTTCCGAAGAAGGGTCACTGACCCGAAACGTTAACTCTGCTTCTCTTTCCACAGATGCTGCCAGACCTGCTGAGTGAATCCAGCATTTCTTGTTTTTGTTTCAGATTTCCAGCATCCGCAGTATTTTGCTTTTATTTGTTATACTTCTTGCATTGAAATAGATACCCTTGAGCACTACCAAACTTTATTTTCTAACCTTTGTTTCCTCTGTCTTCCAGACTCATCCATTAATTTTCTGCCCTCCATTTTCATTTCTGATTTTGTCCCAACTGAGTCTACCCTCAGGTCCCCATCCCCCTGCCAAACTAGTTTAAACCTTCCCCAACAGCACTAGCAAAACGCCCCGCAAGGAACTCAGTCCTGGCTCTGTCCAGGTGCAACCCGTCCGGCCTGTACAGGTCCCATCTCCCCCACAGCCGGTCCCAATGTCCCAGGAATCTAAAGCCCTCCCTCCTGCACCATCTTTCCAGTCACGCATTCATCTGTCTTATCCTTCTATTTCTATACTCACTTTTGCGTGGCACTAGGAGTAATCCGGAGATGACTACTTTTGAGGTCCTGCTTGCTAATTTCTTACCTAACTCCCTAATTCTGACTGCAGGACCACATCCCTCTTTCTACCTATGCCATAGGTTCCGATGTAGACCGCGACTGCTAGCTTCTCACCCTCCCCCTTCAGGATGCTCTGCAGCTGCTCAGTGACATCTTTGACCCTGGCACCAGGGAGGCAACACCATCCTGGATTCATATCTGGGGCCACAGAGATACCTGTCTGTTCCCCTGACTATTTAATCACCTATCACTATGTCTCTTCCAGTCTTCCCTGTAACCCCCTGTGCAGCTGAGCCACCCATGGTGCCATGGACTTGGTTCTAGCTGCACTCCCCAGGTGAAGCACTTTTCTCAGTATTCAGAATTCAATACCTGTTGGAGAGGGAGATGCACTCAGGAGTCTCCGGCACACCTGCCTGATTCTTTGTGACTGCCTGGCGGTCACCCATTCCCTCTCTCCCTGCATAATCAAGCTGTGGGGTGATCACATCTATAAACGTGCTATCCAAGTAGCTCTCATCCTCATGAATGCACCGCAGAGTCACCAGCTACTGCTCAAGTTCCAAAACGCAGAGTTTAAGCTGCTTTAATTAACACTTCCTTCTCAAATGGTTCTCCAGGATACGGGAAGCATCCTGGAGCTCCCATATAGCACAGGAGGTGTACTCTCTAGGTTGAAGCACCCCTGCCATTCCTTAATTTATTAGTTGACCCCTTGATACTGCTAAAAAGAAACCTTACCAATACTACAATACCTTAGAACTAATTAAACCTTACTAGTACTGATAAATCTTACTAATAATCAATACAGTTCACTTATTAAAATAAACCTTACTCAACAAAAATCACCAGCTACTCACTTGTACCTCATTAATACTTTAACTCATTTTTAGTCTACCAGTTGTTGAGAAGCTATAACCCAGCTATTTACACACGCACCCTAACAGTAGTGTACTAACCCAGCTATTTACAGATACTCCCTAACAGCAGTTATTCACCAACCAATCACCTTGCAGCTTTCCTGTGATGTCACTGTTCACTTGTTTTTTTTCAAACTTGGGCGCGTCTGGACTCCTCTCCGCTGCTCTCCCAGAAGGTAAATAATTGGTTTGCCATCCTGCAGAATGCACGCTCCTAGCCCTTTCTGTGAGGCGTTGACTTCCAGGATTGTCTTCTTCCTTGGATCATAGTACTGCAGGGTACAAATTTATGCTGACAATGCTTGTTTGAGAGACTCAAACATATGCTGATGGCCCTCCCGCCATACATATGGTATGTCTTTAAGAGCTCTCTCAGCAATGATCAGAAAAATCTGGAATGTATGGTGCCAAAAAGTTGAAAAATCCAAGGCATCTCTAGATCATCTTTGTCTTCTGGAGCAGGCATAGGCATCTTTGACTGTACCTGGGTCAGGATAGATTCTGCAACCTGAATAGATGGAGCCAAAGAAATTGATCCGACTTGCATTCACCAGGCACTTCTTGCTGTTAAAAACGAGCCCTTCGCAACAAGCGACTACCATCAGTGAGTGAAGATTTTGATCATGCTCTTCTTTGATATTGCGGTAATAGGCAAAACCATCGGCAATGCATATACATCGAGGCACGTTTTCTATAATTCTGTCCATATGCTGCTGAAACAGGCCTTGACTGACAGATAAGCCGAATGGGAGTCTCTGGAAGCAATATCTTCAAAATGGTGTTCTGAAGGTGATGATTTCCGGAGATTCCTTAGCTAGGTGTACCAACCAATATTCATGTTTAGCATCCAACTTGCAGAAGAATTTAGCTCCTGTGAACTTGGGATTCAATTCCTCTGGTGTCGGAATCTTGTACAGTCATCTCTTTAGGGAGAGGTTTAGACGCCTTGGATCTAGACATATCCTGATTGCTCCATCCTTCTTTAGTATGCATGTAATTGAGCTGCACCAGTCTGTGCGATGATGCCATTGCGTTTCATGTCATCCAACTTGTGTTTAAGCTTTTCTTGTACGCGCACACTGCACTTTCTGGCAGGGTCGATTGACGGAATTGCATCCTCTAAGGTGCAGTACGGCATCACCTTTGAAATCTTCTACAGCGTTGAACCTGTCGGGTATGTCTGTTGTAAGTCCTGGACTGACTCAATGCGGGTACACTTGGTCTCTTCTGCTGTAATGGATACCTTAGTGATCTCATGGATAGTCACGATGTTGAGGTCCTTACACGCTGGTAGTCTTGCTGCTGCTGGTCCGCTCATGCCTACCAGGTAAAATATTTGTGATTTCCATGCTGAATTGCCATAGCTGCATTGCAAGTGTGCTACTGCAAGGAATGAGTGACTCATTGTATGCAGTAAACTTTGCAGTTGTTGGTTGTATCATTAATTTCCAAAGACATATCCTTCAGGATTCAGACTGGTAGGATATTTACACTAGCTCCCGTGTCAATTTTTGTCTCGAGTCTGTGTTTGCCAACTTTCTTTGGGCACATGATAGTAGCAAAAGCTTCCAGTTGTTTGACTCCATCAATACAGTGTGTCAGGTTCACAAAGTGAAATGTCTGCTCATCTTCTGGCTGAGAATTGCTCCACTCTGAGTCTTGTCTCAGGTCTATTTTGCTGTAGACTTCGTGTACTGGCTTGCGTTTACGCAGGTCTCTGGTGCTCTCCTTGCTGCAAGAGTTTATTTCCCTTGTTCATGCTCGATTGGTTTAATGGGTTTTTTCTCTCTCTCAGTTGTGGCTGCGTTAATGGAGACTGCTGTGTTCAGGGTTTCCCGCGCTTTTTCTTTTCATTTCACTATTGGACTTTTTTTTTCTCAGTTTGCGCGCTTTTCAGGGTTTTCCCTTTTATTCTCTCGCTCACATGGAACCTTTAGAAAAATAATTTCAAAGGCTTTTTTCCCCCCTCGATTGTCGGCACAATGACTCACCCGATCACTTGCTTTTCAGCAATGCTTCCATTCTATGGAGCTTTTCTCAGCCTTCTAAGGTATGTAGCTTCTTTCACTCTTTTCAGGTACTTGTTTTAAAGTTTCTTCACTTGTTGCTTCAAATTTTCTCTTGTTTTCTATATTGCTTTTAAACCTTGTTTGCTGTTTTACTCGTGGTCTTGAAGCTTATCTCTTGTCTTTTCACCACCACTGCCACCATGTCATGAGATTCTTTGTATTATCTTAAGTAACACAATGAGGTACATGGATTCCAGTTCCTTGAATATCTCTAGACGGTTTATTAACAACTAAACAAGTACATACAATAGAGCAAACTATATACTGAACCTTTGTCCAGAGTGTTACAGCTCAGAGTGAACCTGACTTCTAGTCACATGATTATATCCTCATACTTGGCTCATTAGCATACTGAATTCTTAGAGGGACATCACTCTTAAAGCAATCATACAACATTCCTTAACTGGGAGCCAGTGTAGGTCAGTGAGCACAGGGGTGATGGGTGCACAAGACTTAGGGCGAGTTCGGATACGGGCAGCAGAGGTTTTGATGATTTAAAGTTTACAGGGGTAGAGTGAGGGGGGCCAGTTAGGAGTGCACTGGAATAGTCAAGTCCAGAGGTAACAAAGGAATGGATGAGGGTTTCAGCAGCAGCAGTGGAGCAGAGGCGGGGCAGAATTGGGTTACTCGATGGAGGTGGAAATAGAAACAGGCATTTAGTCCTGGCGTGGATGTGTGGTTGGAAGCTCATGGGGGTCAAATATGACACCAATGTCATGTACAGCCTGGTTCAGCCTCAAAGTTGCCGGAGGGGGGAAATTCTATGGGTATTTTATGTGGTCCCTACAGTATGACAGAGTCCTGAGACAATACTACTATGAGTGTTCATTGGTAGTTTATAACGGTCATAGTTTGTCCATACCAGAGGTACTCACTTTTACTTAATGATTTAGACGTGATTATTGGAGATATGAGCAGTAAGTTCGCAGATGACACTAAAATTGGTGGTGTCGTAAATAGTGAGGAGGAAAGCCTTAGATTACAGGACGATATAGATGGACTGGTAGGATGGGCAGAGCAGTGGCAAATAAAATTTGATCCTGAGAAGTGTGAGGTGATGGGAGGACTAACAAGGCAAGGGAATATACAATGGATGGTCGGACCCTTGGAAGTATAGAGGGTCAGAGACGCCTTGGTGTACTTGTCCATAGATCACAGAAGGCAGCAGCACAGGTAGATAAGGTGGTTAGGAAGGCATATGGGATACTTGCCTTTATTAGTCGAGGCATAGAATATAACAGCAGGGAGGTTATAATGGAGCTGTTTAAAATGCTAGTTAGGCCATAGCTGGAGTACTGTGTACACTTCTGGTTGCCACACTATAGGAAGGATGTGATTGCACTGGAGAGGGTGCAGAGGAGATTCACCAGGATGTTGCCTGGGCTGGAACATTTCAGCTTTGAAGAGAGACTGGATAGGCTAGGGTTGTTTTCCTTAGAGCAGAGAAGGCTAAGGGGAGACCTGATTGAGGTATACAAAATTATGAGGGGCACAGATAGGAAAAAACTTTTTCCCTTAGCAGAGGTGTCAACAACCAGGGGGCATAGATTTAAGGTAAGGGGCAGGAGGTTTAGAGGGGATTTGAGGAAATTCTTTTCACCCAAAGGGTGGTTGGAATCTGGAACACACTGTCTGAATGGGTGGTACAGGCAGGAACCCTCACAATATTTAAGAAGTATCTAGATGAGCACTTGAAATGCCATAGCACACAAGGCTACGGGCCAAGTGCTGGAAAATGGGATTAGAACAGATAGGCGCTTGAAGGCCAGCACAGACATGATGGCCGAAGAGCCTGTTTCTGTGCTGTATAACGATGATTTGAAGCTTGCTCTCCAACACAACACCATAAGTTAATTAATATAATTTCTGAACTGGATCGTCAATAATTGCTACACTTGAGAAGGTGATGGCATGGCTTGATGGAGAATGAAGTGTTAGGATAGATTGTTTCCACTGCGTCTGAGAGACAGGAACGAAAGGGTAAACTTTAAGATGATCACAAAAAGATTACATCCTTTTAAAATGAATTCTATCAGACAGTAGTCTGTGGAAAGGCGAGGCATGCGAGAAAGCAGTTATGTATTTTCCGAAAGTCATGAATCTACACAACAAAGCTGATGAAAGTTAATTGTCATGGAAATTTGTTTGCTTTACATGCGGGTACTAATATCATATAATGTCTATGCTTCTCCAGGAGAATTACAGTTGGCTAATCAGCACATTCAAGAGTAAAGGACCCAGAGTCATGGTCTCAGGTCCACTATTTGTGCTTTCTGACTGACCAGAGAGGAACAGCATGATAAATGGACTGAGCTTATGGCTTGAGGAACTAGGCCGGAAAGAAAGGCCGAGATAATTGGATAACTGAAAGACATTTTGCGGAAAAGTAAAACATTTTAGTTGGGATGGCCTTCATTTAGATTAGATTAGATTAGAGATACAGCACTGAAACAGGCCCTTCGGCCCACCGAGTCTGTGCCGACCATCAACCACCCATTTATACTAATCCTACACTAATCCCATATTCCTACCAAACATCCCCACCTGTCCCTATATTTCCCTACCATCTACCTATACTAGTGACAATTTATAATGGCCAATTTACCTATCAACCTGCAAGTCTTTTGGCTTGTGGGAGGAAACCGGAGCACCCGGAGAAAACCCACGCAGACACAGGGAGAACTTGCAAACTCCACACAGGCAGTACCCGGAATCGAACCCAGGTCCCTGGAGCTGTGAGGCTGCGGTGCTAACCACTGCGCCACTGTGCCGCCCAATTTGAATTGGTTGGATGCTCAGAGATTGGCTGAGAATGTTGATATAGTTATTGAGGGGGCATTATGCTAGAAGGGATGGGAATGTTTTAGCTAATTAGTATAGCTTATTGAAGAACATAAGAAATATGAACAGTATGCCATAGGGCCCCTTGAGCCTGTTCCATTCAGTATCATGAATGATCTTTGACCTCAATTCAAAGTCTGTGTAATAGGGGTTTTTAATTTCCCAAGTATTCAATAGTCCAGTGGTGATATATCTAGTATTAAGAGTAGGATGGCTGTATGATTTGTCGATATCATACATGATTGATTTCTTATACAACACTAGTGAGGAAAGAAAGACCAGGCTTGCATTTATGTAGCATCCTTCATCTCAGGCCAGCAAAAAGTGCTTTACAGCCAATGAAGTAACTTTTGAAGTACAGTCACAGTCGTATAGTTGGCAAATGCAGTGGATAATGTGTGTACAGCAAGGACCCACAAACAGAAATGAGACTAATGGCCAGTGACCATAATATTATTAGATTTAACTTGATCAGCCAAACTAATGCCATTAAAAAACTGTCCCAGATTTTAAGAGGGCTATATTTGCAAAGTTGTCAGATAACTTGAGCATACGAACAGACGAACATACGAATTCGGAGCAGGAGTAAGCCAATCAGCCCTTCAAGCCTGCTCTGCCATTCAATAAGTTCATGGCTGAACTGATTACTCCACATTTCCACCTACCCCCAATAACCTTCCATCCCCTTGCTTATCAAGAATCTATCTGCCTCTGCCTTAAAAATATTCAAAGACTCTGCTTGTACCGCCTTTTGAGGAACAGAGTTCCAAAGACTCAAGACCCTCAGAGAAAAAATTTCTCCTCATCTCTGTCTTAAATGGGCCACCCCTTATTTTTAAACAGTGACCCCCTAGTTCTAGATTCCCCCACAAGGGGAAACATCCTTTCCACATCCACCCGGTCAAGACCCCTCAGGATCTTATGTTTCAATCAAATCGTCTCTTACTCTTCTAAATTCCAGCAGATACAAGCCTAGCCTGTTCAACCTTTCCCCATAAGATAACCCGTATTAGTCTAGTAAACCTTCTCTGTACTGCCTCCAACGCATTTACATCCTTCCTTAAATAAGGAGACCAGTACTGTACACAGTACTCTAGATGGGGTCTCACCAATGCTCTATATAGCAGAAGCATAACCACCCTACTTTTGTATTCAATTCCCCTTGCGATAAACGATAAGATTCCATCAGCTTTCCTAATTACGTGCTGTACCTGCATACTAACCCTTTGCGATACATGCACTCAGATACAGAGCCTTTAGTTTGTTTTTTAAATTATTTTTGTAACCTCCAGCCTTGATTTACTCAGATTTGTACGCTCTGTCCCTTTCCGTCAGTCTGTTTATCTTTTTCCATATTAATACCTTTCTCACTTGCCTTGTCTCTACTCCTTGATTAACCATATCTTCCCAAATTTGATCCCTTGCCCCCACTATTCAGTTTATATGGATTATAGGTAAGGGAGGACTAGGGACACAAGTATAAATTGTGTAAGCATAGAACTTTTGAGTGCCAAGTAGTACTTATTTTTGCACACTTCTGGAAGAAGCAGTCAACACATGCAGTGAATTGCTCTAAGCATTCAAGAGGGAGCTGCATGAGTTCCTGAGAAGGACTAACATCTCTGCATACAGAAGTTGGTGGGCCACTAGGGAATGTGCTACCCTGTTATTGTGGTCTCCTGAAAGTTATTTAATCATCTTTGGGGCCCAGTAATCTTAAAACTTTGTTCACGTGGCAAACCTCCGAGTTTCACGTGTCTTCAATGGTTTCTGTTCCCTGAGAGATGAGCAGGCAGGCAGACAGGCAGGAGAAGAGAGGTTCTCAGTCCCAGGAGAAGGTCTTTACTTCATGAGCACACGACTTTGTCTGCCTGGCAATTCCTTTGTTTTGGAGTTCAAATTCAAAAAGCTCCCAGGGTGTGCAGCAGGTTAGTCATGTGACAAGCTCCTTATATGGAACAGGCTCCAACATCCTTGGTTGGAGGTTCAAATTTCTCTGTCACAGCCAGTCAGTCATGTGAACAAAACTGGTCCGACCACTTCTGTGTATTGGAGGACCAGGGTTTGGCTCCCTTTGTTTCCACATTGTCTGGTACTATGTAAATGTCCTTCCAGTCAGACATTGCAAGTTTTAATGTTCATGTGGCAAAACAATGTAAGCCTCAGTCTTGGCAGGTGGGGTTTGCTTGACACTATATAAATCTAAACTTTGTCCTCTTGCTTATAGGACAGGCTGGATGGATGACCTGTCCTCCTTTTCTGTATGTCTGTATGTAAAAGGCAGTTTGATAGTTCCTTAAAAAAAAAGGTGCATAGGGTGAGCAGGAGAACACAATTAGACTAGGTGGTTCACATGGAGAAAGATGGGCATGTTCTGGTGCTGTAACTACACTTTTGGAAGTTGGATAGAACAGTTTCTATGATTCTATAAACTATTTCCAAAAACTAGTTGGCCAAGGTTTGTTTGCTGACCACATCCGGTAAGGCTCATCCTTCTGTACCCTGTACTTTCTCCATCTAAATGGAGCGGCACAGTGGCGCAGTGGTTAGCACTGCAGCCTCACAGCTCCAGCGACCCGGGTTCAATTCTGGGTACTGTCTGTGCGGAGTTTGCAAGTTCTCCCTGTGACCGCGTGGGTTTCCGCTGGGTGCTCCGGTTTCCTCCCACAGCCAAAGACTTGCAGGTTGATAGGTAAATTGGCCATGATAAATTGCCCCAAGTGTAGGTAGGTGGTAGGAGAATTGAGGGAAGGTGGGGATGTGGTAGGGAATATGGGATTAATGTAGGATTAGTATAAATAGGTGGTTGTTGGTCGGCACAGACTCGGTGGGCCGAAGGGCCTGTTTCGGTGCTGTATCACTCTATGATCTATGAAATATTAAGAGGATAGACTGGAGTGTTGTCTTTACAGAGCCATAGCTATGAGGTTTTAGAAGGAAAGGGCTCCATACTTTCCTTGTTGCTTGGTATCTGCTTCACTCTTAATCTAGACTATCAGAAACTGGAACATTCAGTAATAGTGAGGCATTAAACTATCCATTGTTAGACATCTTAAGATTGAAATTCAGGATCAAAAAGGCTGCTAAGCAGCACACAACCAAAAGTCTGATAAAAATATATACATTAACTCTCCACCTGCCTCCCCATCCCTCAAAGAAAAAAAATATAGAAATTCCTTTGTTTTCTTTCCCTCTTTCCTTTGGCATCCTTCACATAATCTGCCCTGTAGGTACCTACTAATCTACTATAGGTATTCTACCCTGCAAGAGTTTCATTCAGCAAAAAACATGCACAAAATGTTCAATATCATTTTAATTAGCCGGTTAATTCAATTGAGTGGCAACTATCAAGGTGTCATAAGGTGCTTGATTAACAGAATAAACTCCAACATTGTGAGCAGTTTTGAGTGATCAGCTGTCCATTCCTTAGGTGATTGGGAGCGATGATGGCAGCAGCAGCATAATGGAAAAGATTGGCCATGGTTTCAGAGGCAAAAAACAAGAACAAGTGCCATACAAGAGGTTCACAACGGTCAAAGAAGGCCCCCATTAAGTTGTACCCCCTTGGTTTATACGTACCAATTTTCTCAAGGACTTGATGATGGGTCAAGTCTGACCTATGGCAATACCTTTACCCTCAGGCTAGTTAGGTTGTATTGCTGAAGGATTTAGGTGTTTAAGCATAGCCCACTCTGATATTCAGCAATTAGGTTAAAGCTGGGGCTAATTTTTTCTGTACATATGGTGAAGAATGTGAGGGTTAGGGAACAGCATTTTTTTTTAATGCATTGGCAGTACCCCAACCATTCAAGATATTTGCACTCATCTAATACTGGGCTGTTGAGCATCCCAGATTTTGATTGCTCCACCACCGGTAGTCATACCTTCAGCTGCCTAGGCCCTAAGTTCTGGAATTCCCACTCTAAACCTAAAGGGGGTAAGTTATTTGGAGGCTTTGTCCCAGAAGGCAGTCACACCACTGAGGTTAGGGACTTCTAATTTGGTCAGTGGTCAGGGACAGGAGGGTGTGACTGCAAGTGAGGCAGGTAAGGGGATCGTGAAGGCTGAAGTGGAGGAGCCTCAGTCCTTGCAATTGTTCAACAGGTTTGAGGTTCTTTCAGCTTGTATGAATGAGAGCAAGGGCTGCAGGGTGGAGAAGCAAACTGACCACGGCACCATGGTACATGAAGCCATTCAAGCTGGGGGAGTAAATAGGAATGTAGTGGTAGTAGGTGACAGTATAGTCAGGGGGATAGACACCATTGTCTGCAACCAAGAATCACAGTCCGGAAGGCTGTGTCATCTGCCCGGTGCCAAGGTTCGGGATATCTGCTCAGGGCTGGAGAGGAACTTGCAGTGGAAGGGGGAGGATCCAGTTGTCGTGGTCCACGTGGGTACCAACAACATAGATAGGACTAGGAAAAAGGATCTGCATAGGGAGTATGAGCAGCTAGGGAAGAAATTAAAAAGCAGAACCTCAAAGGTATTAATCTCTGGGTTATTACCTGAGCCATGAACAAACTGGTGCAGCGTAAATAAAATTAGAGAGTTAAATGCGTTGCTCAAAGATTGGTGTGGGAGAAATGGGTTTTGATTTATGGGGCACTGGCATCAGTACTGGGGAAAGTGGGAGCTGTATCGTTGGCACAGTCTTCACTTGAACCATGCTGGGACCAGTGTTCTGGTGAGTCGTATAACTAGGGCAGTAGAGAAGGCTTTAAACTAAATAGTGGGGGTGAGTGATCAAGTGAGGGAGGAGAAGGTAGGAGAGCAAGATAGAAATAAGGGTAATGATTAATCAGAGTGCGTCAGGAAGGGACAGAGCATACAAACTTAAGACTGCACCAGCAGATAAGGCTAGAGGTTGTGAACTAATTGGGGGTGGGGGGAGAAGGGTTCGGGTGAAGGGAAATTTAGAAATTCAAAGAGAAAGGTCGAGGCACGGAACTGTATGGTGTTGTGGGTAAAGACAAGCAGAATGAGGCAGGAAGGGACAAAGAGTTTAACAAAAATTGGAAATCAGCGAATAAGGCCATTGCAAAAAAAGTAAAAACAATGAAATTAAAGGTTCTTTACCTGAAGTATGTGAAGCATCTGCAAAAGATAGATGAACTAGGGACACAATATAGGTAAATGATTTAGATCTAATCGCCATTTCAGAGACATGGTTACATGGTGATCAAGCTTGGGAAATAAATATTCCAGGCTACAGAATACTTCGGAAAGACAGACAGAAAGGCAAAGGAGGAGGGGTAGCCCTGATAGTAAAGGATGACATAAGGGCATTAGTGAGAAAGGATCTGGCCTCAGAAGATCATGAAGTAGAATTAGTATGGGTGGAAATTAGGAATAGCAAGAATCACAAAATACTGGTGGGAGTTGTTTATAGGCCCCTTAACAGTAGTTATACCGTTGGACAGAGCATTAAACAAGAAATTATTGGAGCTTATAACAAAGGCATTGTAATAATTGTGGGGGATATTAATCTTCATATGGACTGGGACAATGAAATTGGCAAGAGTGCTCTAGATGATGAGTTTGTAGAATGTTTTCGGCACAGTTTCTTGGAGCAATATGTTGTGGAACCGACTAGAGATAAAGTTATCTTCGATCTAGTATTGTGTAATGAAGCAGAGTTAATTAGTAATGTCATAGTAAAAGATCCACTGGGAAATAGTGATCATAATACAGTTGAAGTCCATGTTAAGTTTGAAAGTGACATACTTCAATTACAAACAAGAATCTTAAACAAAGTCAATTATGTAGGTATGACGGGAGAACTGACTAAGGTAATTTGGGTAAACACACGAAAAGGTATAGCGGCAAATGAACAGTGGGAAATCTATAAAGAAACAATTCAAAATGTTCAACAAAAATACATTCCATGGAAAAAAGAAACTCAGCAAGAAAGACTCATCCATAGCTCACTCAGGAAGTTAAGAATAGTATTAGATTAAAAGAGGCTTACAATGTTGCAAAAAAATAGTAAGTCTGAGGATTGGGAGTGTTTTAGAAACCAGCAAAAGGCCACCAAAAAGAGGATAAGGAAAAAAATAGAGTGATGATAAACTAGCCAGTAATATAAAAACAGAGCTTTTATAGGTATATAAAAAGGATGGGAGTAGCTAAAATAAACATTGATCCCTTAGAAGCAGAGACAGGAGAAATTATCATGGGGAATGAGGAAATGACGGAGGCATTGAACAAATATTTTGTGTCCGACTTTACAGTAGAAGACACAAATTTCATACCAGAAATAGTTGGTAACCTAGGGGCCAAAAAGCATGAGGAAATTAAGGAAATTAATATCAGCAGAGAAAAAGTATTGGAGAAATTGAGGGTTTAATTCTGACAAATCCCCAGAACCTGATGCACTACACCCTAGGGCTCTAAAAGAGATAGTTGCAGAGATAGTGGATGCGCCAGCTATGAATTTCCAAAATTCCTTAGATTCAGGAACGGTCCCATCAGATTGGAAGTTGGCAAATGTTACACCGCTTTTCAAGAAAGCAGGTACAGAGTAAGCAGTGAACTACAGGCCAATTAACCCAACATCAGTTGTTGGGAAAATGCTAGAATCTATTATGAAGGAATTTTAACAATATACTTAGAAAAGCACAATATAATTAGAACAAGTTAACATGGTTTTACTAAATTTGTTTAATTTGTTTGACAAATTATTAGAGCTTCTTGAGGATGTAACCAGTAGGGTACATAAAGGGGAACCAGTAGATGTAGAATCAGAGAGATACAGCACTGAAACAGGTCCTTCGGCCCACCGACTCTGTGCTGACCAACAACCACCCATTTATACTAATCCTACATTAACCCCATATTCCCTACCACATCCCCACCTTCCCTCAATTCTCCTACCACCTATCTACACTAGGGGCAATTTACAATGGCTAATTTACCTAGCAACCTGCAAGTCTGTGGCTGTGGAAGGAAACCGGAGCACCCGGTGGAAACCCACGAGGTCACAGGGAGAACTTGCAAACTCCGCACAGGCAGTACCCAGAACAGAACCCGGGTCGCTGGAGCTGTGAGGATGCGGTGCTAACCACTGCGCCACCCCAGTATTCCTGGATTTCCAAAAGGCATTCAATAAGGTGTCAAACAAAAGGTTAATGTGCAAGATAAGTCCCCATGGAGTTGGGGGTAATATATTAGCATGGATAGAGGATTGGCTAATTGACAGGAAGCAAAGAGTGAGCATAAACAGGGCATTTTCAAGTTGGCAGGCAGTGAATAATGGAGTGCCTCAAGGATCAGTGCTGGGGCCTCAGCTATTTAAAATCTACATTAATGACTTGGATGAAGAGACAGAGTAATGTATCGGTTTGCTAATGATACAAAGATAGATGGAAAGGTAAGCTATGGGGAGGACACATAGGCTGCAAAGATATATAGACAGGTAAAGTGAATGGGCAACAAGATGGCAGATGGACTATAACGTAGGGAAGCGTGAAGTTATTCACTTTGGTCGTAAGATTAGAAAAGCAGAATTTCTTTTTTAAAAGTTGTGAAACTTGTAAGCGTTAATGTTCAAAGAGACTTGGGTGTGCTTGTACAAGGAATGCAGCAAGACATTAGGAAGGCAAAAGGCATGGTGGCCTTTATTGCAAGGGGACTGGAGTACAGCAATAAAGAAATCGTGCTAGAATTGTACAGGGTTTTGGAGAGACCACACCTGGAGTACAGAGTGCGGTTTTGGTCTCCATATTTAAGAAAGGATATACTTGCACTGGAGGCGGTACAGCGAAGGTTCACTAAATGAGTCCCTGGGACGAGGGAGTTGTCCTATGATGAGAGGCTAAGTAAATTTTGCCTAAATTCTCTGGAGTTTAGAAGAATGAGGGCGATGCAAGATTCTGAAGGGGCTGGATAGGGTTGACACAGAGATTGTTTTCGCTGGTCAAAGAATCTAAAACACGGGGGCACAGTTTCAGGATAAGGGGCTGATCATTTAGGACTGAGATCAGGAGAAATTACTTCACTCAAAGGGCTGGGAATCTTTGGAATTCTCTACCTCGGAGGGTTGTGGATACTCCATCGTTGAATACATTTAAGGGTGGGATAGACAGATGTTTAGTCTCTCGGAATCAAGGGAGCTGGCGGGAAAGTGCAGTTGAAGCCTAAGATCAGCCATGATCGTATTGAATGGTCCAGCAGGCCCGATGGGCCATAAGGTCTACTCCTGCCCCTATTTCTTGTGTTCTTATAACGCAGGTTAATTTTAACTGCTCACTGTTATCCTAGTTGAGACCTGCTACATCACCACAACATTTTCAATTCCTGTACAGGCTATTCTTTCCCAGTTCCAAATCGTGCAGAGTTGTAACTGAGAACAGAAAGTTCCGGCAAATATGCAGCAGGTCTGGCAGCATCTGTGGGGAGAGAAAGAGTTAACGTTTCAGGTCAGTGACCTTTCAACAGAACAAAGGTGAAACGTTAACCCTGTTACTCTTTCCACAGATGCTGCCAGATCTGCTGAGAATTTCCAGCACTTTCTGTTCTCATTTCAGAGTTCCAGCATACACAGTATTTTGCTTTTAGTTCAGAGTTGTAAATTATGGATTCAGCACAAGGACTGGATTAAATCTGGACTGAATTAAAGCTGCCAAACTTCCTGTGCACAGTTCACAGTCATACCTTGTACTTGAACTGTTCCATAATGTTCTAAAATCTCCCTTCCCAGCCAGTCTTGGGTTGAACGAGAATGCTTGGAACCTTGGCATCCTATTCTATCCAAGACCGCATATTTCCACCTCTGTAACACTGTACCTCTAACTGCTGCCTGAACCCATTTGTTGCTGAAATCCTGATCTATGCCTTTGTCACCTTCAAAAATCAACTATTCCAATACATCATGGGATATTTTTCCTACGTTTTTTTTTAAAAATGCGATGAAGGCATCTGCCTCTACCACCCCTTTTCAGGCAGTCAATTCCAGACCCCACCACCCTCTGGGTGAAAAATATCTCAACCCCTCTTCTACCAGCTACTTTAAATCTATGCCCTCTGGTTACTGACTTCTGTGCTAACAGAAATAGTTCATTCCTATCCATTCTGTATGGGCCCCTCATAATTTTGTACACCTCAATTAAATCTCCCCTTAGCCCCCTCTGTTCTAAAGAAAACAACCACAACCTATCCAATCTTTTCTCACAGCTAAAATTTTCCATTCCTGGCAATATCCTCATATCCTCTGTACCCTTTCTAATGCAATCAGATACTTCATGTGCTATAAAGCTCCTTCGACAGCATCTTCCAAACCCGCATGGGAACACCACCACCTACAAAGCTCTCCACCAACCTGATTTGGAACGATGTCGATGTTCCTTTGCTGTCGCTGGGTGAAAATCCTGGAATTCCCTCCCAACAGCTCTGTGGGTGCACCTACACCACATAGACTGCAGTGGTTCAAGGCGGCGGCTCACCACCACCTTCTCGAAGGCAATTAGGAATGGGCAATAAATTCTGGCCTTCCAGTGAGGCTCAAATCCCAAGAACAAACAAAAAAAAGCAAATTGTGGAAGCAAAGCAACTTTTACTGTCCATCTAACTTTGTTAAACCTGACCCTAGAATATGTGGTGTTCTGAAAATGGATGCCAGAAAGTGTTCCATTCCTCAATATTGGCATCCATCCTCTTGAAATACAAAAAAAGTCACAATAAAATGTAATAGGGAGAGAAAATACTGGAAATACTCAGGTCAGGCACAGATGCTGCCTGACCTGACTATTACCAGCATTTCCTGTTTTTATTTCAGATTTCCAGCATCTGCAGTATGTTGCGTTTGTATTAATAGACAATGAAATGTAATACTGTTTTACTAATGCACATATCAATCAATCCATTTACTAGAATTAAATGCAGGCAAAGGTAGTCAAAGATGCTATGTAATGCTCAAGTCCTTTTAGACTCTGGTTTAACAAACATGTTATTAATAGAACACTAGGTGTTCACCTTACTGTGCAGTTATGCCAGAAAGCTATTGGTTTGTTAAGACTCCTTTTTGAAAAGCTTGTTAAGTTTCATCTGTGCTGCATTTATGACATGTGAAACAGAAATATTTTTGCATAAAAATAAAATCTAAATGTAGGCACCTGTCATTCTAAAGCAATTATGTACGACTTCAAAAGAGAATTTTATCTCATTAAGTTAAAAATTTGATGCTCAGCATTTCTGACTATTCTAAATCCCTTTCCAGTAGATTAGGTTATGCAACACTTTCAAAAGAAGCTAATTCTGCTTTTGAAAATGTCTTACAGGAAGTACAGCGAGGTTGAGAACTAATAAACCAATAGCAACACTTACCCCTGGGTACTGGCTTGCATGAGGTGTTAGATTTTTGAAAGCCCACTGAATATTCTGATGAGAAGCCAATTGCCGGGTGAAAGCAGGGGACTGTTCACAGCACAGGCGTAAAATCCCATAATATGCAGGCAGCATCCCACGATTAAACAGAACAACATCTTGGTCATCATGATCGGCCAAGATGTAATTAAAAGCAATGTTTTTTGTCACAATGGGATTCTGTACAATGAAGCGCACATTTTCTGGGCAATCCACACACACATTGTACCAGAAGATGAGTAGTGCCTGTTTATTGTGGTTTGTTGCAATAGCAGGTTCAGACAGCTTAGGCTGGAAGAGGTTCCAGAGGTCCATGAAGTAACTGGAGAACATCAACTTCTCAGTCTTTGAGACCAAACAGTAGGTCATGAAACTAAAATAGGGAACTAATTTTGTGGTGCCATGGACAGCAGCATCAACATACAGCTTGGCTCTTGAAAGTAGACCCAGGAGAATATTGTACACCTGATGGAGGACAACAGTAGTGTCTGGACTAAGAGGCAAATCACGTGTAGGATTATGCAAAGAACGTGTAGATCGGAACATTTGACGGAAAGAATTACTTGGAATGAGAGAAACCAAAAGGTAAGCTGCAGCTGTGGGGAATGAACAAAATTATAATCAGTATAATGAATCATAATACTTAACAGCATATTGATTGCAATACATTTATCACTTCATGGCTCTTGAAAGAAAAAAGGCTTGCATTTATATAGCACCTTTCACAATCATAGAACGTCCCAAAGTGCTTCACAACCACTGAAGTACTTTTGAAGTGGTCACTGTTGTCATGTAGGAAATGTGGCAGCCAATTTGTGTTCAGCAAGCTCCCGCAAACAGGCATGTAATAATGGCCAGATCACCTATTTTTGTGATTTTGATTGAGGGTTAAATACTGGCCAGGGTACCAGGGATAACTACGCTACTCTTCTTCGAAATAGTGCCATGGGATCTTTTACATCCACTTGAAAAGGCAAACAGGGCCTTGGTTTAATGTCTCATCCGAAAGCTGGCACCTCCAACAGTGCAGCACGGGGGTGTCAGCCTTGATTTTTGTACTCAAGTACCTGAGTGGGACTTGAACTCAACTTTCTGACTCAGAAGCAAGCGTGTTATGAACTGAGCCATGGCTGACACAATGATTATTCAAAAACAATATGCTTGGTAATAATAAACAGACTACATATGCAAACATTGCATTTCATTTTGCTGTTTTACCAAAGACCAGAGAAAAGGTTGTTAAGGTTGGAGAGGACAAACACAAATTTTCAAAAGCTTTTGGGGAAAATCAACAATGTGGATTTAGTTATTATATACGGGACATAGATAAGCAAATGGGATTATGAACTGAAAAAACAGAAGTCAAACTCAACGTATTCATGTTTGTTCAGGAATAGATTGTCACTTAGTGCAGGGAATACTGACTGAATTCAGTCAAAAAGAATTAATTCTAAATTGAACGAGAGAGAGATTTGGGGTTGGAATAGAAATAGATGACAAACAGAAGGGTACATTCTGGAAACTGATCCTGACTGATGCATTGTAATTGGTCTAATGTGACCACGTAATCACATTTAAATGTGACAGAAAACATATAAAATGTAGTAACTCCTCAATTCCATTCCTCACTGGAACATTAAAACATGTGTCCAGCACCACCATTTTTACTGCATTGCTGGTATCTCTCACCAGAGGTAACTTACATGTTCTGACTCTAGGATAATTGTGTGCCAACAAAAAACGCTCCACCCAGTTCTCCATGTTTTGAAGTACCCAGCTATGGGCTAGCTTATTGCGAGGTGTTTGCATTGCCAGCCAATCTAAGCACTGAGAAGGATTGTATTCAATAACCTAATCAAATGGATGAGGATAGGTGTTAATTAATTTACAAGCATAAAATATAATTCAAAATCTCCTAACAGAAAGTGCAACTGTCATTTTTCAAATAAGCAAAGCATCTTTCATTTTGATACATTGTAATTATGTATACAACTGATTCCTAAATTGAAGTAAATTGATAAATTTATGAATTATGCTTACATTAATTCAATTGGTACATATTGTAACGTTCACCCATAAAACAAATTCAGTGTTCCAAATTCCACTGTTTGTGAAAGTTATGAAGCACTTTAAATTTACAATGCTGCAATAAATTTTACTGGATTAAATATTTATGCATACCTCCCAAATTCTCTGAAGAATACAAGAAGCAAATGGAGGCATTCCAGGTGGTCCACCAGCAAACTCCATCAACATAGATAGCAGCTTAAAGAAAGGCTGTGCAGCCTAGAAATAATATGAAGTATACAGTTTTATATATGAATAACACTTCTGACTTAAGATCACTTTGTTGCAAAGCTTTAATGACCAGAGAGACAGGTACCAATGGAAGATGCGATTTTTTCCCCCTTCAGATTCTACTTCTGTATCACAGATTAGTTAGTCATTTAAACATGGTTGCTTCTTTAAGTTACAAGAATTCTCAGCTGAGAGAATGGGGGTGTACCTTGCAGTAACAAAGCAGTACATCTGGTCAGTGCTTGATGGAAAAATTGGCAGGGGTTTTGTTCTCTTGTACAGCAAATTTACTGTCTGCCAATGCAAAATGGCAAATTTGGAAAGGAAGATATGCTCAGTGTGGCTCCTATCCATAATCACAACATCGCATACTCAGTGTTGTGTAATTTCAAAAGCAAAAACTTTCCAAAAGGCGTAAAATAACTCTTGGTAATGTACGGAAAAGACTGCTCGTCAAATCTACAATTTCACATAAAATTATACATGTGCAACAAATATAATACATACAATATTACAATATTAAGCTTATATGAATCCTAACATGATCTTCCAACATTTCTATTAACCTATATCTCTTGTATTCTGAATTAAGTTCTGCTCTCTGTGCGTCATGCTGTTGTGTTTATATTGTAGCAGAGAAACCACAGTACATCTATTTTCATGGCCTATCTCGGCTGGATTATACGCTTTAGTCAACTAAATACTCTTAATACCCCAGCCTTCTCTCACACAGAGCAGTTGAGTCAAACAAATGTGGAAACTTTGATTCCTAGTCTATGCTAAGATAGGTAATTTTAGCCAAACTGGTGGTGGGGTACTACAACTGCCCTCAAGAAACCCCTGAATTAGGGCAGGAAAAATTTGATATGGTTCTTAATCGCTATCCCCTATAGGAAATGCACATGTGGATATCGGGTGAGGTCAAGACCAAGCTTAGCTATGCTGTTGTGCCATGCTAGAATAGTCTGCTGATGCTCGCTATCGAGACTCACACACAAATAATGTTCACTTGGACAAGGCACCGATGGGTGAATGACACCCAGGGGTCCTATCCCAGCAAGAAGTCAACACCTTGAGGAAAGGAATTGAGGACAAAAATTGGCGAGATTCTGTGTAGAAATATAATCCTGCATTTAGTACTACAGCTCAGAGAAAAATTCTGGAATAGGCGTTAGCAATTTCCCTCAGTCAACAAATACAACAATATAATAGGCATACCTCAGGAGTTAGCTTTGCTATTGATGTGAATAGCATGGACACAATCTAAAGACAAAAAGAGAGAACCTTATTTAAAAACATTTGCCATTTTCTTCACCACCATCCTCCCCACCTCCCTGAAGACCTATGAAAATGAAAAGCATTTGCTTCTGAATTATACAAACACAAAAAGGTACATACATGCTCTGCAAGTCGATTATTGTATCGACAGAGGCTGAAGATCAAATTGCACGTCTGTCTGATGTTAATACCATCACGGATATGTTGGAACAAAAACGGGAAACCCTGAAAAAGAAAATAAAACCAGAAATACTAACCTTCGGAAATGTCAACAAATAGTATAGTATCGAAGTACTAACGGCAACACAACTTTGAATCAAGAACAAAGCATGTACGACACATGTCCTAAATTGTATGTCAAGATTAAAACAAATGGTAAGGAAGACCCATTTCCAATGTAGAATCATCACACCTCAAAAATGTTAACTGCCTTCAGCAGTCTGTTCGAAATCTCTGTGTAGTCTTGCGTTCATTATTTAAAATGTGGCATGAAGTTCATATTTCATCATAGAGTATGCTAAAACACATTTTTGACCATTATTGCACAGCTGACACTCAGTAAACCCACTAAAAGAACACTCTAAATTGAGAACAAAATAATGTTGAGTAGAAATTCATCTGATCATATGCTAACTTATTCTATAATTAAGAAACTATTAAGCCAGGGTTACTTTCCTTGTTACTATGTTGTAAACCATTTTCATGTGTATGACAGAAACCTCAAGTTAACAGACACTAGGACAACCTTTCCTTTTCAAATGCATCATATGACTACACAAATGAAATTTGAAAATCTAGGTATTACGTCTATTATTTCTCACTCAACAACAAATTATATATATTGCATGACAACTAAGAGCTAGATATTCAATTTAAAGCCATGGTATTATTGTGGTATCAAAATGGAGGGCAAATATTTTATCTTAAATCAGCATGGCCAAAAAAATGTTGATCTATAAACTGTACTCAAGATGGGTATGATTGTCTGTGATTTATACAATAAAAGATATCACATTTTGCAGGCCCGCCTGCAACAAATCTTGACAATATGCTACACTAGCAGTTTCTGGATTTTTACTGGATTTTTCTGAAAGCTTTCAGATGCTGTAGAAATTAATATGTATACACCTAAATGAGGAATTAAATATTTCCAGTGTTACTATGTCTAAAGAAATACATGCATAGCATAAGAATGAAATGACCTGTAAGTACACTGGTAGGCTGGGAAGAACTCAGAAAAAAAGTTTAAGGAGCTAAAAGTCTGAGGGAAAACTCTGGCATTCTGAATATAATAAACTTGAATAAAATGTATTTTTCTGAACACATTCCATTAAGAAGTCACATAAAGTATGGAAACATTTTATTGTTGTTTTGGACATTCTTAAATGAAGTTTTACTTCTGTGCATACAGGAAGGCACATCTAAGAAATGTGCGGTGATACTACAGTAACGCATGGTGTACTAAGAGTCTTGCTGTGGTAGCACTATATTCTCACTGGCTTCGTTAAACAATGGTCAAACTTTTGAAATGCTTATTGAGATCAAAAAACTGGGAATAATTCAGAGCACTACAAAGCTTGAATTGGAAGACTAACTTGCACAACCAGGTTTTGAGATGAAAAAGTGAGGCAATAGTTGCGAGATTCCAATGTGCATAGACAAGAAATACCCTACAGTTCCATTATTTATGTTTTAAATAATTGAGGATTGACAATTTCCTGTTCAATTCTGTAATATATAAGAACAGGTTTTGCTACAATCCAATGCTGTGATTTTTTAAAAAAAAGAAATAAAGAAATATATATCACCAGTTCTATGTCTATTGACGATACCTTGCCTCCTGTCAAGGCAGCCATATCATTCTGCGATAATGTAAGATGCCTATTTAAAAAAAACCACACAATTAGAAAGGACAACTACTAGTGTTGAGTGCTGGCTATCAAGACTGGGATAGAACACAAGAACAGTACACTTTGGTATTCTAAATCTTCATTTTCTGATAAATAAAATGTTACAACCTTTTTAAGTGCAAATTAAAAAGTTGGACCTATTACTTTACTGTCAAATTCAGATGATTGCACTTGTAAACAGAAATACTACTGAATTTACAGTCATAAATAAATGGCCTATACATGGCAATTTAACAAACACAATTACTTAATTTACTTTCCGGGCTCTGGAATCAAAACAACTTAACACAGGTAGCCAAGATATTTGAAAAAATGGTCAAAAATAAAAAAAGCAATACTTCATCTTAATTCTGAAATATATAACAAATACTTAACAGGAAAATTATGCAGGGCTATAGGGAAGGATCAGGGAAATGGGACTAATTGGAAAGCCCTTTCTGCATGATTCTATGTATGTGTCTTACCTTTCAGAACGCGATTGTTCTACCAGAAGTGCAATCAAGGCAATCATCTTCTCCAGTGCTGCAGGACGGTATTTCTCTTCTGTTAAAGATAAAATATCTTCCTCCTCCTCCTCTTCCTCACCTTCTTCTTCGGATAACACCTCAACTTGCGGCTGGGGGAACTGCTGGAAATGTTAGCATATAAAAAAATTCAAATATTTGAGATATTAATTTTGTTTGCTGTTACAAACAAGAGTCATCTCTTATTAAATCCTATAATTAGTCATTCGAGTTATATATCATTCCCTTAATGAAAACATTATGGTCAACAGTATTGCATGTTAAAAATTATGTCCCAAGATTTGTATGCACTTTCCAAAAAATAATTCAGAATGAAATATAACTTGAGAAATGACTGCAGAATCGAGTCCCATACACTAAAAGGAAACTCAACAAGGAAATTCAAAACCTAGCTTTAATAAGTTAATTATAGCAAATTAAAATGTATGACTACCAGACTTTAGAATTAAAAGAATGACACCACCAGAATTTAGAAAAACTCTTGCAATAATAGAACATTATGAGCTTCAAGTTTGTTGTAAATGGTTGAAAAATTCTTACGTTTTCTGGTCCCTTTGTTCCCATGTAAAAATGTACCATTGTCGATATTGCTTGCAACGACAAAAGAAACTGGCTCTGAAACAATTAGACAACAGTTAGTAGGGTTATATGTAAAAATGGGGTAAAATATCTAATTCCCCCTCCCTCCAATGCAGTTTAAAAACTTGTGTGCAACTATTTAATTTACCTCTTCCTCTCCCATTTTGGCGAACTCAAACAAGAACGCAAAATACTCGGTGAGATGTTTGCTGTGAGGTTTGACTCCGTGCTCCATAATAGACAACAGTGTCTTCACAAACCTAGTTACACATGAACGACTTCCAATATCTTCTACTGGACCATCCATGTCATCAGAGCTACAAAAGCAGAGATTGAGGTATGTTAGCTACATTGTCTAGATCAGTGAATAGTATTCAAATGCAATAACATATTAAATAAATAATGACTTTACAGTTGCATTTAAGTTTTTAAACTGAATATTTAAACCTTTCACAATTATTCACCTGAAAATAAATGCTCATAATTAATCATAAGATTGGTGCGATTTTTCCCTTCCTAACTTGTAAACTAGATTGGAATTCTCAGCAATACCCAGAGCCTGGATTGATAAAAGAACAGTCATTGCAGACAGATGCTTTCACTTATCTTACATGCAATTTATATTTGTAAGATAATCAGAAATCATACTTTCTGAATACAAGAAATACATTTCATAACAGACTTATGTACAAGAATATAAGGTTAGAGACATCCTACAAAAGTCAATAATACTTAAATGACATTCTAATAAATACCTCATTATTTACAGTTAAAGATGGAAGACCAATTAACACTAGGCAACCAATTAATACTTATGCAGATTCCTGTAACGTCACTTTTTATGAAAGGAGAATATTTCCAATCACCAAATATTTTAATTGAACTGTGCGATGACAAAAGAAATCAACATTCCCATAGGGAAGCCAATTCTACTAGTTACAAGCATGTCTGTTCAAAATTCTGCAACAAAATGGTGGAGGCAGCAATGAGCAATTGGACCTTATATGAATAGCTGAGGCTTAATAAAAAAAACATTCCAGTGACCTGACAACAGTGAACATCTGACATCACTGCTCAAAAAGTGAAATGTGTAGCACTGCCTATTTCAGAATCTGATTAAAGACAGAACACTTATCTGGTATGGTCTTCATTTTTCTGAAGCAAGAAGATTGCCCGCATACAATTAGAATACGCCTTCATTACTAATGGGGAGAATCACACATGCAACATTTCTTTAACATGTAGCTACTATTACATGATATGATGGCATTGAGCCCATGTCACTCCCTTCTGTAGCAGATAAAGACACACAGCTGCTGGACTTCATTTATTTTTCCTTTCCCAGGAAAATTGAACACCACACCACAACAAAATAGCTGGAAGCCAGAATAATAAAGTTTGGCAAGTGCCAAACTGGCATTTTTAGTAGGGGGGTACCTGCATGATGCTTCCTATTTGAAAAATGTTTTATGACCGTTTTTCCACAAAAAAAGTTCAGAAAGAGTTACTTTTAATGCTGAATTTTTAAAAGCAATGCATATTCTCATGTGTTTAAAACAAGACACACTGATAAAGGGTAGCTCATATAGCAAAGTTGCTTTTCTCAGAAACTAAATAATAAATGATTCATTAGCTGGCCTAGGTTTGGAAAAACACATCTCACCCTTTGGTGGAAAATCCTTTAGACTTAACCCGTTTCATGGACAGAGAAGAAACAGGCACCAAAATGGCAGTCTAACTTTTGCAGCAGAAAACATGTTGAAGTAGAAAATGTAGGCGCAGAGTCAAAATGCAGAGAAGTCAGCCTGTTTAAGTCAAGCAAAGCAAGCCATTGGGAATGGGATCATGTAGCATTTGCATTGTTTATACAGTATTGTGTGGAGCTAGGCTGTATCGACTGAACCAAGTAAATCTAATAATTATTCTTATGTCCACCTTACTGTGTAGTAAAGCAACTTAACGATTCAACTAAATCTCACCTCATCTGGTGTCAACTGGCTCCGCTGGAGCAACAGAAGGCATAAACATATAAAAGACACAGTCATCCGGTTCAAGACACAAAGGAGGATCTGCTGTTGCAACCTCCAGGTAACAGTATTGTGCAATGTTGGACAGCGAGAGTCAACTCTAATAAAAGCAAGACCCTCGGACCCACTTATGGGAGCAACTGATGCCACTGAACCATAGAAGGTATAAATAGCGGATCCAAATTAACAACATTAGCCAAAAATTGGGCAATAAGAATCATTATTTCTCCCTCTAATTTAATAATCTGAAGACTCAGGAAATGAGTGATAAAGGTAGGAATGCATAGAGAAATCTCTTGCTCCATGACAGAATCAGAGTAATGTTTTGGCAGCAAAGGTCACAAACGGATTCAGATTTGGGTATTCCACAAGTGCCTCCAACAGGAACTGAATGAAAAGAATTACCCAATGATGATGTCATCAATGTCTCAGGTAGGGCTTGAACTATGTATTGTTGATACAGCAAGTGGCAGAGAATTTTTGGATTTTTATTTCAAGGATCATTTATCACTACAGCTGAAGTTAGTACTGACTCCTACATCAGTGCATCCAGCAGACATGATGACAGATACTCAAAACTAATGTGCTATAACTAATATGCGATATCACCACCAGCATCCAGCCTGCATGGCCACTCTCAGTTACCAGAATAATTCTTTAGGACTTTTTCTGCTTTCTAGACTTGGTGAGAAAACTCACTAGTTGATCCCATTAACTTGGGTCAACTGCAACCAGACCATCTAAGTTTTGGCTTCAAAAAAGACATTACGAAGTTGCTCTCAGTGCTGAGTGCCAGTAAGTGATCAGCTCTAGTAACAAGTATAATACCCAGCTAGGTACCCAAGTGACCAGTAAGATTAAAAGTACTCAGACAAATGGATAAATTATTGAATAGTAGATAGAATTTAATGTTGATAAACCGAAGCAACACACAACTTGGCAAACCTGATCCCAATCCATCCACTAACGGTTTTAACAGAGGAGGGCAACCAATCTGCTTTCAGGAGGAGCGTTGGTCAGTAAAAGCGTCGAAGGAGGCTATGTTCCTCCATCTTAACAGAACATTTCTTTTAAACCCGTGAAGGCTGGGTTTCCCAGGGATCTGAAAACCAGGCAGGTAAAAGGAAGTAGAGAAGGCCGAATCCGTAATTTAAGTGCATTTACAGCACTGCTGTTGGGCCAGGACAAACAGGAGAGTTTCCTCCAGGCCAAACATCCCACAGGCCCCATGATTGGCCAATGGATAGAAAGCTGGTTGAGAGTTGTTGCTTGGACTGGAGAAGGGTGCAAAATGTTGTACTCCAGAGATCAGTGTAATGTCTACTTTTGCTCTTGGTATTACATAAATAATTTGGACTTGGGTATAGGGAATACTGGTTTGGCAAACAGTGAGGAAGATTGTATGAGACTTCAAGCTGACAGATTAGCTGAATAGGCACATGGAACTTAATATGGTTAGTCTGAGGTAACATATATTTGAAGGAAACATTAAAAAAGGCTGCATATAATAAATGGAAAGATGTTGAAAAGTGGGGATCAAGGACATAATTCCTCAAAAGTGCACATGCAGGTCCATAAAGCCATAAAACAGACCAATAAAATATTGGATTTTATAAAAGGGAGCACAGAGTACAAATGTAAAAGCAGTAATGTAATTTTCTACAAAAATTGATTAGGGGACCACTAGAACACTAGAATCCACGAACAGACGTGGTCAAACCAGCTAGTCACCTGACTACCCTGCTGAGCGTTTGTGAATCGTTCAGACAGTCTTCGTGAGTAAGAGAGAGAGAGAGAGCTATATATATATATATATATATGGCACGCAAACCTCAAGAGAGAAAAGTCTCCTACATCAAACAAGCTTTACGAAGAATACTGGGCCCCAACGAAAAGCAAGACCTACCTACAATCAAGGACTCTGCAGCGAACGTTAACTGGAACCATCTTCAGATATTGCCTCAAACTTTTCCACTTTATTTCTTCTGCTCTTTTCTGTCTCTATCTGCATGTGTGTATCGCGTATGCATGCTAGTGTGGGCGTGTTGCGTATCCATAGGCGTTTAGAGTTTTAAGTTTAATGAAGTTCAACCTTTCTTCTTTAAACCTAAGAAAACCTGTTTGGCTGGTTGCTTTGCCTTACAATTGGAAAGCAGTGAACAAGGATTCACCAAGGAGGAGCTAAAAACACGGTGTGTTTAAAGTTAAACCCTGTTACGGCAAGATCAGATGAAGGCTGAGAGGGAACCCTAGACCCCTTCTCACCAGGTCGTAACAATAATTAAGAACTGTATTGAACCTTATATAATACAAATAATCAACTTATTCACAAACAGTATGATCTCTAGTCCTGCTGGGCCAATGAACTTAATATTACTGGATTTATAACTGTACAGGATCCAACAACAGAACATTAAATTCATATTTTGTGTACTTAGATGCACGCCAAGTTAAATTTGAATAAAGAACAAGGGAGGGAGTAGGAATCGGAAGTTAAGGCATGCACCTTCTGGCAGGAGCCCAACATGGCGGCTTTGGCCGTGTAAATTTGGCAAGTTCGAGAAACTTCTGGCTATCTACAAATTGATGTGAAACAAGCAGTTAGACAGCACAGTAGCGGAGAGCTAGAGTTGGATGTCATTTGGTGTATATAAGCAAGAGGGATCAGGGGATTTGAAAGGACAGGATGTGGCCTGGAGAGGAATGAGGTAGAAGCTAGAGTGATGTGAGGTTGGAGATGCACAAGAGAAGAATGGGAGTTGGGGATGGTTAAAGCAGGTTGGGCAGATAGTTTTGTATCTTGGGGAGGAAGAAATCAATGATCTTTTCATACTTGACATTGAAGATGAGGAGGGGGAAGAGATCAGTCATTAAAGGAGTTTGAGATTATGCTTATCCTCCAGAATCCTGGAGAAACAGAAGGATTTGGTTGTAGAGAGGGAACATCAGTACTGCTTCAGATGGAAATCAAAACCTATTCTTTACAAAATATATTCAGAGATATACAAATGATTTTGTCATTACCCATCTTCCATTCCTGGCTGTAGGTAGAGGTGTGCGTGCACTGGTCGGAGTCTCTGAATCACATGAATGCATAAACGCTGGAACATCTGCAGAGCCCAAAGTAAGGTGCAAACGGAGAGGATTTTATAATCATATTTTAAATTTTAGCAAAACAATTTCATTGCTGAAGGTATTAACCACAAACTTGCTACAAAGATACTAACTCAAATTAAAATCGCTATAGAAAATAGGCTCTGTGAAATGTGCTTTAATGATTAAAAATACTGTGATTAGTTAAAATTACTATAACTGAACTAAAGCACTTCCTACCTGTCGCACAATCTGATTCGGACACTTAATGAGGATTTGCATTGGCCACCAATCATCATCTGCCATTCGGTCCAAAAACCACTGAACAGACAGAAGACCAAGTTATCATTTTGAAATTACACAAAAAGACTGTAATGATGCATAATGTTTGAACAAAAGTTCCATGTTACAATTCTCACTATTTTATATTCGACACCAAAATTAATATATCCATGCAACTATATCATCAGATCAATAAGTTTCCACTGTCAGGTATATAGTATTGTTGATTATTTGACTTAAGTATCCATACAAAAAGCAACTAATTATCTGTATTCTGGACTTTTGTCAGTAAAGAGGTGTAGTTGGTTAAGGTACAGTTTTTTTTCCCCTCACCATCAGCAGCTTGCATTTCAGCAGATTTTAAAGGGAATGACAGCAACAAATTAGGTTGCAATATTGTCAAAGTGATAGCCAAACAGGGTAATTTCAGTTCCTTAATAAAACCAAGATGTAGGAACAAACACAATGTTAAAACTCTAATTTAAAAAAAAATAAAAAAACAGAAAAGGAAATTTCTTTACCATGGTAACACAGAGGCTCCAAGGAAGGTCAGGAATAATGTGGTCATGGAATATGATGCTTTGTCTCTGGATAGCAGCACTTCCACACCAGTTCTCTGGCCACTACCCATGACTGTCCAAGAGCCAGAAGGCAGGCTGAGCCAGGTTGTCCCTGCACCTGTGGAGAATTCACAGTCTATAGCAGGACCATCTGGGATCTGTGCCCGAGAAGTTTGAGGGCCACTTCATTCCCATCACCATATTCCAGAAACCCAGTTTAGCCCCTTTATAAATCTCCTGTCAGTCGATGTTCACTTAGGAACACCGATATGTAGCCATGGGGAAAGTGGGTAAGAGAGTAGCAAGATAGTGATGTCACTGTTGGAACTCAATATTCCATTTGTGTCTCTTTGTTGTAGATGAAAGGGAAAACAAGTGTGGGTGTGTACACTAGAAATTTGGAGATTGGAGGACAAAACAGATTTGACTGAAGGGATTCTCTTTTGATGGATAGTGGAATAGAGAAATTGTATGCAAAAACTGAAGGAGGATTCCTGCTGCCCTTTTGTTTGTGAAGCAGTTGCTGGTGGCTCTGAAGAGGGCCAGATAAATATGTTCAGCAACCATTAAGGGGGCTTATGATTGCTGCTCGCCTCCAAAAAAGCCATCTTGCAAATAAGACTCTCACTCTCATAGTACCTTTCAGGACCACAGGACATCCCAAAATGCTTTACTGTGCTTCAAGTGTAGACACTGTTGTAAGCAAAAAAAAAGGTAACCACGGCACCAAACATGGTGTCAATCAACTAAGCGAAAGAGAGCACCAAACATGGTGTCAATCAACTAAGCGAAAGAGAGTTACAACAGTTTGCAACAAATTGAGGTTGAAAACCTCTTATTCAAAAAGCTAAAATTAAAGATCTTTCTGAAAGAGGGCAGTCTGTCCCTTCAAGACCCAAATATTGTTCACGACGATACAGAACCAGTTTTTGGGGAAGCAGCTTGCCCCTGAACTGCAACTAGCTCAACAGCAGGCAGTCTGACTTCACAGGTTTCTGACATTCATTTTCATGCAATTTACATCAGTGCACCCTTTTCAGGCACCACCTATGCAACAACCTGAAAAGCCCCAAAGAAATTCAGATCAGTTCTATTCACTAGCAAGATGGGAAAAATGATTTTTCCTGCACAGTGGTCATTTTTCAGGCTGTATCCCCATCTATTTTGTTGCTCTACTTGATTATTATTAGGAATCAGAACTATTTATGAAGATGTGCTCTAAGGATATTAAATAGAATCCTTGTTAAGGTGCATGTTCTGTGTTGTAGATGGGCTTGGCTGAATGGCCATTGTGCATTCCATGCTTTATTTTCTTCTGATATAAAACAGTGACATATTGTAGGCGGGGGGGGGGGGGGGGGGGGGGGGGGGAAGAAAGGGCATTCATGAGAACTTATTAAACAGAAAATGTTATTTCAGATCTTAAACTGCATAAAATACTTAATTTAACATTTTATGGCTCACTTGTGCATACATATGCAAAGAGAGAGATTCTCAATGGCCTATTTTATGGACAAGTTTAATAATTTTCAACTCATTTATGCTATATAAACTTTACTCGTGTATGAATAAACAACATGCCCACTTAAATACCTATAGAAAATTGTTCGGGTGACTGTCAGTTTTGTGGAACTTGGTCATTAAATGGGAGCTTCGAGTAAAATGATCTATTCTGTTAATTGCTTTTCGTATGTGTCTAGAATTGCTTTGATTAGCTCAAATGAATCAACAAGCATAATTAACTTAGCAGACAGCAGTTACTTGAGCAATCACAGTTTGTGCTATAGAAATGCACACTACTTAAGATGCACTGCCTTTGGGAGATATGAAGCTCCAGACGCATACTAGATACAAAACATTTAATGATTTAGTACTGCTTGGTAAATGTGCTGCATGAGAAGGGTTTGCGTCCAATTATGTGGATTTGATGAAGAGGAAAAAAATGAGACTCAGTTCTCTGCTGGAGCCAATAAAAGATGTTTCTGAAGACGAAGATGAATGCTGGATCTTCCTACAACATAAAAATAAGTAGGTTTTAAACCCACTAAATGTTTTAAATTGATCTATACGGAACTGTATATTTAGGAACAATTCTAAAGTGAGTAAATGAAAGGTGGAATTATGTACCACAAGAAGAGAGAGTCAACTAGACATGCATCAATGTTTTAAAAGGGACAGAATCTTGCAATTGTTGCTCCCCTGCCTTTTGTGGCTTGGGGTTATTCTGAGGTTTCTGGAATATAACAAATGAAGAATAGGCAGTGAAGTTCCAGCTACATCACATCTCTCAGTTTAATTACTGAGTCAGGAAGACTTTTCCTTTAAAACTTTAAAGCAGACATATAGAACAAAGTTAAGAAAGTTACCAAGGAGTCTGATAGGTTCCTCACCTCACAAGCTGCCTGGCTGTTATTAAACTGTTTTGTCAAAAGCTCAATCCATTGTAACATGGTGGGCTATGAAAAAAAAAAGAGAATTGTAAAACTAAATTATGGCATGGTATCCATAATCTAAAATCTATAAGCTTGATCCTCTGAGGAAAGGAAAAAGATCTATCAAAAGGTTAATCAGTTGATCCATACATTCTTTAGACAAATTCCCCATCCCCTCAAAAATGATGTGCTCAGCAGATGCCTGAACAGACATTTCAAGGGTCAAGATCACAATGCTGGATTTTGGGATGTGACAGAAACAAAACAGAAAAAATTATTTTCCTCCTGTGTCAATATATCCAACCATAATGAATACTTCTGTAGATGACACTTACCTACCTTTTACATGAGCTTCATGCCCAACAATCCTCCTCTGTTGATGGGAGCAACTCTCAATATGATGTGGTTCCATGGACAGAGATAACTTCCTCCAAATATGAATCTGAACTGAATTTTGGCAACCAACCTCAATAATATTCTTAGCTAACATCCAGACTCATGCATAGGCCAACACTGCAGCAAAATAACACTTAGGAGCACGAAACCTGGCTGCTTTTCGCCTCCCCACAATTGCTCACCCTAGCTAATGCTGGTTAACTAGGCACATACCTGAAATTGACCCTAGTCCTCAGTTACATACCCATCAAGCTACTGGGGACCATATCTATATTTCTGTCATACTGCAATTGCATTAAATTTCATAAAGCAATGCTGAGTTAATAGATTCATATATAACAAGTAAAAACAAGGACTCATTATTAAAATTGTATCCTATTTTACTCTTATTGCACCTTGCTTATGTATTTTATTAATGTACATTTAATACAATATGATCTATTTTGTAACTTGCACTTACCTTTTCTTTGGAATGGATAAAAGTTTCCAGGACAAAAGAGGTGCTTAGCTACAATCAAAACAAAAACATTCCTTGTCAACAGTCATATGTACGACTTGACAAAACCTTTTTAAAAATATATTTTAAAAGGAGTTATTTCTTTCTGAAGTTTTATCTGCAAAGTATCAACCATGGAACAAGCACTCACCTTGGCAGTCATAAGTGACACTGCTTTTGGATCTGGTAATGTGCTAGGGATGCTACTGCACAACTGCCACATAAATCTGAAAAAACAGAATTTATTGAAATCAATACACTCTTTTTCCCCAATGTGACTACAATAGTCTAGACATGTAACATTGATGCAGAATCAGATTTCGATCCATTAGCACTTACCCAAAGTAAGTATGCTCAAAGATGTTCTTGTCTTGCAGAAACTGCATGTTGTCATGCCAGATCCACTGCAATATGTAAAAAAAAAATCACTGAACAATCTTGGTTGAGGCAGGAGTGAGGGTCTTTTGTTGCACTAAAATTGATATTTATTCAAGAGCAACTATTCTCTGCATTTTCCTTAATTTTTTTTTAAAAGCAACATTCATTGCTTGTCAATATATCCAACACTATTTTATGTATTCAACAGGACAATTTGTCTGCATCATGTTGGATGTCTTAGCAAAATAGAAGGTATAGAAAGATAATCTTCATTAATGATCGAGAAAATGGCTTAAACTGAACATTAACTTCCTGGATAGGACTAATCTATATGCACATTTTTGTAATTCAGGACAAATCAATAGGTTGCAGCCTGATTTAGATTGTTAGGTGAATATGCCTCGCGTGTGATAAATGGCATTGAATGTAGATTTGAGAAACGTCAAACATATTCATACAATGCAGAGGCCCAAATAAGCACAACGAATCAAGAGTGGCACTCATGGGTAGTATCTAATCATTCTTCAAAGGTGCACAAGTGTGCGGTTGTACAAGGCAAGCAAACAGCATTTTAGGTGGTTTTGCTAGGGCATTGAATGAGGACTATATTAGGCCTCAAGTCTCTGGTATGTGCACACATATGGCTTCTGCATGTGGTGAAGAATATGGAGCCTGCGGAGAAGGGCAGTCAGGACAATACCAAATCTTATGAAATCATAATTATAGGGATAAGATACACAAGCTGAGAGGTTAGAAATTGAACGTCCTTGTGGCTGATTTACTGGCATAAAACTGGCACAAGACGACCCAATTTCAGGGACCAATGTTCTGAAATTGGGTCGTGCTAGTTATCATGCATCCCTGGTGTCCACCTGAAACAGGCATTAGGCCCGTCATTTTCAAATGTAATTAACCCACAGTTTCTGCTATTTTATAGTTAATTACAGCTGTTTTAGGTACCCTCACAGATATCAAAAGTGATGATTGGGGCTGCTATCAGGCCTGCCTCACTCGGGATTCTTCAGCAGCCGTTGTGCCCGCTAACTAAAGGCAAATTTTTTTTCCTTAAATACTTTTTTTTTAATACAAAAGCTCCACAGTCATCTCCGTCATCCCCCAATTTGGTTGCCTGTTCCAGCATCCACTTCCCTCCCCATGCCCTCCATTGGAACTCACCTTTGGGCCACTGGTAGCAGGGTAGATGATCAGACATTCGCCCTCATGAAATGCACAAGCTACCTATAGAGATGTGATGGGCACTGATAGCTCACACAAAAATTGTTAATGAGTCTTGAGGTTCAATTTCAGGCTGGCATCAGGCCTTCCAGTAGGGCCCTCGCTGCCTACCCCAATGATTCAGAACTGGAAATGGCAACTTTCTACACCAGAGTTACTTATTTTAAAGAAATGCAGGCTTTTAGGGGGACATGATTTGCTTTTCAAAGAAGGAAATTGGATACCATTTAATTAGACAGTTTACCTTTGGGGGTTGAATTGGCCATAGGTTTTTGTTACTTTCCTGGGAGACAGCATTTTTAGTGGGTAGGTGAAAGGTATGTGGGGTTGTACCACTAATATAATTTTCTTGTTCTTTTTATGTGTTTGTTTAACTACCAAGTATTATTTCCAATCTTTTCTTTCAACATTTATATTTTTTTCAATAAGATAGACTCAACAGGTCAGAAAAAAAACACAATACCTCCAAAAGTTCTGGTGAAACATCAAAGCTGTACTCCTTCCCGTTTTCTTCCTCTGTGTCGACACGTTTGTAAAACAGCATGTATGCGCTGTGTGTCTAACATCAAAATACTGCATCAGCAGATTAAAACCTCAGACATTTCTTTCCTTGTCAAAGTATATAACTATTATGTTAGATTCAGTACATGGGACATGCATTTCATTAAAAATTCAAAACTGCAGTATCTGCTACTCCTATAGATGGTGCTATGTTGAACATTTGAATATTAATGCTAAAGATGTCACACAGTTTCTGCTATTTTATAGTTAGATTATATCAGTGATTGCACAATCTTGCCATCAAGATCCCACAAAATCACCTAAAATGTTTCCTGAAATTCCTTCATGCACCAGGTTTATCATCAGTAACTGAAATTTACTACCCAAACTAATGGTTTAACCAAAATAAAATTTCCCAAGGCGCAATCAGTTGTACTGATAGGATATTTTTCTTGAGCTCTAGCACTATCTGCCCAGTAAGATTTTCTTCAGATAATTTTTTCCTTTAAAAAGAATTTGAAGCTAAAATTAATGAGACAGAAAACAAATGACAATGTTCTGATGACATACATGTTGCAGCTTTTAAACAGTATATTAAACAGGGAGAGAGTGGAGTGGGGGGAGAGAAAGAAAAAATAAAGGAGACACAGTAACAGAGACAGAGAGAAAAATCTTTCATTTAATGTGACTTCACTATTCATAAAAGCCAGTGGTTGAATTTTGAAACCAACTAGTTAACCACCTGTGGTTTGTTGACAGAAAACATCAATGGTAATATCAGTGAGACTGAGATTCTAATTTCTATCACCTATGGGACAGAGGGAGAGAGAAAAAGGAAAGGAGGTGAAGCAAAATATATAGCTGCTTTCCTCATTTTAATTTGAATGCTCTTTTTAAACAACTTGAAAGCTAGCAAAAATACTTTGAAGGAAATTGGTTGAGTGCAACGGAACCTCCAGCCTTTTATTACCCATACTTGGGGGAACCAGTTGAGAGTGGGGGTGCACAATTGTGGATAGAGGGTTAAAGGTGAGGTGAATGACACCAAAAGCAACAGGATATGGGGTTGAGTGGGTAGCTCAAAGCAAAAAGAGACAGCAGTGAAGAGCTGGTCAGAAGGGGAAGTGTTTGGGGTAACAGGGAGTAGTTAGGGAGAAGCATAAGTGACTGAAGGAGTGAAAGGGAAGGGAGTTATGAAACGCAAGGTAGTTACTTTCCCCACCACACTGCACCATACTATCTAAAAGGAAGCAAAAAATAAGATGGGGAAAGAAAAGCGAGAAAATAAGGAGTAGCGATGAGAGAAAAAAAAACAGATGGGGTAAAAGGAAAAGCAAAGAAACAGCAGCATAAAAACATAAGGGACAGGTAGGAGTTACCAAATTCCCTATCTTACTGTGCGCTGTGCCACAGATCATCAACTAATGGTTAAATAGTTGTGTAGGATTACCTTTAAGAGGAAGCACGCTCCAGTCTGGTCTAGGAATGAGCTCGGGTAATTAAATAAAATGACTTTTCTTCAAGTCAGTTTATTTTCCCCTTAAATAAAATAACTGGCATCACCTCCCAGGTTTCCTCACTACCTCCAAGACGGTCATTGATTCCATAGATGCCAGCAGTAACAATACCTCACCCAAGCAACAATACTCGACTACACCGATAATATTGAGATAGGGGTGTGGGGTGGGGGTGGGGGGCGGTTTGCATTGTAGACAATGTAAATTTCCCCCTTCATAATCACAAACTAAAATCTTTCCAGCTCTTGAATAATACAGATTGATTCATGATCTGCAATTACTATCCATTGACAACGTGCACTTTATAAATCCATAATAGTCCATTTGATGGAGACCAGTATATTTAAGACAGACCGAAACAATGGAAACTTTGCTAGTCCAATACATAGCCACGCATACCAATCTGCACATCATGAATTTTCTGTCCCTTCATCCGAATGATAGTAACAGAAATCCTCAACTGAACTAAAAAATTAAACTTACACACCATTCCCATTTATTCCCATTAGTGGGGTAGATTTGACCTGATACCTTTTATCACAAGAAAATCTTTAACAACAGATACCTTTCATATTTTGCATAATATCCAATATTTCCACAATGTACCAAAATACATTGAATGTACTTAACACAGACAATCTCAACAATGCTGAGATGTAAATTCACACCCATGAACTCCATGTTCAGAGATCCCAGTTTTAACCATGCAGCTGAGTAGTAGCAAAGACTGAAGATCTCTACAAAAAGGAAAGTAAAATCTGAGATTTGGTCATCTCTTTTGCAGGTCTCCTTGGTAAGTTGATAAACTGAAAGCTACGCTCATGCATCGACCAATCCTCCTGTGTTAGGTCATCAGAAAATATGCATGGGTAACGAGGGCAGCTATCCTCTGTCACTGTAGGGAAGCACCTATTTTTTTTAATTTTCTGGCAGTTGAAACATTATTGGCCTCCTTTCCTCCAGCAGTGTTACCTGGTGTAGCCCCATTCATTTGCCCATTCAACAAAACCCTCAATAGAGTTCTTGTCCTATTCCCCAACCATTTCCCCGAGAGAGCTTGGTCACTGACTTGTAAAAAAGAAAAAAATTTAATTCGTTCATGGGTTGTGGGTGTCACTGGCTCAAGAAGGTGGTGGTGAGCTGCCTTCTTGAACCGCTGCAGTTCTTGGGACATAGGTACACCCAAAGTGCTGTTAGGAAGGGAGTTCCAAGATTTTCACCCAGCGACAGAGAAGGAAGGCTCCAAATCAGGATGGTGTGTGGTTTGGAGGGGGACTTGCAGATGATAGTATTCCCATGCATCTGCTGTCCTTGTCCTTCTAGGTGGTAGAGGTTGCGGGTTTGGAAGGTGCTGTCGAAGGCGCCTTGGTGAGTTGCTGCAGTGCATCTTGTAGATGGTACACACTGCTGCCACTGTGCATCAGTGGTGAAGGGAGTGGATGATGGGGTTCCAATCAAGCCAGCTGCTTTGTCCTGGATGGTGTTGAGCTTCGAGTGTTGTTGGAGCTGCACCCATCCAGGTAAGTGGAGAGTATTCCATCACACTCCTGACCTGTGCCTTGTATATGACAGACAGGCATTAGGGAGTCAGGTGGTGAGTTACTCACCACAGAATTCCCAGCCTCTGACCTACCCTTGTAGCTACAGTATTTATGTGCTGGTCCAGTTCAGTTTCTGGTCATTGGTAACCCCAAGGACGTTGGTGGGGGATTTCAGCGATGGTAATGCCATTGAACATTAAGGGGAGATGATTAGATTTTCTTTTGCTGGAAATAGTCATTGCCTGGCACTTAAGTGGCGCAATTGTTACTTGCCACTTATCAAGCCTGGATGTTGTCCAGATCTTGCTACATCTGGACACGGGCTGCTTCATTATCTGAGGAGTCACAAATGGTGTTGAACATTGTGCAATCATCAGCAAACATCCCCTTATGATGGAGGGAAGGTTACTGATGAAGCAGCTGAAGATGGTTGGGCCTAGGACACTACCCTGAGGAACTTTGATGAATGACCTCCAACAACCATAACCATCTTCCTTTGTGCTAGGTATTACTTCAACCAGCAGAGAGTTTTTCCCAATTCCCATTGAATCCAGTTTTGCTAGGGCTCTTTGATGCCATACTTGGTCAAATGCTGCCTTGATGTCAAGGGCAGTCACTCTCACCTCACCAATTCAGTTCCTCACTTCTGGAGTTCATCTCTTTTCTCCATGTTTGGACAAAGGCTGTAATGAGGTCAGGAATTGAGTGGCCCTGATGGAACTCAAACTGAACGTCAGTGAGCAGGTTATCGCTGAGCAAATGTCAACGAACCTTTCCATCACTTTGCCGATGATAGAGAGAAGACTGATAGGGCAGTAATTGGCCGGGTTGGATTTGTCCTGCTTTTTGTGTACAGGACAAATTTGGACAATTTTACACATTGCCAGGTAGATGCCAGTGTTGCAGCTGTACTGCAACTGCTTGGCTAGGAGCACGGCTAATTCTGCAGCACCATTTTTCAGTACTATTGCTGAAATGTTGTCAGGGCTCATAGCCTTTGTAGTATCCAGTGCCTTCAGCCGTTTCTTGATATCACGTGGAGTGAACCGGACTGGCTGAAGACTGGCATCTGTGATGCTAGGGACCGCAGGAGGAGGCTGAGATGGATCATCCACTCGGCACTTCTGGCTGAAGATGGATGCAAATGCTACAGCCTTGTCTTTTGCGCTGATGTGCTGGGCTCTCCCATTTTTGAGGATGGGGATATTTGTGGAGCCTCCTTCTCCAGTTAGTTGTCTAATTATCCACCACCATTCACGACTGGATGTGGCAGGAGCTTAGATCTGATGTGTTGGTTGTGGGATCACTTAGCCCTGGCTATAACATGCTGCTTCCGCTGTTTGGTATGCAAGTAGTCCTGTGTTGTAGCTTCACCAGACTGACATCTCATTTTTAGGTATGCCTGGTGCTGCTCCTGGCATGCCCTCCTGATTGAACCAGGGTTGGTCCCCCGGCTTTATAGTAACGGTAGAGTGGGGGATATGCTGGGCCATGTTACAGATTGGGGTGAAATACAATTCTGCTGCTGCTGACGGCCCACAGTGCCTCATGGATGCCCAGTTTTGAGTTCCTAGATCTGTTCAAAATCTATCCTATTTAGCACAGTGATAGTACCACACAACACGATGGTGGGTATCCTCAAGGTGAAGTTGGGACTTGGTCTCCACACGGACTGTGCAGTGGTCACTCCTTCCAATACTGTCATGGACAGATGCATCTGCGAAAGGTAGATTGGTAAGGACGAGGTGAAGTATGTTTTTCCCTCTTGTTGGTTCCCTCACCACCTGCTGCAGACCCAGCCTAGTAGCTATGTCCTTTAGGACTCAGCCAGCTCGGTCAGTACCACTCTTGATGATGGACATCGAAGTCCCTCACCCTGAGTACATTCTGTGCCCTTGCTACCCTGAACGCTTCTTCCATTTGGCTTTCAACATGGAAAAGCACTGATTCATCAGCCGAGGGGGTGCTGGGAGGCAGTAGGTGGTTATCAGCAGGAGGTATCCTTGCCCATGTTTGACGTGATGCCATGAGACTTTATGGGGTCCGGAGTCTATGTTGAGGACTGCCAGGGCAACTCCCTCCCAACTGCATACCACTGTGCTGCCACCTCTGCTGGGTCTGTCTTGCCGGTAGAACAGAACATACCCAGTGATAGTGATGGCGGTGTCAGGGACATTGTCTGTAAATTATGATTCCATGAGTATCACTATGTCAGACTGTTGCTTGACTAGTCTGTGGGACAGCTCTCCCAATTTTGGCACAAGCCCCCAGATGTTAGTAAGGAGGACTTTGCAGGGTCGACAGGATTTGCCATTGTCGTTTCCAGTGCCTGGGTCGATTTCGGGTGGTCCGTCCAGTTTCGTTCCTTTTCTTACTCTTTCTAGCAGTTTAATACAACTGAGTGGCTGACAAGGCTATTTCAGAGGGCAGTTAAGAGTCAACCACATTGCTGTAGCTCTGGAGTTACATGTATGCCAAACCAGGTAAGGATGGCAAATTTCCTTCCCTAAAGCACATTAGTGAACAGATGGATTTTTACAACAATGGTCACCACTAGACTAGCTTTTAATTCCAGATTTTTATTAATTGAATTCAAATTTCACCATCTGCCATGAACCCATGTCCCCAGAGCATTAGCATAGGCTTCTGGATTACTAGTCCAATGACATTACCACTACGCCATCGCCTCCCAGTTATCTGACAGATAATTTCCCAGTCTTTGCTTCACCCCGCCCACTCCTTTCCCTCATGGTGCTCCTCCTCCCTATCTCCAGTCCTCCTCTTCTCCACAACCTTCTCCCACCTGCTTGCGCCCACCTTCCTCCAACACCTTGCTCGACCTCAACACTGCACTTTGTCTTCCCCCCATGTGCAATGCCAGAGATCAAATGACAGAATAAAAAATCTCATTAGCATAATAAAAAATAAATCTAATCTGTATAATTAAATCATATTCTCATTTTCACAGCATAGGCTTCAAGACAGAATTTGCTTTAAATTATGGGTGAATTGTCTTATTTTCACATTAAATGGAAGATATGCAAATTAGTTGTATTCATCCCCGTTAAGCGAACAAATATAGCTGCCCTATTTTATAAAGAACTTGTCAATGGAAACATTTGTTCTGAAACCCACTCGGGCCTCTCCCCACTAATCCCATGCTTTATCTAGACAAGCAAGACAAAAATTACTCAATGCTGAAAAAGGATTTTTTTTTAAAAAGCATTACAAAAGATGTACAACTACTAGATAATAAAAAAATTAAATATAAACATTAAATACGGATTATCCTTCAAAAGATTTACCTTTTCAAAGGAAAAATCCATGAACTTGTCTGTGACAGAATCGTAAGTTTTGGTCTAAATAAAACAACAATTTAAATTAAACTTTTGCAGAATTCAGTCTCATGGAAGTTGGCAAATAACATGTGTAAAGCCCCCAAATACTAAATGTTTGTTACTATTTATTGCATAAGAAATGTGTTAACTGGACATTAAATACAAGATGGTAAACAAGCTTGACTGTGCCAAATAGTGTGGTACATTGCGAAGTATGGTTGCTTATGTTTAGATGGAAGTCAGGAAGTGGGTAAATAACAAAGACACTGATTACCGAACAGCACTGTTAAACCCTACAAACAGGAGGCCTCTAGGGAATGTGCATGGAAGAAAATGGCTATGTGGATAGGATGAAAGGAAAACAAAAAGGGTCAAAATTATTTTGTGGATGCATAGCGGGAGCAGCAACAAATAGTAAAGATCTTTTGAACTTCTAACAACTAATACAGTGGTTATGAGTCAAATTTGGCATTCAATTTTTTTTTTCAATATTTGGGCATTTTAATGCCAAAATGAGAATGCACCTGACAGATCTCATTTCACAGTAAAATACAAGCAAACAGGATTTCTTTTTGCCAATTTTCCTACCTTCACTCCAGAAGCTGTTGAATCCTTACTTCCATGGGTATCAAACACTCTCCAATATTTAGCTAAGAGACTGGCTGGTGAGTGTCAGCATGCTATTCGAATATGGTGGGCATGACAATTGATCCTAATCCTGTTCCTCGGCAAGGAACTTCCCAGTAGAGATTAGTAGATATCAATCAGGAGCACGAACCATGGCTGCTTATCCCCCCTTCTTGATCCAGCATGTTGATGTTAACTATAGCACCACCACCTCCACCCCAGCTGAAATTAGCTAACTGAGGAGAGACCAGGTACCTTTTGATATTTTAGCTGAGCTGCACATAATCTTTTCCAATGGAGCAATCAATCCAGTTTTGAAAATAAATAGGTCTCCAATTCAAATTGGTTTAGTCAAGTGATGAAGCCAAAAAGTTACCAAAGCTCCCAAAACTGGAAAATCAAAAATGTACAGCAATTTTCATTGCCACCTTTCTGATCAGCATAATACGGATTTATCACCAATAAGTGATCACCACTCTTGTGGCTGCCCAATAGAAAATGCGATATCAGGCAAAGGCCAGGTGAATCCTCTTGTAAAACTGGGCATTACCTCTCTTCACAAAGCTGTCTCCATCAAAACTTAAGAAAAGGACAGACTTTTTTTTAAAAAAAGGAAATAATGCAGAATAATTAGTAATGCACACTTCAATATTAGTGCCTTCTATCCAAAATGTGCACTGAAAATAAAGTAAACCCTTTTCAGAATGTAATTGCTCGAAATTATTTATTTTTCTAAACACTGAGCTTGACACTCACTTGCAGGTTGTAACATCTTTTTCATACTCGGAATTATGGGTAAATGATATCACCATGGGTGTATATTTCCTATATAAAAGGGCAGTGTTGCAGAACTAAAAACAAGAAATGCTGGAAATATTCAGAGGTCTGGCAGCATCTGTGGAGAGAGAAGCAGAGTTAACGTTTCAGGTCAGTGACCCTTCTTCAGAACTAGCAAATATTAGAAATGTAAAAGGTTATAAGCAAGTAAAGCAGGGGATGTGCAAGAGATAACAAAGGAGGTGTAAATGGGACAAGGTCACAGAATAGCCGACCAGAAGGTCGTGGAGCAAAGGCAAACAATATGTTAATGCTGTGTTGAAAGACAAAGCATTAGTACAGATCGGGTGTTAATGGACTGAAAATTGAACAGCCGCAAGTACAAACATGAATAAAAAACAGTGGGTAAGCAAACTGAACAAACTAAGATGAAATAAAATAAAATAAACAAAGAAAAATTTTAAAAAGGAAAAAGAAAAAAATAACTGAAAATAAAGGTAAAATGGAGCCCGTCATGCTCTGAAATGATTGAACTCAATGTTCAGTCCGGCAGGCTGTAGTGTGCCTAATCGGTAAATGAGATGCTGTTCCTCGAGCTTGCGTTGATGCTCACTGGAACACTGCAGAAATCCCAGGACAGAGATGTGAGCATGAGAGCAGGGGGGAGTGTTGAAATGGCAAGCAACTGGAAGCTCGGGGATGTGCTTGCGGACTGAGCGGTTTGAGGGCTCTCCGCTTCTTCCTTGAACAGAGGCCCAACCAGTCCCCATCCACCACCACCTTCCTCCGCCTGGCTGAACTTGTTCTCACATTGAACAACTTCTTCTTCAACTCCACTCACTTCCTTCAAGTAAAAGGTGTTGCAATGGGTACCCGCATGGGTCCCAGTTATGCCTGTCTTTTTGTGGGATATGTCTAACATTCCTTGTTCCAGTCCTACTCAGGCCCCCTCATCCAACTCTTTTTCCGGTACATTGATGACTGTATCGGTGCGTTTCCTGCTTCCGCCCCGAACTGGAAAACTTTATCAACTTTGCTTCTAATTTCCACCCTTCTCTCACCTTTACATGGTCCATCTCCGACACTTCCCTTCCATTCCTCGACTTCTCTATCTCCATCTCTGGTGATAGGCTGTCTACTAATATCCATTATAAGCCCACTGACTCCCACAGCTACACTTCTTCACACCCTACCTCCTGTAAGGACTCCATTCCATTCTCCCAGTTTCTCCGTCTCCAACGCATCTGCTCTGATGTTGCTACCTTCCATGACAGCGCTTCTGATATGTCTTCCTTTTTCCTCAACCGAGGATCTTTCAATTTAGTATACTGTTTTCACTGCTCACAATGTGGTCTCCTTTACATTGGGGAGACCAAACGCAGACTGGGTGACCGCTTTGTGGATCAACGCAAGCTCGAGGAACAGCATCTCATTTAGCGATTAGGCACACTACAGCCTGCCGGACTGAACATTGTGTTCAATCATTTCAGAGCATGACGGGCTCCATTTTACCTTTATTTTCAGTTATTTTTTTCTTTTTGCTTTTTAAATCATTTTTTTGTGTTTATTTTATTTTATTTCATCTTAGTTTGTTCAGTTTGCTTACCCACTGTTTTTTTCATGTTTGTACTTGCGGCTGTTCAATTTTCAGTCTGTTAACACCCTATCTGTAGTAATGCTTTGTCTTTCAACACACCATTAACATATTGTTTGCCTTTGCTCCACGACCTTCTGGTCAGCTATTCTGTGACCTTGCCCTATTTACACCTCCTTTGTTATCTCTTGCACCACCCCTGCTTTACTTGCTTATAACCTATTACATTTCTAATATTTGCTAGTTCTGAAGAAGGGTCACTGACCTGAAACGTTAACTCTGCTTCTCTCTCCACAGATACTGCCAGACCTCTGAGTATTTCCAGCATTTCTTGTTTTTAGTTCAGATTTCCAGCATCCGCAGTATTTTGCTTTTATTTCAGTGTTGCAGAACACCCATTTGAGGGCAGGATTTACACAGAAACATCACATTCTCACTCATGGACCTTACTTACAATTGTCAGTTGAAAAGAGATGCAATGGCAATTCAAGCATTCTAAATAAGTCAACATGGTTTTACAAAAGAGAAATCCTGCTTGATTAATTTATTAGAGATTTTTTGAGGATCTAACTAGTAGGGTAGATAACGGGGAAACCTGTAGATGTTGTATATGTGGATTTCCAAAAGGCATTCGATTAGCTGCCACACAAAAGGCTAACATGCAAGATAAGGGCATATGGAGTTGGGGGCATTATATTAGTACGAATAGAGGATTGATTATCGGACAGGAAGCAGAAAGTAGGGATAAATGGGGCATTTTCAAGCTAGCAGTTTGTAACTAGTGGAGTGTCACAAGGATCAGTGCTGGGGCCTCAGCTATTTACAATTTATATTAATGACTTTGACAAAGAAACTGAGAGTAATGCACCTAAGTTTCCTGAGGATACAAAGCTAGGTGGAACTTGAGCATCAAAGTGGCAGATGGAATATAATGTGGGGAAGTATGAGATTATTCACTTTGGTAGTATGAATAGAAAAGCAGAATACTTTTGTTTTAAAAAAGGTGTGAAAATTCTAAATGTTGATGTTCAGAGGGACTTGGGTGTACTTGTACAAGGAACACAAAGTTAGCATGCAGGCAAATGTTGGCCTTTATTGCAAGGGGATTGGAATACAAGAATAAGGAAGCCTTGATACAATTGTACAGGACTTTGGTGATACCACACCTGGAGTACGGTGTGCAGTTTTGGTCTCCATATTTAACGAAGGATATACTGGCACTGGAGTTGGTACAGCGACAGTTCACTAGATTGGTTCCTGGGAGAAGAGGCTTTTCCTATGATGAGAGGATGAGAAATTGGGCCTATACTCTCTGGAGTTAAGAAGAATAAGAGTGATTTTATTGAAACAGACAAGATTCTGAAGGGACTTGACAAGTCCCCGGGCTTGGGAATCTGGAGCGTGGGAACTCAATCTTAGGATAAGGGGCTGATCATTCAGGACTGAAATGGAGAAATTACTACACTCAAAAGGTTGTGAATCTTTGGAATTCTCTACCCCAGAAGGTTGTGGATGCTCCGTCATTGAGGGTATTTAAGGCGCAGATAGCAGATTTTTGGCTTCTCAGGGAATCAAGGGATGTGTGGAACAAGCAGGAAAGTAGACTTGAGGCAGAAGATCAGCCATGATTATATTGAATGGTGAAAAGGCTCGAGGGGCTGTACAGTCTACTGCTGCTCCTATTTCTTATGTTGTTATGTAAGTGAGCAGAGGCATAAGATATGCTGAAGAACAATGACTGTAATTCAATGGAGAACAAAGTGAATGCCAGAAAAAGGAGTATCATCACTTGCATTTGCGTCCCCTTAAGAGAAGTTCAGAAAACAACAATAACTTACTGTCATTTCTCCACCAAAGCATTCAGAGGCAAGTTGGGTAGAATCAAAAGGTTTTACCTCAGCGTCATTAAATAGATACCTAAAAAAATAAGAGGTAAAACTATAACTACTAAAACAAATGCTATTAGCCTTTTTCCATAGTGTTATCGAGCGAGCTTAACTTGCTTTTGCAGAAATCGTTATATTTAATTGGCATGAAGCCAATAATGAAGGCATTTTTAATTTTTAGCAAATATAGAAATACATTAGAAAAAAGAAAATACAGAATGTTGCTGTTTTCATACCTAGTTTATACAACTGACTTTCAAAGAAAATTGGCACTATAAAGATCTGCTTACCATTTGTTGTTTTTGTAAGCGTGAAGATTCACAATATCTCTGATAAAACTGTAGTAATGTCCTCCATCTGCAGTCCCTGTGTGTACTGTTACTCCTATCAAATCATATTCAAAGCTTTCACTTTGTTTAATTTCACCATCCTCTTTCAAACCTAAAATGACAATTAAAATCATCTCTGTTACTAAGTTGACTTCACCAGAGCTTTGCCATATACAGAGTTATTTTTATGTTTAATTATAAAGACTGCTGTGTTCTTGATGCATCCAACATTGGAAAGTCCTCTATCAGCTGAGTATGTAGCAGCAGCAAGCTGATGGAAATTGGTGCAATCACTCCAGGACAAAAGAAAGAAACGTAACTTATTCTGCCAGAGCAATGGACAAGGTAATCAGATATGCAATACCTGAACACAAGAACACAACAGGAGCAGAAGCAGACCATATGGCCCAACGATCCTGCTCCGCCATTCAATACGATCATAGCTGATCTTAGGCATCAATTCCACTTTCCTGCCCGTTCCCCATATCCCTCGATTCCCTTCAAAACTAAAAATCTATCTATCCCAGCCTTAAATGTATTCAACAATGGAGCATCCACAACCCTCTGGGATAGAGAATTCCAAAGATTCACAACCCTTTGAGTGAAGTAATTTCTCCTCATCTCAGTCCTGAATGAACAGCTCCTTATCCTGAAATTTTGCCCCCCACGTTCTAGATTCCCCGACCAGCAGAAAAAATCTCAGCTTCTACCCTATCAAGCCCTTTCAGAATCTTGTATGTCTCAATTAGATTGCCTCTCATTGTTCTAAACTCCAGAGAACATAGGCCTAACTTACTCAGCCTCTCATAGGAGAACCCCCTCATTTGAGGGACCAATTTAGTAAATCTTCACTGCACCACCTCCAGTGCAAGTATATCCTTCCTTAAATGTGGAGACCAAAACTGCACACAGTATTCTAGGTGCACTCTCACCAAAGCCCTGTACAATTTTAGTAAGACTTCTTTATTCCTGTACTCCAATCCTCTTAAAGGATAATAAAGGCCAACATGTCATTTGCCTTCCTAATAGCCTGCTGCATCTGCATGTTAACTTTGTGTGTTCCTTGTACGAGTATCCCAAATCTCTGAATAACACTTATAAGTTTCACACCTTTTAAAAAATATTCTGCTTTTCTATTTTTACAACCAAAGTGAACAACTTCACACTTCCCTACACTATACTCCATTTGCCATCTTGTTGCCCACTCACTTAACTTGTTTAATTCTATTTGCAGCCTCTCTATGTCCTCCTCGCAGTTTACCTTTCCACCAAGCTTTGCATCAGCAAACATAGATACATTACTCTCGGTTTCCTCATCCAAGTCATTAACATAGAGTGTAAATAGTTGAGGTCCCAGCACTGATCCTTGCGGCACTCCACTATTCACTGCCTACCAACTTGAAAAATGCTCCATTTATGCCCACTCTCTGCTTCCTGCCTGTTAACCAATCCTTTATCCACATTAATATATTACTCCCAACACCATGAACCCTTATCTTGTCTATTAATCTTTTATGCGACACCTTATCAAATACCTTTTGGAAATTCAAGTATATTACATCTACTGGTTCCCCTTTATCTATCCTACTAGATACATCCTCAAAAAACTCTAATAAATTTATTAAACAGGATCTCCCTTTAGTAAAACATTGCTGACTAGTTCTAATCATACTATGCTTTTCCAAATGCAATGTTAAGACTTCTTTAATAATAGTTTCCAGCAACTTCCCAACGACTGATGTTAGGCTAACTGGTCTGTTCCCACTTTTCTCTCTCCCTCCTTTCTTGAAAAGCGGTATAACATTTGCCAACTTCCAATCTGATGGGATCGTTCCCGAATCTAAGGAATTCTGGAAAACCACAGCCAGTGCATCCACTATCTCTGCAGCTATCTCTTTTAGAACCCTAAGGTGTAGGCCATCTGGTCCCGGGGACTTGTCAGATTTTAGTCCCTCAAATGTCTCCAATAATTTTTCTCGGTTGATCTGAATTTCCTCACTCTTTTTAGCCCCTAGGTTATTACCTATTTCTGGTATGGAACTTGTGTCTTCTACTGTGAAGACAGACACAAAATATTTGTTCAATGCCTCTGCCATTTCCTAATTCCTCATGACAATTTCTCCTGTCTCTGCTTCTAAGGAACCAATGTCTATTTTAGCTACTCTCTTACTTTTTATGTACTTATACAAGCTCTTACAATCTGTTTTTATATTGCTGGCCAATTTACTCTCACTCTATTTTTTTCCCTCATCAACTTTTTGCTGGCCCTTTGCTGGTTTCTAAAACACTCCCAATCCTCAGACTTGTTATTTTATGCAACATTGTAAGCCTCTTCTTTTAATCTAATACTCTCCTTGACTTCCTGAATGAGCCACAGATGGGTCTTTCTTGACGAGTTTTTGAATGGAATGTACTTTTGTTGAACTCTTTGAATTGTTTCTTTAAATGTTTCTCACTGTTCATTTACTGCCATGCCTTCCAGATTATTTACCCAATTAACCTTAGCCAGTTCTCCCCTCATACCTTTGTAATTGGCTTTGTTTAAGTTTAAGAATCTTGTCTGTGATTGAAATGTGTCACTTTCAAACTTAACATGAAATTCAATGGTATCATGATCACCATTCCCCAGTGGATCTTTTACTATGACACTGCTTATTAACCCTGCTTCATTACACAATACGAGATCTAAAATAATTTTATCCCTACATTCTACAACGTATTGCTCCAAGAAACAGTCACAAAAACATTCTACAAACTCATCTTCTAGACCACGGTTGCCAATTTGATTGTCCCAGTCTATATGCAGATGAAAGACCCCACAATTAATACATTACCTTTTTGACACACTCCAACAATTTCCAGTTTAATGTTCTGTTCAATAATAGAACTACTGTTAGGGGGCCTGTAAACTACTCCCACCAGTGCTTTCTGATTCCTGCTATTCCTAACTTCCACCCAAACTGATTCTACTTCATGATCTTTTGAGGCCAGATCCCTTCTTATTAACGTCCTTATGTCATCTTTTACTATCAGGACTACCCCCTCCTCCTTTGCCATTCTGTCTGTCTGTCCAAAATATTGCATAGCCTGGAATATTCATTTCCGAACCTTGATCTCCTTGTAACCATGTCCCGGTAAGGGCAACTAGATCGGGATCATTTACCTCTGTTCGTGCCACTTGTTCATCTACCTTATTACAGATGCTTCGTGCATTCAGATAAAGGAATTTTAATTTCATTTTTTACCTCTAGTCCCTGCAATGACCTTATTTGCTGATGTACAATTTTTGTTAAACTCTCTGTCCCATTCTGTTGGCATTTACCCACATCACAATCCTGCTCCGATGCCCTGACCTCTCTCTTTGGATTTCTAAACTTCCCTATATCCAAACTCTCCCCTTCCCCCCCCCCCCCCCCACCCCCACCAGTTAGTTTAAAGCCCTGTCCACAGCCCTAGTTATGCGATTGACCAGGACACTGGTCCCAGCCCCGTTCAAGTGAAGCCCATCCCAACAGAATAGCTCCCTCTTCCCTGAGTACTGATGCCATTGCCCCAAGAATCGAAACCCCTTCTTCCCACACCACTCTGACATTCTCTATGAAGCTAAAAATCATGAAACTAATATTTTCTACCAAGTTATGACATACTGTGATATGCATTTTCTGGAGAGCATAAGAACACAACATTTTCCAAAGTTAAACAAAAATATATGTGCTAGGGAGGGTTAGAGAGAGAACCTTGCACAGATTTATCCCACCTAGTTTTCCTTCACCTTTTAAAAGTGGTTCAGCACCTCTTCAGCAGTAAGCCACAAGAATGTGCAGCTATAACTGTGCTGTGATTTTGCTGAAGTCTGTATCTAATCCTTGATTTCAGCATATACAAAACTATTAAGAAAACCTCAATAGTGTGTGAAGTACTGAAACGCTATAGGAAACTCCATTTTATATCTTGGAGTAACAGGTGCCAAAATTAATGATCAGGGAAAGGTGAATAACTGTACATTTCACAGCAAAACTGTATAATGAATATTATTTCCTATTTTCAGTGAAGGTGTATTTTTAACCGTGATAAAGTAATTACAGTACCATCAATGCGGTCATTTTTGCCCATAAGATAGTCTTCAGTGTATGGAGTCATGTCGAGACGCAGAGGAAAAGAGAAGTGAGTATTGACTTTTTCTTTCATCATTGTAACCATATTGAAAGTGTATCGCATGGTATTGAAACTTAAGATTCGAGGTAATTTCTTGAAACAAGCCCTGTGAAAGACAAAAAAAAGTAGCAATCTTGGAGAGAAAATGTTGCATTTGGTCATTACAAATGTACAGTGGAATTGAATCCAGTACTAATACACGCCTATGTTAAATTATTCAATGATATTTCATTTAATTTAAAATACAAGACAGATTATATCTCATGCAAAGACATCTTTTCCTGATCTATCTTTTCCCCTATTTGACACAGATAACTTCAAAGTTGCAAATGTCGTACTGTGGTGGCAGCGAGGGAAAGCTTTCCACAGCAGCATCATTGGGATCATTCCATAATATATGGATAAAAGATTTACTGTAAAGTTTTTTTAACTATCAACAATTTCCATTACTCCAAAACTATTAGCAGTCATGCTATTGGATGTTTAAGAGCTCCCATCATGCTTACTGATTTAAAGATACTATACTGTAAAGGACATTACTGTGGAACAATTAAGTGATAGCATCCAGATGTATTTACTGTAAAATCAAACCTTTTCTCAGCCCGTACTTTCTTTCCACATTGGGAACAAGTGTACATGTTATCACCTTCCAGAGTATCTTTGATAGTAACTTCATCAAGTGACTCCTAGAAAGAAAGACAGTAAATATATCTAAAATAAATATTGCACTATACAATTAAAAATAAGGAAGTTTGACATGCTGTACTGATTTCAAGACATTTAAAAATGCTGATCTAATTCACAATAATAAGCACCACTTGATACCATAACAAAATGTCCCTTTTAAAGTATAAAGGTTATTTACAGTCACGAGAAAGCAAAATATTTGCGATTACAAATACAATTATTTTTTTTAAATGCTGTTCTTTTTTCTATTGCATAAAGTCTATTTTCTATTGCAACAGTCATCACCAATTACATTTTAAAGGAGGTATTAACTCTGAATAAAGAGCAATGACAAACACTTATCCATAATTTTTAAATTTACTTTTTCAAAATACTACAGGACTCTCCAACATTATTCTTCGTATTTTATTCTGAAAATATTAAGCAGACACGACAGGAGGGGTGATGCTGCGCATATTGTATTGTCCTGTAATGCTGCCACTTTAGAGGCCTTTTGAAGATTGTTTATCTTTGTTAATGAAGACATTAACAACTTGTGTTAGTTTAGCTTACAAAATGAGACATAACTCACATAAATGTTTTTCATATCAGCCACTTGGCATCTAACTGTGTAGAACTCCTCGGCTGTCTGGCTAACATGTTCACAATCCTGGATTTTAAAAAAAAAGCTACAATTTAATATTTATCATAGACACTACTTACTTTCATAATAAAAGATGTTTGAACTTCTGACTTGTCAAAAATTAAACACACTTACCAGTGAAACAACATTATTCGTTATGACCCCTCCAAATAAGCTTTTCACTGTGTTTTTCTGACAAAAAAAATCCAGGACACTTTTAGACAAATGACAGCCTTTGTTTTCTAATGTTAAACAAATATGAAAAAATGCATTTCTAATTTACCAGGTCAGGAGACATTTCTTCAATTTTTGTAATCAAATCAGTGAAAAATTCAGTCATATCTTTCTGTTCTCCAGTGTTCAATGGTTGTTTGTCCATGGTGTAGGTTTTGCAGAATGGTCTTGGGTTATATGCTTTGCGCTCACTTTCCTTAACAAGCAGATATTTTAAAAAAAATTAATCATTTAGAATATTTAATGCGCACCACTACCAAAATCAATTCTTATAATTGATAGAAACAGAAATTGCTGGAAATACTCAGCAGGTCTGGGAGAATCTGTGGAGAGAAACAGAGTTAACATTTCAGGTTTGTGACCTTTCATCAGAACTTGGATAAGTTACAGATACGATAGGTTTCGAGCAAGTTAAACGAAGGAGGGTGGGAAAAAGAACAAAGGGGAAGTCTGCCATAGGGTGGCGGGCAGGAGAGATTAAATGACAAAATGTTTCATGGTGCAAGGCCAAAGGGAGTGGTACAGAACAAGTACAGAAACAAAAGATGCGTCTGGAGGAGGTGTGAATGGCAGGATCATGAATAACTACCGTCCAAAAACAAAGGAAAAAAAGAGACACAAAAGAGGGAAGAGAACAAAAAATCACATCAGCAAAGAAAAAGGAAACAAAACATAGTGGCAGAGGTTACAATCTAAACCAGTTGAACTCAAAAGTTGAATCCAGAAGGCTGTAAAGTGCCCAATTGAAAAATGAAGTGCTTTTCCTCGCGTTTGCGTGGAGCTTCATTGGAACACTGCAGGAGGCCAGAACAGAAAAGGTCAGAGTGGGAGCAAGGTGGAGAGTTAAAATGACAGGTGATTGGAAGTTTGGGGTCACACTTGTGCACTGAACAGAGGTGTTCCGCAAAGCGGTCAACCAGACTGTGTTTAACAAACAGGAGGAATAGGCCATTCGGCTCTTTGAGCCTGCTCCACCATTTAATAAGATCATGGCTGATCTGATTGTGGCCTTAACTCCACTTTCCTGCCTGCCTCATAACCCTAGACTCCCTTGTAGATCAAAAATCTGTCTAAATTAGCCTTGAATACATTGTGGCCCAGCCTCCACTGCTCTCTGGGGAAGAGAATTCCAAAGATTAGCAACCCTCAGAAGAAATTCCTCCTCATAATCTTAAAAGGGAGGCCCTTTATTTTGAAACTGCGCCCCCTAGTTCTAGATTCCCCCACAAGGGAAACATCCTTTCAGCATCCACCCTGTCAAGCCCACTCAGAATCTTATGTGTCTCAGTAAGATCACCTCTCTTTCTAAACTCCAATGAGCATAAGCCCAACCCTTCCTTATAAGACAACACCTTCAACCCAGGAATCAGCCTAGTGAACCTTATGTGAACAGCGTTTAATTGCAAGGAAATCCCTCCTTAAGTAAAGAGACCAAAACGGTACGCTATACACTACGTGCGGTCTCACCAATGCCCTGTACAGTTGCAGCAAAACTTCACTACTTTTATATTCCATCCCCCTTGTAATAAATGCCAACATTCCATTTGCCTTCCTAATTACTTGCTGTACCTGCATGCTAACTTTTTGTGATTCATGTACAAGAACAACCAGATTCCTCTGTACTGCAGCATTCTGCAGTCTCCATTTAAAAAATATTCTGCTTTTCTATTCTTCCTGCCAAAGTGGACAACCTCACATTTTCTCATATTATACTCCATCTGCCAAATTTTTGCCCACTCATTTAACCTATCCATATCTCTTTGCAGACACTTTGTGTTCTCCACAAAACTTGCTTTCCTACCTATCTTTGCATTGTCTACAAATTTGGCTATAATACATCAAGTCTCCTCGTCCAAGTCATTAATATAGATCGTAAATAGTTGAGGCCCCAGCACTGATCCCTGTAGCACTCCACTAGTTACAGTTTGCCAAGCTGCATGGCCCAGTTATCCTGACTCTCTGTTTCCAGTTAGTTAGCCAATCCTCCAACCATGCTAATATACTACCCGCAACACCATGAGCTCTTAACCTGTATAGTAACCTTTTATGTGATAGCTTATGTAGCCTCCCCAATGTACAGCAGACCACATAATGAGCAATGAATACAATATACTAAATTGAAAGTAGTACAAATAAATTGCTGTTTCATCTGGATGAAGTGTTTGGGGTCTTG